>NC_058091.1:25692500-26000000 GCF_020171115.1 Neogale vison
ATTGTGTCCCTAATTTCAGTTGTGGATGAATATGGTGTCTGGGAGAGGGAACTACCACCAAGAATATTGATGGGTAAGCACTAAAGCAATACTCAATCCTAGAAAATCAACTGAGAATTCTACATTCTACTGCAAGTGGGTCAGTCCTGTCATCTTTGTGTGTTAATTTTTTGTTGGCTCTTTTGGTTACTGCTCTTATCAGACTGGATTCTGATCATTGTCTGAATTAGAACATGAATGAATGGTCATATCAAGATACATTCTTAATGTAGATAGATCAGACCTATCATTATAAATCATGATTATTTAAAGAAATGGTCTGGAGATTGTTTGAAGAATAAATATTTGAAAACAGCCAAAGCTACACTTTGGGGTATCACATGGTGCTTAGCACACAGCCAGGTCCCAAATATGTTTATGAAATGAACTAAGGATAGAAGCATTGTGCCACGGGGCAATTTTTCAAATATTAGGGACATCACCAATATTTACACAGAGGAAAATATTAAAATAGGGAAACTCTTGAAATTTTAAGCTAAATCTTAACGTCCAGATATTTACAGAATATACTGTGTTGCTCTATCTTTTCTGGAAAGAAATTTAGCAATATGTACCAAGAGAGACTTAAAGATTCATAAGCTTCGATCAGGTTATATACTTGTGGGAATACACTGACAAGACAATCATTTGAGCAATGTTACATAAACATGTGAATTACAGTATTAGGTACAATTTATGACAAAATAAAAATAGAATATTCAAATTGACACAGATTCCTGAATAGATTATTATGTGGCCACAGGATGTGAGTATTTGGGGGCCAATACAAGTTTTTAAATAAGTGTGATAGGAGCGAAGGCCCATTATACCCCACTGGATGAAAACAGCAGAAGGCAAAACTCTACGGCATGATTTCATTGGTGTTCTTTTTACGACTATTAAAAACGCCCTGTCTTTAAAGTAAAAGAAAAACTCTACAACAATTAGAAGGGATATCTGAATGTTGATTCCCAATTCTATTCCTCTAATTAGTCTTAATGAAGTCAACAGTTTTGTCATAAATTACAATTAACTATAATCCTCATCTGACACACACCCACGGGTCCATATGTTGGGCTTTTCGTCAACCAAATGTGACAGCCTTTGAAAACCAATTCAGCTAAAAAACATGCAACAGACACACAATGACAGACACCCAGGAAATCTGAAAAGATAATCATTAAAAACAAATCGAGGGGAGGTGAGATGGAAGAATTGCATTAAACCTGTTTTCCCGTTTTTCTCCCTCCTTCAAGCATACGTTAATCCAATCACAGCCCGTTAAATAGCTTAGAGAAAACTGGAAGGTGAAAAAAACATACACAGGGCTTTAGAAGCCAATGCCTTATTTCCCATTCTCTTCACTAAGGCGAGCCCTGCCACTGAAGTCAGACAACCCATTAAGAGTGCAGTGCACAAGAGAGCATTTTTTTATCCAGCAGAAATATTTAGCTTGGCTGTCTGCCAGGGGAGGCTGGAAGGACGGACTGAATTAGGGGATTTACCTTCCACGTGTTTGGCACGCGTCATTTAGAGTATCTGAGAAGCTCGTCTCCCTTTCTCCAGGGTACCGGAGCCGCGGAGAGGGCTGCCAGACCAAGGAAGAGTAATGTCCCTGGGTACATGGTTAGGAGACACGTGATCTGAATTTACAAACTGGGCATTTTACTCAGGTTCCAGTTTGCTTCCTTTCCATGACTGATACACTTAGAAAAGGGCATTCTAGCTATCTATCACCATCAGAAGAAAAACCCTATAATATTTTCCCTAAATTCTAAAGGTGCTTCCATTTCCACCCCTCCTCCCCCTTTTAACACCACTTTGGAGCTGCGTAAGTCTATTCGCAATTTCGGATCACCTTGATTAAAAAGAAGCTCTGCGTCAAAGGCAGTTTTAGCACCTTCATTTATGCATTATAAGGAGCTGTTATTTTGTTTATTTTAAACAAAAACTACTGAAAGTTTTATATAATCAAGTCACTGGATCTGTGTATATTTTAAGTTTGTTCACTGGTTGGACCCTACACTAAGCTACTAATCACCTAGTAGACTCTAGATGCTGGAAGAGCCCCTACAGGTCACCTTCTTCGTTTTATGAGAAAGGCTAAGTGACTCACTGAAGGTGGCAGCTGGCAGAGGCAGAACTGGTACCAGATCTGAATTCTTTACCCCACATGCCTGTATGATGGCTACAAGCCCAGCCGCCAGCCCATCAGGCACCGAGCTAAGTAAGTGATGGGAAGCCACTTGCTGTTAAGGAAGGCACTGTCTCTGCTGACGAATCCATGGCCAAAGGTGGGGACATACTACAACCTCCAAACAGAGAAAGTTCATCAAGAACTAATTCCTAAGGAAATTGCCTGTTTTCACCTGAAAACAAACTAAAGAGGATAATGTTAGTTTCTTTTTGGGGAAAAGAAAATGCCTGTTTGTTTTCTCTTTGCAGGTGGTGACATGAGGCTATCACCTAGCTAGACTTGGAAAGGTTACCCCAAGACTGCACTGTGTTTCCAGGCCAGGATAACCATCCCTTGGCCCAAACCCCCCAGCTCAGTACAGCCTGTTCAATAACAGCATTCAATTATACGACTAAGGATAGGAGAAAAAAACTTCAGTCATGTTTTAAAGCAGTGCATGAGTTGAAGTGGGAGAGGATTCTATAAATGCAAACACAAATGCCTTTGCATCTAGGGGTGCCTAGGTGGCACAGTTAAGCATCTGACTCTTGGTTTTGGCTCAGGTCATTCTCAGGGTTGTGAGATCAAGCCCCGCACTGGGCTCCACATTTGGCAGGGAGCCAACTTCAAGATTCTCTCTCTCCCTGTCTGTCTGTCTCCCACTGCCCCCCACCGCCGCCACTCTCCCCAACACCTATTCAACCCATCCCTCTCCAACCTCCCCTCTGGTAGCTCTCTATAGTTAAGAAAAATCTGCCATTTTAGCCATTTTTAGGTATGCAATTCATAGACATTAATTACATTCACGCTGTTGTACAACCATCAACAATATCTACTTCCACAACATTTTCATCACTTGAAATAGAAACTCTGTACCTTTTGAATGGTAACTCCTCATTCCCCTCTACCGCCCTCCCCCAGCCTCTGGTAACCTCTATTCTACTTTCTGTCTTTATGAATTTTCCCATTCTCGGTTCCTGTATGAGTGGATAACAGCAAAATTTATCCTTCTGTGTCTGGTTTATTTCACTTACCATAATGTTTTGATGGCTCATCCGCATGTAATATGTATCAGAACTTCATTCTTTTCATGGTTAATATTCCATTGTACAGATAGACCATATTTTGTTTACTCGTCTGCCTTATCCATTTATCCATATACCATCTGCACATGCCTTTTTGTTTGTTCATCTGTTGATGGACACTTCAGTTGTTTCTATCTTTTGACTGCAGTAAATAATGTTGCTCTGAACACTGGCATACAAGGATCTGATTTGAGTCCCTGTTTGCAATTCCTGTGAGTATATATCTAGAAATAGAATTGCTGAGTTATATGGTAATTCTCTGTCTGGCTTTTTGAGGAAGAAAACTCACATGCATTTTAACACAGAAATTACACTTGTAGGAATTTATTCTAAGGAAGTAATTGTAGATGTCACCAGAGAACTATCTTCTAGGTTACTGACCATAAGCACTGTTTCTAATATTGAAAAATTGGAAACAAACCAAATGATTAGTGATATGGAATAGGTTAAACATATTATTTATACAAACAAGTTGTATAAGGTTTTTGGAATACTATGCAGCCATCAAAACAACTGAAATCTTGCCATTTGCCACGATGTGGATGGAACTAGAGGGTATTATGCTGAGCTAAAATAAGTCAATCAGAGAAAGACAATGATCGTATGATCTCCCTGACATGAGAAAGTTGAGAGGCAACGTGGGGGGTTTTGGGGTAGGAAAAGAATAAATGAAACAAGATGGGATCAGGAGGGAGACAAACCATAAGAGACCCTTAATCTTACAAAACAGGGTTGCTGGGGGGAGGGGGATATGGAGAGGGTAGTTGGGTTATGGACATTGGGGAGGGTATGTGCTATGGTGAGTGCTGTGAAGTATGTAAACCTGACGATTCACAGACCTGTACCCCTGAGGCAAATAATACACTATATGTTAATAAAAATAATTTTTTAAAAAATCGGCTCCAAAGTCATCCTGTCTCTCCTATTTACATGCTGACTTTAGGCAACTAAATTATGTTCTCTACTTCACAAATTCTTCATTGGGGAAATGGAGATAATAATTGCACTAAATTCATTAGAAGATTATAAGACTAAATCAGTTAATTCACATTGAAACATCAAAAAAGGGCCCGGCACATAGAATGTGCTTTAAAAATGTCCATATGTGCAGTTAGAATACTTTACAATAAGCATGTCCTTATTCTATAACAAATAACAGTGGTGCAGAAGAAATGTTAAAATGGAGAAAATATTTGGACTTATAGCTGACATTATTATAAGGATTTCCGGTGAAAATGTGTAAGCATATGCATCTCTAGCAAAAAAAAAAAAGATTAGAAATACATACACAAAATATGAATAATCAATTGTAGCTAGGGATAGAAATATTATGCATCTTTTCTTTTCTGCATTTTTCAAATATTTAAGAATAAATATTACTTTTCTAATCAGAAAAGAAGTTAAAAACTAGATAGGAGAGGAGCAAAAGACTGCTATCTTTTTGAACACCTGTCACATTTTTTATTTTGATTCCTAAAATCAGAGCAATTTTGTTGTTCTGTCATCAGAAATGCTAGATTCTAAATGCGACCTGCTTTGAGGGACAATCATGAAACAGAAAATTCTCCTTCATAAAGCTGCCTACTTGGTTAAAATTTTATTTAAAAATCTTCATTAAAATATGGTAATCATCTTTGATGGTCAAGTTCTAAGATTGACTTGACTCAGCCTTCCTCCCAGCTCTCTCCCGCCTTCATCATGATCAGCTAGCTCCTGTTCAACAGTGTGATGAATTAAATGTATGACAGATATGACAGGTGAGGAGTGCATGGAGGGGCTTAACCAGCAGGGATAAGATAAAGCCCCCATTTAAGAACAAAGCCCCCACCAAAGCTTGCCCATTAATGACCATAAACAGAATCTCTCTTCATTTGTCCCATTTGGAAGGAGCAAGTGGAAACCACAGACAATGTGCGGTTACGCAGGGTGGCTATTTCTCCAAGGGCCTCTCAGCTAATTGAAAATCCTTGATTTTCTGCTAAACACGTCTGAAAGGGTCAGCTTTCCGCGGGTATGAGCAAGGCTGCCTTTCAATGCTATAGTAATACAATAGACTTAAATTTACAGCTGGACTAAGTGGAATTACCGTATATAAACCATAATATCTATCCACAGGGATCCAGCTAAGCCCTAGAGAGACAAGTCTAGCAGGGCAAATCCAAGGAATTTTGGAAGTCAATCCATTAGGATTACCAAACGGCCTCTGATTTTGGAAATCACAGGCTCAATCTATAGAAGCAATGAAGTCTCAATCTTCTTTTATCCTAACCTCTTATCTGAAGGTCTATTGACCTGGTTTTTATTTAAAATAAACTGATAGGAGCTCCTGGGTGGCTCAGTCACTTGGCATTTGCCTTTGCCTCCGGTCATGATCCTAGAGTCCAGGGATGGAGCCCCCGCATTGGGCTCCCTGCTCTGCGGGAAGCCTATTCTCCCTCTCCCACTCCTCTTGCTTGTGTTCCCTCTCTTGCTGTCTGTCTCTCTCTGTCAAATAAATAAATATAAAATAAAATGAAATAAACTGGGGCGCCTGGATGGCTCAGTGGGTTAAGCCTCTGCCTTCGGCTCAGGTCATGATCCCAGAGTCCTGGGATCAAGCCCCACATCCAGCTCTCTGCTCAGCAGGGAGCCTGCTTCTTCCTCTCTCTCTCCCTGCCTCTCTGCTTACTTGTGATCTCTGTCTCTCAAGTAAATAAATATTGAAAAAAAGTAAAATAAACTGATAAACTACAGATGACATTATAATTATATTCTACAATATTGACATGACATTACTGGGCAGGCAGCCTAATCACATACGAACTTCAGTGTAGAAAATTAAAAACATATTTTCGAAAACTATTTGCATAGCAAAAGTGTAGCCTTCTTAATCCATGGTCACAATAGCCTGAATATTGCAGATGATACAATGCTAGCAATGGACATGAGAAAAAATGGACTGCTGGTTCCGATGTCTTCCCTCAAGACTTTTAGCCAACTTTCATTTCAGTGTAACCACACAAGGCTTTGTAAAAGGAGAGAAATTATAGGATGCTTTTTGACAATGGACTGTCTTTGCACGTCTAGCTCTTATATACTGATTTGTGCGGGGGCAAGTCTATACACAGTAGATACTCAAAAACTGCTCGTTGAATAAATAGCATGTACGTTTAACAAAAAAACAAAAATGAAAACAGAACAAAACCAAAAAACCCTCTAAAGCTATAGACGTCCTCCTGGTCTTCTGGAGGTAAGAATAAACTGGTTGGGAGTCCCTGACCATTCCTGTAGTCTGTGCAAGTGCGGTCACATTAACAGCAGCTGCGGCTGGCAGAGGTCCTGGTGAAGACAAGTGAAAAAAATAGAAAATAGTGGGGAGCGTCTTCTCCTTCCTACAGGTGAGGAAACAGCAGTTCAGTGAAGCAACTGCCCCAACAGCAGGCAGTTCAGTGACTGGGTCGAGAACTTCCCAAACCTGGGAGTCACCGAAGGCTTTTTCCCTGGGCTCTCCCTTCACCCCACCCTGGTGGAAAGTTTCCCCATCAATGCAAGCTTTTATTTCGCATCTGGGAGAACTCTGGCTAAGCGAGCATTCTTTCCTTCTCGCTAAGGAGAAGCAGCTCTGGGAACATCTGAAACAGCAGGACCCAACTTACGCATGCACATGCCAGGAAAACTGGACGGAGGGTTTGCTGCACGCAGAGGTCCAGGGACCGTGGCCCCGCCTGCACGCGCTCAGACAAGCTCTCCCTCTCACCCTGCTTTCTCAGGTGGACGGTGACTCAGATGTTCCTCAAAACAGCAGATTCAAATAATTTGTTACGTACTCCTCAGGTCTCTGTACTTGGACCCATTGTCAAACCATCCACCTGTATGTCAACAGCCTAACAGCTTCCCTGGTAGCGAAGCGGCTCACAAGGCAGGGGTGGAGAGGGCGGGCAGGGACGCTATCCCTGTCGGAGCCCTGTGAACCGGCCTGGGTTTCGTCTGTCTACAGCTCAACACCTCCAGAGGACATTGTGCAGAAAAGCCAAAGAGACGTTGAGGCAAGCCTCCTTGGGGCCTTATCTGCACGACAATACTCAACTTTCACCCCTACGCACCTCCCCCCCACCCCGGGCTGGCCTTGCAGAAGAAATAGTCACACTCAATTACCTTCTCTTTCTCCCAGACTACGGTTTCCTCCTACCTCCAGCTGGTGTTAACTGGTGGAAAACACAATGCTATTTTTAGACAGGACAGTGATTTCTCCCTTTCATCTGCAAGAAATGTACTTCCTCTCACAGTTTGGTCCATCCCTGCTGGATTTGGGGTAAAATTTTAATACGAAGGCATTACTACCCTTTGCAAAGTGAGTTCTCTGAGACAGTTTTGAATTGAAATACTGTGTTCTGTTAAAATGTAGAAGTAAACATAGTATACACTAAATCCCCACCAGCCACACGCTTGATACAATGACAGAAGATAACTCATTTTAAATAAGGGTAGGGCACAAGTGGGAAATTAACCAAAATTTTAAAAAGCTCTTTGATGCATTTTTGCTTCCTACTCTCCTTTTCTGAGCTCGTCCTCACTCCATCCTTTAACTCTCAGACTAATAAATGATTTGATCAGGAACTTAATTCAGCATGTAGAAAACTTAAAATGGAATTTCCAGAATTGACCAATAAATATTTCTGGGTTGATCACAATGCCTTTCTTTTGTACTTTTTCCCTAACTTTTAAGAACTTATTTTTCAAGGAACCAGGAATTGCTAAATGGATTCGTTATCTTTATACATGAAGTCATGTCTTAGAGGGGAAAAAAATGTATCACACAGAGCATGTAATTGCAGCTGATTCCTGAAAATATAGAGAAAAGTCATGCCTGACGTGTTAGTAATTCCTGCCCTTGCTTTAAAATGTGTCTGTTCATTTCTTGGGTGTGGGGTGGGAGACATGTAGAGGCAGGATATAGACTAAGATCAGAAAAACTCTACCAATTTATTCCAACTTTAGATCAGACTAGCCGGTGTCAAGACCACTTGCTCTATAGACAAAATGTGAAAATGTTAGGAGGGCAAATACTTGCATAAGGCAGCTTCGGCTAAACCAAGCACATTATTTCCCCGGGCAATTTTTGGCCATTTGAAGAATGATCTGGAAAGGAGGTGTTGAGTTGGTTTACATTGACCTCAGCCTGACCTGGAGGTAGAGGTTTTTTAAGAGCTGAGCAGTGGCCACAGTCAGAAAGCCCTGGGAAAACACCATGAAAAAAGATTGCATTTGCGGGGACCCAAGAGTCACCCAAGAGTCACCCCACCATTCCTTTAGCAGACTGAGGGCATCCTCTTCACCCTTTAGGGGTAAGGGAATTCATCCATCTTCATTAGGCTCTTTTGGGGGGGAGTGGAGAGGGGCCTGCCATTTCCTTTGACTCTTAAAAACAGAAGCCAGCAGTGATTATTCATTTCAACCCCCGTGCCCCCCACCAAACCCTCTTAGGGCAACCAGGGGAGGATCAACATGACCTAACACATCAGCAGCCCTTCTATTAACCAGCTGTTGCAAGGTGAGTAGCAGCAAGCCACAGTTTAGTCAAAACCTGCAATTAAAAAATGTGTATGTGTTCAGGGAGGAGAGAAGAAGTGTAAAAGGTTTGAAATCGATTCATAACTTTTTCTATACAGGAATACTTTCCATGAGAACAATTCCATATCGAGGCTGTTTCCCCCTCTTGGAAATGGCCGGGGGATGCCAATATTTTTTGTCTGCACTGCACTACAATTACTCTGGTAAGATTCTGCTTTTCCACACTCCCGTCAGCAATATTACCAGGAGTTGTATCTGGAGCATTGGAAATGTATCTCAAATTGTTTTGCAGTATAAATCAGTGACAAGGTCAGTTTCAAGCTATGAGTTTCAAGTGGATTAACTTCATAAAAGAAGGGGTTACACATTTTCCTTCTCTGTGAGGAGAAAAATAAATAAATTTAAGATGAACCCTACAGGACAAAGACACTGAAAATTACTCTTGGTAATTAGATCTTAAAGAATAAGAGGAAATACTGCACGTTAGAATGATGTGTTCCAACGTATGTAGCAAAATTTATTTTTAAGATTCTATAGTTAGTTTCAAATTTGAAATAGTCAAAAACTTCTTTATCAACAATCTGAGAGAGTTATAAAAACAAGATATGTGGACAATGGGGGCTAACAGTTTTTCTGTTTTAATAAATACATCCCACTTACTCTCCAACCCTGATGACTGTATTATTTACAACTTCACCAACAGTGGTTCCCCCTACCGCCACCACCACTCTTGCCTATCCTGGCATTTTTCAGGTAATGCCTTCCCCAATCTGATAGACAAAGTGGTATGGGATGGCTAGTTTTCTATCAGGATAGATCGTCCCCTGAGTATATCTTGCAACTGGGCCTCAGAACCTATCCGCTTCATTTCCAAGCTTCATGGACAGGTCTATGGTCTAAGCCCATACTCTAGAGTAGAAACTGATCATGGATGGGCCAGGGCCAAATTTGCCTGTTGGATATCATTACGGAGTTCCATTGCCTCTGAAATGCATGAAGGCCACTGCCTCTATTATGTGAAAGCTTCGAGCATATCACTCAGCCTCTCTGAGCCTCAATTTAAATTTGGTTCATGCGAGGGACTGTTGAACACAGTGATTCCTTGAACAGAAACACTGACAAGGCGATATCACTACGTGGCTCAGCTGGTTGGGTGGCCAGCTCTTGGTTTGGGCTCTGCTCATGGTCCTGGGGTCCGGGGATCAGCCCCGCCTCGGGCTCTGCACTCAGCATGAAGTCTTCTTGAGGATTCTTTCTCCCTCTGCCTCTGCCCCTGCCCCCACTTGCACTCTCATGCCCTCTGGAGCTCTCTCTCTCTCTCAAATAAATAAATAAATAAATAAATTTTAAAGGGGGGAAAAAAAAAAAGAAAGAAAGAAACACTGACATGAAGCTGGAGCTAAAGAAATATGCCAGCTACTTGTGTGTGAAAGCAGGACTGGAAGCAAATGGAGGCCAGCATCCTCTGCTCTGAGGCTGCCCACGAAGCGGCTGAGAGTTGAACTTTTGCCAAATATTGGTGCAGGGTGGTACCTCATGTACAGAGGGGCCAAGGAGAGGGTGAGTCACAAAACACTTCAAGAGTGTAAATCTGTACGACCAAGAGGTGCCCCTTGTCCAAATGAAGAAGTCAGAAGGAACTAGCATGGGGCAAGAGAGGAAGACTATGAATTGATTTGCATCGTGTTCTACCTACTTTTTTTTTTTTAAGACTTTATTTATTTATTTGAGAAAGAGACTGCACGAGCAGGGGGCAGGGGCAGAGGGAGAAGCAGACGCCCAGCTGAGTAGCTAGTCTGAAGCAAGGCTCAATCCCAGGACCCCAGGATCATGACCTGAGCTGAAGGCAGAGGCTTAACAAACTGAGCCATCCAGGTGCCCTGTTCTACCTACCTTTTTTTTTTTAATGTTTTTAAAGATTTTATTATTATTATTTATTTATTTGACAGAGATCACAAGTAGGCAGAGAGGCAGGCAGAGAGAGAGAGAGAGAGAGAGAGGGAAGCAGGCTCCCTGCTGAGCAGAGAGCCCTATGCCGGCTGGATCCCAGGACCCTGGGATCATGACCTGAGCCAAAGACAGAGGCTTTAACCCACTGAGCCACCCAGGCACCCCCCTATTCTACCTACTTTTAAGAGCAATAGTTAAGCTATGAATTTCAGAATATTCCTCTCCTTATTGTCTGGATTATCTACCTTTAAATATTTTAAAAGAACATAAGTGATCTAAGACACATTTTTTAAGAGTTAGAAAGGTACAGAAATGAAAACTGAGTTTTTTTATACAGTTTTTACATACATCAACCAAATGATTATTACATCAAGTATCATTTTATTTTATTTTCTCTTAAAGATTTTATTTATTTATTTGACAGACAGAGATCACAAGTAGGCAGAGAGAGAGGAGGAAGCAGGCTCCCTGCTGGGTAGAGATGCGGATTAGAGATGCGGGGCTCGATCCCAGAACCCTGGGATCATGACCTGAGCCGAAGGCAGAGACTTATCCCACTGAGGCATCCAGGCGCCCCTCCAGTATCATTTTAAAAGAGTACTTAGAGATCTGGTAGGAATCCTGTCACTCCAGATTACTTAAATGGCTCTTTTCATATGCTTCCCTTTGAAATATAGTGAATTTGGCATAAATATATGTAAAATTAATTTATTACAAAAAAGTCAGTATCATGCAATAAACCAGTAAATTATCCTACAAATTTAGGAGAACACACACACACACATGACTCATATCATATCAGCTTATACACTATACAGTATGAATCCCAAACCAACAATCGAAAAACTAAGGACCATTGCCTCCTCTCAAGGTGTATAGGAAAAAGCTGCATTTACGTAAATCTACATGGCAGGTGTATGAGGCAAAAAGCTTCTCTTCACCTTTCTATACAAATATAACATTAACAAGAGGGCTCGAACATGCTTTTCTCTAAACCACTCATAAAAATTCTTGAGGTTCTTAACCTTACTGTGAAAGAAAACCTCAGATGACTATAAAGTAAATACACAGCATATTCTCAATATCATGGCCATCTTCAAGCAATTTCTCACACTTATAATGCATTTATTTTTATATAAAGCAGATGCATGTCTTTGGGGCAAACCATGCCTTTTATTCTTATGTTGTGAAAGTCCCTTCTAATTAAAACAGGAAATACAAATTTCCTTGTCTAGTTCTAAGGATAAGTCCTACTTAGCACAGGCAGCTGTCTGCAATTTCGGATGAACCCTTTCTGGCTATTCTGAGTGTGCACTGCTGAATTCTTGTTTTGTGGGCACTTCTGAATCCCCATTCCAAAAATGAAAGCACACCCAGTGTCCTTCACTCCCCCCTTCAGGGTCTTGCCTACTTTGGGCACCTTCACAAACTAAATTACAAATGAGCCGTGTTGCAGCTTCAAAACCTTATTCTGAACTGAGAAAGCTGAATATGTTCTGGAGGAGGGGTTAAGTCAAAAGCAAAAAATGAGAAGACATTTCAAAGGAAAAGCTAGGCATTGAATGGCTAGAATGTAAGTGAATTCCTTTTAAAAGATCCTTTTTAAAAAAAAATGCTTTACATTATAACTCAAATTGCAATTAGGAAGACTGGTCCCACCCTTCTAATTAAAAAGCACAAGTAGTTCCTCTACTGACCACAACAAAGGGCGAAGAGACTCAAACCCACTTCCTCTGTAGAGCTTCTCTTGCTGCTTCTGAGGGGTTTGTGCACAGCCAATAAAATGGGCTAGTGGGTCTGAGAGAAGAAAATCCCAAGCCAGTTCATAGACAGACATTGGAGGATTTGGTACAGAATCTGGTGAGTGGACAATTTTTCCACTCTTGTCAGGCCTCGATTGATATTTCCACTAATTGCATTTTAGGAATGGCCAATTAGTTGAAGTCCGATCACCTGCACAGGAGAGGTGGCCGGAAAGTGGGGAGACCAGAAACAGCCCTTACCCTCGTAAGGGTCTGTGGGTCCCATCCAGACTCCTTGAGCTTCTTCCATTTCAATTAGGAAGGCCAATTCCCTAAATCCTGCTGGCCTGCAACAACAAAGAGTTGGTGATGGAAGTTTGCGCTTAACTAATGAAATAAAATGGCTTTGTAGCTTCATCTGTTAAGAATTATGATATAGAAATTCTTGACTTCAAAGGGTTTTCTTTTAATCTTGAGTACTGTACTTTCTACCTTTATATCAGAAACAATGTGTTTTTACCTTGAGTTAAAAACTTGATGTTTGTTCTTAAGAATGAAACCCCTTCCCATAGAGACAACTTTAATTTTATTTGGCCTCTCCATCAAAAGAGTCTTATTACTTCCAATTTTTGCAAATTCATTTTTGCAAAATGATTCATTTTGCAAAATGATGGTTGGGTCTTGGAATGATGACAGGCACACTGGCGACTGAAGTGTCAAAAATGCTGGACAGGGGTGCCTGGGTGGCTCAGTGGGTAAGCCTCTGCCTTTGGCTCAGGTCATGATCTCAGGGTCCTGGGATCGAGTCCCACATCGGGCTCTCTGCTCGGTAGGGAGCCTGCTTCATCCTCTCTCTGCCTGCCTCTCTGCCTACTTGGAATCTCTGTCTGTCAAATAAACAAAATCTTAAAAAAAAAAAAAATGACTGGACACTTCAAGATTCTAGTCAGAGGGCTCAGTGGGTTGAGCCAGGGACTCTCAGTTTCAGCTCAGGTGGTGATCTCACAGTTGGGGGATCGAGCCTCAATTTGGGCTCCTTGCTCAGGGTGCGGTCTGCTGGAGATTCTTTCTCCCTCTCCCTCTGCCCCTTCTCGCTCGTGGGCTCTCTCTCTCTCTCCCTCAAAGGAATAAATAAAATATCTTAAAAAATAATCTAGTCAGGAGCCAGGAATTGCACCCATGATTCTCCATAAACATGGCAAGAAAGTTAGTTAATAAACACCAACTAACTTTTTTCAACTCCAGCAATAAATTGTTTAATTGGTGAAATGTCCACAAGTTCTGCTCAAAACACCTTATGGATTGTTTAATTAGCAAACTCTTGCAACACTCAACAAATAGATATTGGCAAGTTAGAGAGACACAAGGTCCCTGAAGTATTAACTGTTCTGATAATCTAATCTGCAGACTTCTCAAAGGGACACATGCTCCTTTTTTTTTTTTTTTTTTTTTTTAAGATTTCAGGCCTACCAATGACAAACTTTTTCCATTTTAGGTGTTCTAACGAACACCTAAAACATAAGACGCACACAGACAACTGGTTACATTAGTGAACCAGGTTGTTAACCACTCACTGAACCCCAATTAGATTATTAAAATGTTTCATGGATGTAATAATACCGGACATGTATGCATCCTCCTGGAGTAATGAGAGCATTTTTTTCATACATTTAAAACAAAATCAAAGAAAAAATATTCCTCCAAAAACTAAGTCTTCTTTTTGTTTCAACAAACTGCAAAGTAGGGTATTATCAAACAAACATTTTAGGTCCCCTGTCCACTCTCCTACCAGCCAAAGTATAGGAAGTTTCACTAGAAGGGCTGAGTGGGATGGGTCATCTTTTGCAACAACCTTTTCTGCAAAGTTACCAGCATTCAGGGAAGGATGAATATTTTGACTATGGTGAAGCGAGTCCTATCCCATTCATTGCAGGGAAACCCATGGTGGAGCCATGTTTAGAGGGAATGTCCTCTTTCCTTGGCTCAGATAATACAGGAGAGACCACACGCTGGTTAGTTGATGAAACCCAAGTCATAAATCCATTAGCAGTAAGGATCATCTTAATACGTTTGTTTTAAGGATACAACTCAAGTGTCAGTATTCATAGTAGTGATCTCTTAAATAAAATGGTGTGTACAAAAATGTCAAAACCTTATTCTTTGCTATGAATTGAAAATATAGCTCCCCTTCATCAAAGGGTCAGTAAGTGGGACATTTTTGCTTATAAAAGAATACATACACAGTATTCTCACAAAGATAAAAGAAGTGTGTATCTTTTCTTGGAATAAAAAAGTTTGAAAAGCATTAAATCAATCTTCTCTCTCCTTTCTCCTGAACAAGTACAGCTAGGATTCATTACCATCACCATAAAATAATTGATTAAGCGGCACGTAGCTATTCTTAGTTCTACCTGAAGAAGTTAAAACACACACGGTCCTTATCTTCTTAAAGCTTATATATTAATCTGACACTGATCCTCTTAGGCTGAAATGCTTAAGTCTTTCATATATTAATTTGTAAAGCACGAAAGAAAACACATAACACTTATTGATTTAGTTGAAGAGCAGTGCTTTTTATCCATGAAAAGGTCTTTTAAATACTTGACGTATTCTTGAAAGAAAACCAAATACCATCAAAGACACGCTCCCCCACCATCCCAAAACACACACAATACAGAGTTCATTTCAACTGACAGACAGATACAGAGAGACGGGAACAAGTAGCGATTTGATCTTCAATTTAGAGTAGAAGGATAGCCAGGCATACACATAAACGATTTCAAAATACTTGTAAGAAGAAAGAGGCGAATCATTTACTGAAGTCCCAAGGCTTTTAAGAACCTTTCTGTGAAATATCAGAGTTTGTACGTTCCTTCAGCTTTCTTTATACAGAACTATGGGAAACCTTTCAGACGATCTTGTTCTCTATTTGTCTGCTACAATCAAATAATGACAGCTACCTTGGGACACCATCAGTCTGGGTCAGCCGCTTCATCCAGCAGTAGGCAGACTGAGGCTGCGAGCAGATGACCTCTGATCCAAGCATTTAGTCTCCATGAAAAAAAGAGACCAACCCAATGGTCGCACTATGCAGTGAAACCCCAGAGGGGCTTTTATTCTGGAAGTTGTTACAAGTAGTTCATAACCTTTGTACTCTAGGCATTCATTCAAACTACCTCACCACTCTGTAAACCGGGGGTTAAGGATGCTAGGAGGCATGAACTTTCTACCCAGAGTATTGTAAACATTTGGGGGAGGCACAGAGCTACTGCTAAAATAAACCATAAAAAAGGACATTAGCCACGACACTTTTATTCAAGGATCCTCTCTCGATTCAGGGAACTCAGTTTACTTCAACCCTTTTACTCAAGAGCTAGGTCCCACGGAGGACAAGCAAGCCACTTGAGAGTCCTGGCATTTTAAAGTTTTGTCAGCATCCTTCGGTGCTGATAAAAAGTATAGTTAAAAGAGCTAAAGGACTAGGGATGCAAAGGAAGAGTATATTTATGTATTTATTGTCTGGGTCTCGATGGTGTTTTCTCTTTTTTTTGATTGTAAGTGAAACCTATAAAAAACATGTAAGGGGAGAATATTATTTAAAAGAGATCACTTATTAGTATTTCCTCTTCCTTCTAATTTAGATGTTTTAATTTTCATTTTTTATTGTTTCAGCTTTCATTAAGAGATCTTCTGAGGGATGCCTGGGTGGCGCAGTTGGTTGAACGACTGCCTCTGGCTCAGGGCGTGATCCTGGAGTCCCGGGATCGAGTCCCACATCAGGCTCCCAGCTCCATGGGGAGTCTGCTTCGCTCTCTGACCTTCTCCTCGCTCACTCTCTCTCTCACTGTCTCTCTCTCTCAAATAAATAAAATAAAATCTTAAAAAAAAAAAAAAAAAGAGATCTGTCAAGTTCAAAGATATTTTGATTACAAAATCAAATTAAATGATTTGATTCTACACTGCAAAAAAGCCTTTTCTTCTCTGGGGGCTAGAGGGAGAGTAGGGAAGACGGAGATCGCCAATGCCAAGCTCACTGACTCTCCTCCCAAAACCTGTATAAATAAAATCATCAGGGGAAGCCCGAAGTGAAAGGGAGTTAACTGAATAAAATAAAAGACTGAATGTTTTCTAAAACTCGTATTTAACTCAAGTAAAACTTTACTCTAACAACTACTTTAAATTAAAAAGTAAAATTGTAAGAAATAAGAATATAATTTTTAGGTTTTAACAACCTCTAGATGAACGACTATGGATATTTTTTAAAGTTGTATAATGAAGACACACACAGCTAAGAAGTGTATGGGTGCAAACCTGCCATCTCACTAAACGCATTATCAACCGCTAACAAGGAGACAGTCTTCCAACAGAGGATCCAAAATAATTAAATTTGATATGCTGGACATTTTATTATGTCACAGTCTGATGAGGCAAATTACATATTATTTAAATCAAGCTGATAATTACTCTTAGAATTGTTAGTTAAATGTAAAGCATATAGATATAAAAGGCATCTGTTAACTAGCAATTAAAGAAGACCATGCCTTTAACACAAAGGATGTGGAAATTTTCCCACAGAGCAAAAAATATTGCCAAAATATTCAGTTCACTTCAACGAACAAACGGGTCTATCTTCATCATGATAACCTCCAAGTAACTGGACCAAATTTTTAAAAGTTTCCTTTGGTATATCTTATAATAAAAATGTCTTTGAACATTATTTATCATAGCTGATTTTTTTAACGTGGCCAAATATACATAAAATTTAGCATTCTGATCCTTTTTTTAAGTGCTCAGTTCAGTGGCATGAAGTACATTCACGTTGTTGTGCAACATCCTCTTACCCACTCCCAGAGCTTTTTCATCATCCGCAAACTCCTTAAAGAGCTCCTCATCCCTTCCTACCCCTAGTCCTTGGTAACTTCCTTTCTTCTTACTGTCTCTTTAAATTGGACTATTTCCGGTTCCACACATGAGTGGAATCATATAGTCATCCTTTTGCGCCTGGCTTATTTCACAGAACATAATGTTAATTCTTTTTAAAAACATAAGTAAATGTTACTTATCCAACTTATATGTGGAAAAAGAAAACAAACATATTACCCTGAAAACAAAAAAGGCAACACCATTCTGAAAACACAGCATAACCATCACTGCCTACCCACTCACCTTTTCAAAAATAATTTTTGCCTTCTACAAAGAAAATTCAAGTTTCAGCATCATTTCCCCCGGAAGGGCTCAGACTTCAGAATCTTCCTGGACAAGCCATACTGTGGTCTACTTCTTGCCTGGAAAAGAAAGTTATGCCAGCTATCCTAAGCAACCCTTGGCTGCACCACACACCTGTTCAGACAACGGGTCAGTTAAACAAGCAAAATAACAGCTGAGAAAGCCAGGTCAGCTACCCTATGATCTGAAAGACATTTACAGAACCAGTCCCCCTTCTCTGCCTTCTTTATGTGAAAATAGCAGTTGAAGTAACATGATTCCTTCCCTTCCTGTTTGAAGAGACAGTGAAAGCCCTCCCGCTGTGAGTCCACTCTCTAAGTCTGGGGAAGAGGCCTCCTCAATCCTCCAGCTTAGTCCATAAGCCTGGGTCTACAGGGGAAAGAAGACCCATTCCACTGTGGTTATGTTTGTTCAAGGAGCCAGGTCCAACTCAGAGAGTTAACGATTAACGAGAGCCATATTACATGTCACATTTTCTTGTTGCCATGCTTTTTAGTCCTAGGTGTAATTAAGGAGACATTCTGTTTTCTGAGCTTTCTTAAGCTTCTCTTCAGTTGGGGTCAAAGAATCTGAACGCAAAAAGTACACAAACTAAATGGATAACATTATGGACTTATGATACGTGAGATCTGACTTTTCTAGAAAGAATTTTTTTTTTTTAATTTGGTACAACACTACAGTTACAGCAGCAAAACCAACCAATCAGGTGTAAAGATTTTATGAGCACACTCTTCCAAATATGTTTTTATAAAATTTTCTTCAAGTACAACTTATTATTAGATTTTAAGTACAAAAAGTACACAATTCTTTTTTAAGGACATGACTTTTTTAAATGTTCTCCTTTACTTGTAACTTCTGAATAGTGTTTCTCTCAATCCCTTAGGTGTGAGTATATTGGTTTACTTTATTTTATCTCAAGGAAGAAGAAAAGAAAGGATGAATGACCCAAACCCACCTACATACTAGCTCATGCACAATGTGTTTTTGAAGGTATAACTCAAAGACATCTATTGGACAAAACTAACAAGTCTATCAGAGCCTTTTGTTGAGAGGGAAATTTTGTCTAGGTAGCTGTAATGGAGGGAGGCAGAAAACTTAGCATGTCTGGAAACCTGACAGCTCAAGAAAATACCTTATTATGAAACAATCTCATCTGTTTTTGTAATCAATCAATCAACCAATCAATAAAACTTAAAAAGAACCTCAACACCTTAAATCCCAAAGTATTATAAATAACCCTGGATAAAAACAAAATCCCTATGGGCAATAACTCTCTTCTCGGCTTTCATTTTAATTTTAGTCAAGCTTTTTTGGTGCTCTTTAAGATCACACAATTTTTGAATGCTCTATGGAAACTTTGAGATGATATAGAATAAATAGCATAACAGTATCCATATGGCTTTTTTTTTTTTTTAGTAGAACCACCATTGATTATCTTTCTTTTCTTCCATTAAACCTACTGAAATCTTTTTTTTTTAAGATTTTATTTATTTATTTGACAGAGAGAGAGATGAGAGAGGGAACACAGACAGGGGGAGGGGCAGAGGGAGAAGCAGACTTCCTGCTGAGCAGGGAGCCCGATGCAGGGCTCTATCCCAGGACTCCAGAACCATGACCTGAGCCAAAGGCAGATGCTTAACATCTGAGCCACCGAGGTGCCCCTAAACCTACTGAAATCTTAAGTAATCTGAACAAATAATATAGTAAAAGCACAAATCTGTCTGGGAGGCAACCTGGGGATCCAAGGCCCCTGCTTGAGAACCACTGTCCATCAGTCCAATCTATTCATTTCACAGAAGCAGAAATAATAGGGGCGCCTGGGTGGCTCAGTGGGTTAAAGCCTCTGCCTTCAGCTCAGGTCATGATCCCAGGGTCCTGGGATCGAGCCCCACAACGGGCTCTCTGCTCTGCAGGGAGCCTGCTTCCTCCTCTCTCTCTGTCTGCCTACCTCTCTGCCTGCTTGTGATCTCCGTCTGTCAAATAAATAAATAAATAAAATCTTTAAAAAAAAAAAAAAGAAGCAGAAATAAGAGGTCCAGTGAAGTCAAGTGACTTCTCCAAGTTCATATTGGAGTTGAGATCAGTATGCAAGCTCCTTACTCATTGCCTACATCACTCTCATCCAAATCTTGATGTTTTGGAATTTCAAAATAATTAATTTACTATTTTGCACTTGAAGAATTGCGGGAGCGGCAGAAAGCTTAGTGGAAGAGGGGAATGTGTGCTTGAAATACCTGATCGCCTAAATTTGCGTTCTTAGGCCAAAGAGATGAGAAATAGAGGAAAATAGGGAAACAGGGAAAGGAGGAACCAAACTGAAATGAAGGGTAAAAGCAGCCACTCACCATTCTTTCCTATATTCATTTGCTCAGTGAAGTTATGACAGACGTGGCGCCAAGTACTGAGAAAGATGCCCAGATAAATAAGGACATTGTTTCTGGGCAAGAGGTTCCAATCTGGCATAGTAGGTACATGTGCTCGCAGTCCTAGGCGGGATGTGAGAGATGCCACAAAAATGACACAGGAGAAGCAGAGAAGAGGAGAGGAAAAGAGCAATCAGGGCAGGGGACTGGAGGAGGTGTCATCTGAGCTGAGCCTCCAAGCGTACCGTAGGGGATGATGGCACCAAGGAAGGATTCCAGCAGCCTCAGCTGGACAAACAAAGGTGGAATGAATGCAATTCTCTCTCTCCCATCCACACTGGAGAACATGAAGGACTCTTACATAGTTGTGGGAAAAATGTCTGGAAAAGTTACTTGGGGAAGAACTTTGAAGCTGACCTCTCTCTGCGGTGGGGCGAAGAGAAAGGGGTTCAGGGTGAGGAGAAGAGAGGTAGCCAAGAGATGAAGTAGAGACCAAGGCTTCCAACTAGTGTTACGGGACTGGGCAGTGAGGGAAGGGAAGTGCCTATTTACTGAAGGGACAAATGGAAAACACATCCTTGTAGAAGCAAGATATGTAAGACCAGGTCAGCCACCTAAGGGCTGTTGGTAAAAGGAAGTTATGGATTTCAACATTTGTTGACAAGCTTTACTCTATAAAAACTATGGAGGCAGCAGAATCAGCTTTCAGGGCTACCCCTAGTTTGCTTCCTAGGGTCAGTTTCTTTACAACGTAACTTCCCCTTCTCCATGCTTTGCCACCTCCAAAAGTGCGGACAAGAAGTTGGAAAGCCTTTCCCTCGCATTTAGAAAATAGAGCTTAAAAATATGAAGGAATGGAAAAGGTTAATTCTGAAGTGAGAGAAGCATACCACTAAGCAAAGAGAAAAGTCTTTCCCTACCTTGCTGGCCTTCAGTATTCTATAAAACGCATTTCTCTCCTGATAAGACCCTGTGCTGACCAGGCAACCGCAGTTTACTGCAGGTTCACTAACTGAACTAAACTGTCTTTTTCAAGGATATCAGTGCAACCAGAAGAGCCATAAAGTTGTGAAATTTCGAGAAAAGGGGGCTAAGTCAAACAGAGGCTTGGCTTCGCCTGATCTGTCCAGGTGTGGACACAGCTAAGCTGCTGACATCGCGATAATGTGGTGTGGTCCAGTCTGAGCGCCGGCGTCCTGCCCACCCCCGCCCGTGCACTGCTTCTGCTAAAGATGCTGTTTGACAGGCGCTGTGCCCGTGCCATCAGCAGTCTGGAAGACGGAGAGGAACTCTTCCGAATTCTAGTCATTCGTACGAAATAAAATACAAACAAAGGCATAACCCTCATTTGCTCTTGTCACAATGTTTTAGGATTTCTGGCATAAGCTGGCTAAGAAGTGCAAAATCTGAAGTTTTACAGCTGAAAAAAAAAAAAAAAAAAAGACTGTCCCTCTACTTCGAGTGTATTTATTAAAGTGTCCCAGACTCTAAGACCTGTGCAGTTCATATAGTGGCCCTGGCCTTTTGGCCCTGGAGAAGACCAAGGATCAGAGAGGTATGGGGTGGACTCTCACTTGTCTGATCAACACTAAAAACTGACACTTCTCCAGGCTTCTCAACTTCTGGCTCGTAATCTTTCTGTTACCATAATAGTTTTCTTATTACGCTGTAAAATTTTAGTGAAAAGTCAATGTAATTCTTATTCTTTTGGTGCAACCATTGGAGAGATTACTGCAAAATGGACCTCTGAAGATAGGGCGGCCAGGAGAGGGAATTGCAGTGAGGATCCTAATACACATGTTCCTCCCTGGAAAGTCCCAATCGACTTCCTTTGACAAAGCCTTTATATCTTAACTCTTGGGTGATCAGCTAAGCCACACACAATGGAAAGAAAATATGCAATTCTCAATGTACCTTTTGACCAACTGTTCATGTGTCTGTCTGCCTCTCTGTGGGCATTTCCACCAAAGACCTATTTCACTGCTAAAGACCATTTTTAAAATGTACTATGCCAATAAAACCCAACTTAACCAACTTCTCTTACTGCCCTCAAAAACGAACAAAAATTGCATAGAATTAAGTTGCTAAGCTGTGACTAAAAATGAGGGATGCACAACACGTAGTACTTACAATTAAGGAAACAAATTAAGATTCCAAATCCCTCCCTTACCCCCATGGATTATTCTTTTTCCTTTCCTGGTATTTCTTTCTTTCTCGATCCCAGGACCCCGAGATCATGACCTGAGCCGAAGGCAGAGGCTTAACCCACTGAGCCACCCAGGCACCCCTCCTTTTCTGGTATTTCTGAGAAAGGTACTGGCGGAGAAACCAACATAGATACAAATACAGAAAAATTACAACGACCCAGGACACTTGGTCCTGTTTATTTATTAGTTTGTTAAAAAAACAGAAGAGATCATCTAAGTCACTTCCTACGGTGATCATCAACCTCTTAAGGGAGTCTTGCTTTTCAAACTTCTTAATCGGTAAAGAAGTGAAAAATACCTATGACAAGCCTATCTGAAATTTCAGAAAAACTGTTACTAGGAAGAGTGTCATGTTTCCTCCCAAGGAAAGAATGTATTCTCAAGGTACAATGAGAAGCTCAGAGAATTTCTTAACCTTGAATTTATTTGTCCTTCATTCCTTTTCATTCAGCTCAAATAAGACTCTCTCCCACTGTTGATGAGATACTCACTTGTGCACTCAAGCAGCCTGGAATTCTCCCCCCGGGGCCTCTGGAAAGGCTGCCCCTGAGCAGTGCTCTCCCTCTCCTCAGTGCAGTGTGTGGCCAGGAAGAAGCCACTCGCCACTCCTAGCCCAGAATGTGGATCTGCAGAAGAGGCCTGTGTCAACAGCCCTATCGGGAGGATCACATGACATGGCCTTTGTCTCCTTCCTGCCGGTGTGTCAGTGGTCATGACCAAAGACTGCGACAGGGGATTGCCAGGGGATGAAAACTGCTTCATCTGTATTCTAGCTGTCAAAACGAAGACAGGCAGCCTCTCCTATTGCCTTCCATCTCCGCCAAGGAAGGACCCGCTTCTCCCACCTGAATGGTTCAGGACATGCCAGGAGCTAGAGATGGAGGAAACTAGACCTGAGGCCAAGAACCCACAGTCCTTATTCCATGGAAATGAAAAACAAGTTGCTTTGATCACCTTGGATACCAAATACCTCCTTCCACTGAAAGCTAACCCCACCTTGGCAGGGATTGCCTCCCCTCCCCCCAGGCACCCCACTCCCCTCTACTGTGGCTTGAGTATCAGGCTAATCAGTTTGATCTGACAGATTTTAATTACATTAATTAGGGCTGTTCTGAATAGGCCTGATTAGCATCCTCCTAAGGGGGCTGTATGTGTGTGTGTGTTTCTGCTCCAAAGGAGCTCTAGTAAAACCAGGACTAATACTTTCTTTCCCTCTAACAATGGTGGGGTTTTCTTGTTTTGTTTTGTTTTTCTGCCTTGCTCAAGGTAAATAATCAGACAATTGGTGGAACTGGGTGTGAGAGTGTATTTTATAATAATATCACCGAGGAGGGTCTGAAGTTAGCTCTGCTTCTAGCTTGTGAGTCCAAGAGGGTGAGCAGAGATGGGTTTTTTAGAACATTTGTCTGCAGGATAAGCATTTGTTTTGTTTAGACTTTGCCTAGGAAAAACACTACATTTAGTTTGAGTTTTAAAAATCCAAATTCTTCTAAATTTTCCCCCATGCCCTCATCAGACTGAAGCATGAAGAAATAGATTCTTTCCTGTCTGCACTATTTTATCCATCACATCTTAGAGACAACCAATGATAGCCACACAAAAGCCAACGGAGACTTAGCCTTTGTCCCTATTGTTTCTGAGAATAAAAATACTTCGAATGTCAACAAGGTTTCTACTGAAAATACTTTCAGACACGAATAAAAGAAAAGAACATTAATTTCTCAGAACACTGGACAAAGATTAGCATGGCACGCACATTTAGCCTTGTTGATCATCTGTACTGAAATTATTGCTTTAAAATATGCTGTTTTGAATAAGCCACAATAAACGAGGGCATAGTTCCAGACACCAGGAAGAAAACCTGCCATACTAAATAAAGTTTGTTTGCTTTTTTAAACAGTCTAATATGAAACTAATTTTTTTTAACCACATATCTTAGGGAAAGCAGTAAAAGCGTGGACTTACGACCCTTAATCCGAGTTTGGAATCCTACTGACATCCTATCTCCCTGCTGAAGCTTGTGCAATATACTTCTCTGGGGGTTAAAGCTGCTATTCTTTTTTTTAATTTTTTTAAAGACTTTATTTATTTATTTGACAGAGAGGGATCACAAGTAGGCAGAGAGGCAGACAGAGAGAGAAGGAAAAGCAGGCTCCCCGCTGAGCAGAGAGCCCGATGCGGGGCTCGATCCCAAGACCCTGAGATCATGACCTGAGCCAAAGGCAGAGGCTTTAACCCACTGAGCCATGCAGGCACACCTAAAGCTGCTATTCTTGCTCACCTGAGCGATGTCGTGATTATGGTGGTGTTTTCATGGAATAGTTCCTGAATTGGTTGAAATCTTGATAAGACAGCTGAGAAATTACATTTTCTAACCACAGTGATTTACCAGGAAGACAAACGTAAAAAAATTTTTTTTAATCACTTAAAAATATATTCTAATGCTACTTTTCCCATTTGTAATATAACCAATTATCTTATCTTTAAGGGTCAACTTGGATTTAACATTTCTAGTCATTTGGTTTTCTAGTAACTTTAAAGAGAAAGTGAAGTCTATGAAGGTGTGTATATATCCATCCACCTTTTTTGTCCATTTTCTGGAAAAATAATCCCTCTTTAAAAATGATTTTTATCATCTTTTGTTAGCACTGGGTTCTCACTAGAAGAGTCTTCTTTCCTCCTTTCTGTGATCTTATGAGGTAACTAGGATGTGCTTCAAGAAGAAACCTGATTTAACTCTGTCTTTGATGATACCAAGCTTACACCTAACCAATCACAAGAAAGGGAATGATTCATTATTCACTTGCATGGGAAGTAGCAGGGATCCAAAACTTTTACCTCTAGGTTTTAATTTTTTTTAAGATTTTATTTATTTAGATTTTTAATCCAATTTGGATCAGACAATTATGAATTTCTAGGAAGAATTTATAAAAAATTGAATAAACTGAAGGCCAGAAACAGCTTATATAGTTCGGTAGACACCGAAGAGTACAGGCATATCTCAGAGATCTTGTGGGTTTGGTACCACACCACTGCAATAAAGCAAATATTGCAAGAAAGGAAGCCAAATGAATTCTTTGGTTTTCCAGTGTCTGTAAAAGTTATGTTTATGTTCTCCTATAGTCTATTCAGTGCGCAATAGCATTTTATCTAAAAAAAAAAAAAAAAAAGTACATCCCTTAATTTAAAAACAAGAACAACAACAAAAACCTTTATTGCTAAAACATGCCAACCATCATCTGAGCTTTCAGGGATTTATAATCACTGATCACAGATTACCAGAACATGTGATAATAATGAAAAAGTTTAAAATATTGTGAGAATGACCAAAATGTGATACAGAGACGTGACATGAGCAAATGACGTTGGAAAAATGTGCCAAGAAATTTGTTCAAGGCAGGATTGCCACAAACCTCCAATTGGTAAAAAACGCACAATCTGTGAAGTGCAATAAAACAAACGATGCCAGTACTGCTCCAGCGACCCCCACCCCCCAATGTTTGCCCTGGAGAAGATCTATTATATGTTTAGCAGTGATGGTTAACCTTGGGCTCCCCTTGGAAATAAATATGAAGTGATTTATTAAACAAACACACAACAGCAACAACAAAAACAATAAACAAGCAAACATCCCACGAAAACTTGGTGCCAAATTTCCCTTAATACTCACTTTAATTACTTAATTACACCTTTAAAGTCTTCTCAACAATTTAAAGGAAAAGAAAGGAAGTTAGAGTCCTGTCAGCCAAGCTTACAGAGTGGAGCATCAGAATTTGGTTGGGGGAACAGAATAGAAAAAAAACAGCAACAAAAAAGGAAAGAACAAAAACAAACAAACAAACAACAACAACAACAACAAAACCGGAAAGTAGTTGGTGGGAGAAAAAGAATTTAAAGTTTTTGTTTTCCAAGAAATTGAGAACTGTAAAACCAGTAGTAACTTTAAAAATATAGATATTGATACAGAGTCAAACAAATTTATGTGCGAGAGAGAGATTGAGAGTGTGTGTGTGTGTGTGTGTGTGTGTGTGTGTGTGTGTGGAGAAAGAGGGAGAAGGCGAGAGACCTTTGGGATGGGAATCAGGACACAAAACCAAAACAGAAAAGTACTAAAAGTAAGAAAAAGCCTTTCCTTAGATTTTAAAATACTCTAGTGTAGGATACTAGAATACTCCAGTGATTCCATTGTGCTCTTTTATTAAATTAAGTACAGTGATAGTCACTAACCAAACTCAATGCCACTTACAGTTAACATGGTTAAAAATATTAAAATCTGAGAGCACCTGGGTGGCTCATTCCGTTGAGCATCTGCCTTCGGCTGAGATCATGATCTCAGGGTCCTGGGATCTGATGGAGCCCCACACTGGGCTTCCTGCTCAGCAGGAAGTCTGCTTCTCCTTTTTCCTATGCCCCTCCCCACTACTCATTCTCTCTCTCTGTCTCTCAAATAAATACATAAAATCTTAAAAAAAAAAAAACAAAAAAAAGTAAAATCTGAGTGTAAGCTCTCCAAACATATTTTTGTAGTCACTTGGTCAATGTCTGACTAGAGCATGATAGCTCTTATTCAGTCAGTCAGCCAAAGTTCATTTATTGATCATCTACTAGGTAGTAGGCACTGAGCTAAGCAGTAGGTATACAGTATTCAGCAAACCTGACATGGTCTTTGCCCTCAAAAGAGCTGATCATTAAGTGCCAGAGGCTGACATTAAACAAGTAAATGTAAAAATATAATTACCAAGTACGAGATGTGATTTTAAAAGGTGGGGGGAGGGGGCACTTCCAAGCTGAAGTTAAGTCTGAGCCCCACGTTGAATGTGGAAATCACTTAAAATTAAAATATTAAAAAAAAAAAATAGTAGAAGGAAACACCAAAATGTTCAAAATGATTGAACTAGGTGGAGGCATTATAGATAGTTCTATTTTTTACTTAACTTTTTTCAGTTACCATTCAGTAAAGTGAACTTTTTGGGGAGGGGAAGATGACAGTTCTGTGAATTTTAGCCCAAGTATAGATTCCTGTAACCATCATAACAACCCAGGATTCAGCATGGTTCTGCTGTGCCAAAAAAAAATTCCTTCATGCTATCCCTTTATAGCCACATCTGATAGTTTATTTCAATCTTTACACTTTTCTGTAGCTTTTAAATTCACTGCCATTAGCGTGTATTATTTTAATATATAGAAAAAAATGTAATTTGAAGTACTAGAAGTAAAAGAACAATGTAATAAACAGTAATTTCTAATGCAATGACTTTTTTCTTAACCATTATTTGAGATAAACATGCTTCAGATATTTTTAGATTTTAGAAATCTTCCTCAACTAACTCATTCTGCTCCGGGCCAGAAGCACTAAGCTTTAAGCAATGTGAAAAAAATACCACCAGTGGGGGTAAGTCCTGGGGGTCGGGGGGAGAATTTATGTTATCTAGAAAAAGATTCTCTCAAAGGAACAATGAAAATGAAAAGTAACAGAAAGACATACAGTAACATTAGCAGTAATGCTAGCTCAAAAGACTGGTGGGGAAAAGAGACAATGGCACACAAGAAAACTCCTTGCTCTTTTTCCTGTTTAATTTAATCACCTATCTAGATGATACCAGTACATGTACAAGTAATCCCCAGGGGTTGGGTAGCATTACAAGAACTAGCTACCAAAATAATAATAATAATAATAATAATAATAATAATTGATTAATTAATTTAAAAAATATATATATAAAAGAATATATATATATATTAGACTGGGGCATAGAACAGAGTCACCCACTTAATTTTGGGAGTAATTTGGTCTCTTAAAAGAAACTACCTCCCAAAATTTTAAAGAATGAAAAAAATATATATATATATATACACACAAAATAAGGGTAAACATGATGAAACATGATGAAACATGAAACAAGATGAAAATTTTATTTTTAAATTTCTAATAAAGGAGTTGATAAGATAAGTTGGTTGGGAGAATAAAGAAAAAGAAAGTGGAGAGAATTTGCTCAGGCTGGAGACTAGAACAAAGCCCTGTGCTAGATTTAGGGTATACTTCGATCTATCAGAAGAAGTTGTATCCCAAATTTTTTTAGAAGGAAAAACCCTATGTGTATACAAAAAAATAAATAAATAAAGTTAGATACAGTGAAGGATAAAATATGACTATAATAATGAAGGTTCAAAAAAGATTTTTTTTATGAAAGGTATTGTTAAGATAAACTAGTTAAAAAATGTTAAAAGAGGAAAGAGTAAAAGTTTTAAAAATTTAGCATAAGAAAAAAGTAAAATTAAAATAAAATTAATTAACTTTGCAAGACTAAAGAATCACGGGAAGAAAGCCATGAATTCCATGCTTTGCTTTCTCCTCCTCTGAAATTCCGCTGTTCTCCTTGGTAAGTGAACTTGGTCTTGGCTGGATTTCTTGCTCATCTTCTGGGGGAGGAGCCTGTTGTGATTCTCAAGCATCTTTGCCTGAGGTGGAATTGCCCCCCCCTTACCAGGGGCCAGGCTTTACACCAACAACAAGACAGAAGAAAGAAATTAAGGAGTCAATCCCATTTACAATTGCACCCAAACCCATAAGATACCTAGGAATAAACCTAACCAAAAAGGCAAAGAATCTATACTCAGAAAACTATTAAGTATTCATGAAAGAAATTGAGGAAGACACAAAGAAAGCATGGAAAAATGTTCCATGCTCATGGATTGGAAGAATAAATATTGTGAAAATGTCTATGCTACCTAAAGCAATCTACACATTTAATGCAATCCCTATCAAAATACCATCCATTTTTTTCAAAGAAATGGAAAAAATAATTCTAAAATTTATATGGAACCAGAAAACACCTTGAATAGCCAGAGGAATATTGAAAAAGAAATCCAAAGTTGGTGGCATCACAATTCCAAACTTCAAGCTCTATTACAAAGCTGTAATCATCAATACAGTATGGTACTGGCACAAAAACAGAAACATAGATCAATGGAGCAGAATAGAGAGCCCAGAAATAGACGCTAAACTCTATGGTCAACTAATCTTCGACAAAGCAGGAACGAATTTCCAATGGAAAAAAAGACAGTCTCATTAACAAATGGTGTTGGGAAAATTGGACAGCCACATGCAGAAAAATGAAACTGGACCATTTCCTTACACCACACAAGAAAACTGATTCAAAAGGGATGAAGGACCTCAATGTGAGAGAGGAATCCATCAAAATCCTTGAGGAGAACACAGGCAGCAACCTCTTCGACCTCAGCCACAGCAACTTCTTCCTAGGAACATTGCCAAAGGCAAGGGAAGCAAGGGCAAAAATGAACTATTGGGTCTTCATCAAGATCAAAAGCGTTTGCACAGCAAAGGAAACAGTTAACAAAACCAAAAGACAACTGATAGAATGGGAGAAGATATTTGGAAATGACATATCAGATAAAGGGTTAGTATCCAAAATCTATAAAGAACTTATCAAACTCAACACCCAAAGAACAAATAATCCAATCAAGAGATGGGCAGAGGACATGAACAGACATTTCTGCAAAGGAGACATCCAGATGGCCAACAGACACATGAAAAAGTGCTCCACATCACTTGGCATCAGGGAAATACAAATCAAAACCACAATGAGATACCACCTCACACCATTCAGAATGGCTAAAATTAACAAGTCAGGAAACGACAGATGCTGGTGAGGATTCAGAAAAAGGGGAACCCTCCTCCACTGTTGGTGGGAATGCAAGCTGGTGCAACCACTCTGGAAAAAAGCATGGGGGTTCCTCAAAAAGTTGAAAATAGAGCTACCCTACGACCCAGAAATAGCACTACTGAGTTTTTACCCTAAAGATACAAATGTAGTGATCTGAAGGGGCCTGGGCCTGCGAATGTTTATAGCAGCAATATCCTTAGCCAAACTATGGAAAAAACCTAGATGTCCATCGACAGATGAGTGGATAAAGAATATGTGGTATACACACACACACACACACACACACACACACACACAATGGAATACTATGCAGCCATCAAAAATGAAATCTTGTCATTTGTGACGACGTGGATGGAACTAGAGGGTATTTTGCTTAGCGAAATGAGTCAATCAGAGAAAGACAATTATCATATGATCTCCCTGATATGAGGAAGTTGAGAGGCAACATAGGGGGTTGGGGGGGATAGGAAAAGAATAAATGAAACAAGATGGGATCGGGAGGGAGACAAACCATAAGTGACTCTTAATCTCACAAAACAAACTGAGGGTTGCCAGGGGGTGGGAGGTAGGGAGAGGGTGGTGGGGTTATGGACATTGGGGAGGGTATGTGCTATGGTGAGTGCTGTGAAGTGTGTAAATCTGGTGATTCATAGACCTGTACCCCTGGGGCTAATAAGACATTATGTGTTAATTTAAAAAAAAAACTAGGGGCGCCTGGGTGGCTCAGTGGGTTAAGCCGCTGCCTTCAGCTCAGGTCATGATCTCAGGGTCCTGGGATCGAGTCCCGCATCGGGCTCTCTGCTCAGCAGGGAGCCTGCTTCCTCCTCTCTCTCTCTGCCTGCCTCTCTGCCTGCTTGTGATCTCTCTCTGTCAAATAAATAAATAAAATCTTTAAAAAAAAAAATCTGTTTAAAAAAAAAACTAGCTACCACACCTTTATAGCTATCAAGGTCTATTCTGATTCAATTATCCAGCACTGAAAGAAGATTTAAGACACGTTTCATTTTTAATTATTAAGCAGAAAAATATATTTCTGCGATGCCAAGTTTAGATAGATGGTTATCTTCTGGACAGGATTTCATGAATATGTGCCTTAGAGCTTCCCTGCCATCCTCCCCTCTCCACTCAAATCTAAGTAGGGAGCAACTGCTGGGGCTAGGCTGGCCTGGATAGGGGAAGGAGGCTTTGGGCGCTGACTATCTGAAGATAAGACCAGGGTGAAGAGATCTCGGGAAATGTGGCCGTAATCCCTACCAGGCCCCAAACACACACAACTTAAGAGTCCTGAGTCTTCAGACGAGCTCCTTGGATAGCCTCACCCCATTCTGCCAAGGACACAGCCCGAAGCTCTGCCTTGACTCTTTCTTCCAACCAGATAGCTGAACAGATGAACGGAAGGATTTTGCCCAAAGGTGAGGCAAGTGGTGCACTCTGCTGTAGAAGACACATGGGAGGTAAATATTTTCATTCCCTCCATTTTGCAGAGGAGGAAAATGAGGCAGATAGAGGCTGAGTAACTTGCCAGAAATCAAGAAGTTGGTACATGGGGATTTCAGGATTCTAATCCAAGCAGTTCAGCTTCAGAATCCATGCTACTACTATCTCTTTTAGAATGTTGTGCTGTTTATGGTGGGGAAAAAATGCCAAACTACAAGAATGCCCATTGGAGCTCCTGGGTGGCTCAGTGGGTTAAGCCTCTGCCTTGAGCACAGATCATGATCTCAGGGTCCTAGGATCGAGCCCTGCGTCAGGCTCTTTGCTCAGCAGGGAACCTTTTTCTCCCTCTCTCTGCCTGCTTCTATGCCTACTTGTGATTTCTCTCTCTGTCAAATAAGTAAATAAAATCTTAAAAAAAAAAAAAAAAGAATGCCCGTTGACAGGGAATGGGGGGATCAACTAGTGTTGCCATGCCAGTGAATACTGGGCATAAATTAAGCAGAAGCAGTATCTGTGATACAGACCTTAGAAGGATTTACCTCATCCATTTATTGAGAAAAGTAAAATATATAATACCACTCAATTTTTTAAAACAAGGACAGAAAACGCTATATATGTTTATGCTTCTCTATAATTACATGAGCATGGAGGAAGATTATCAAGGACACACATACCATGTTGCTAATACTGAAAATGGAGTTTTTATTCTTAATTCATAAAAAGCAAGTTAACAATAATTCTTTTAACTATTTTTTTAAGATTTTATTTATTTATTTGACAGACATCACAAGTAGGCAGAGAGGCAGGCAGAGAGAGGGGGAAGCAGGCTCCCCTCCTGAGCAGAAAGCCCGATGTGGGGCTCGATCCCAGGACCCTGAGATCATGACCTGAGCTCAAGGCGGAGGCTTAACCCACTGAGCCACCCAGGCGCCCCTAATTCTTTTAACTATCAAAAATAAGGAACAGACAACCTTCTGATCTACTATAGTCAAGTACATAGTCAGCGTGGGATACAGGTTTGAACTGGAAAGGGTGCTTTATACAGAGAAGTTGCAAGCTGCTGCCAAAAGGATTCTTAATTACTGAGAAGGTAGAACAGAAACTAGAACCGTATCTCTTAAGCAAACTATCTGCCAGCCCTTTCAATCCTTTTATTAGAGGCTAAACACACCATGGTGGTTTGAGTGTGGATGGAGGCAGTGTGCTTGCATTTGTGTGTTCCAGCAATGCATGCTCGTGTGTATTTATTCAAACAACACCACACTGCCCATTGCTCCAGTCTAGTTGGAACGGTCCTGGAAAATGGAGCACCAAAAAGTCCATTTAAATTTAGCAGCTCGCCCTCAGCCACCTCAGGAAACCAGCTGAGTGCTCTGATTTCTTCATTAATGTCAAGAAAAGGGAGAACAATAGGCCCGAGCCATTAAGTCCTTCCCAGTTCAAGATAAGAAAGAGTTAAACAGATGATAATCCATGCATTTAGTTGGGTTTCAAACATTTGGCTGCTTAATCATTTGTTCCTCACTGCCCTCTGTCCAAACACACAGGGAATGTTTGAAAAGCCTTAGTCTTGGGGATGGAGGAAAGGAGGAGGGTTTCTAGAGAGGTGTGGGGAGGAGAAGGGAAGATGGAGACAGAATTCACAGGGGTGGAAAAGCCAGGGAGATTTCACAAATCTTTCCTAGAAAATGAAACCATTTCTCAATTGCCATTTGGGAAACAGGCTAAACTCAATCTCACTAAGTCACTGAGGACTAGCTAAATGATTAAGGCAGTAATGTCAGTATGAAATATTTATTTCAAATAGTGTATGACAATAGATTTGTGACTAATTCATTTAGTACTATTGTTTTGCAAACTAGCTTATTATAATTTTTTAAAGTAACATTTTAATCATGTTTCAGTAAACACTTCGGGGATAAAATTATATACCTGAGTTTAATGATAAGGAGAGACAGAAAGAAGCAAATTCCAGGTAGCCTATATTTCAATCTTTATAAAATAAAAACAATAACTACAAAGAAAAAAAGGGCACGTCTGTTTCCTGAAATGAGTGGGTTTAGAATATAGACTTGTCTGATAAATAAGTACAATGTTTCAGAAACATTGATGACTAACCAAAACAGTAGCTGTAGAGAGACATTCATCTTCCTATAATGAATGTCCTGGATAATATAGAAACTTATGAAACTATAACAAGAACTGATTCACGTCTCTCATAGGTGAGAGAAAAACTTAAGGCAGACTTCTATGAATACACAATATAATTTTATATCCTTGATATAATAAAATCTGTATCCACCATAAATCTGAAACTGTCTCTTTTCTAAGGAATGTTTTTATCCTTTGTGGAAATGTCTTAGTCTCTCCCTACTCTTCCAATGCAAACTAAAAAGTAGAGATGACCCCAAGAAACCAAATGGAATGCTTATACCCCAGTTATTTCTTCACTTTCTAAGTTTATAGTCTACTCATAAATACTGTGAGCAACAAAGAAGATGCTTCAGTTATTTTCTAAATATTTTAAAAGCACATATATTGGGGCACCTGAATGGCTCCGTCAGTTAAGCATCCTTCCTGATTTTGGCTCAGGTCATGATCTGAGGGTTGTGAGGTTGAGCCACATGTAGGACTCTGTGCTGAGCATGGAGTCTGCTCGAGATACTCTCTTTCCCTCTCCTCTGCCCCTCCCTCGCTTGTGCATGTGATCTATAAATAAATAAATAAATAAATAAAATCTTAAAAAACATATATATTATCTCATTTGATCTTTTCCAGCAATGGATCATTAGGATTGACAAGTTCTATGCAAATCTGAATAAGATTTCTGAAGATAAATGTGGAAGGATAGAATATATATGCTCAAAATGGCAACTGGAGGAGAGGATTCTGGGAAAATGGTAGAGTAGGAAGCAGCAGGAATTCATCTTCCCACCTAGACAACAATAGGACAAGACAAAAAAAAAAATCTGCCTAATGTAATTATTTTAAAAATCAAATATTCCAACATGAATTACTAGAGTTCCAGAAGAAGACAGAGAAAAAGAAGTGAGAATATATGAAGAAATACTGGATGAAAATTTACCAAACTTAACAAAAGATGTGAATATAAGCAACCATGGAGCCCAACAAACTTTCAAGTAAGATGAACTCAAAGGGATCCACACCAAAACAGATTATTATCAGACTCTCAAAAGACAAAGAAAAAAACAGACTGATTAGACTTCATGAAAATTAAAAACTGTGCATCAAACACTATTAACAGAGTGAAAAGGCAATCTATGGAATGGGAAATACATTTGCAAATTTTATAATTGATAAGAGATTACTATTCAGAACATATATAACGAACTCCTTAAATTCAACAACAAAAACCCCTAGCCTGATTCAAAATGGGCAAAGGACTTGAATAGACATTTCTCCAAAGAAGATACATGAATGGCCAGTAAGTACATGAAAAGATGCTCAGCGTTACTAATCATTAGAGAAGTGCATATCAAAACCATGATGAAATAACACCTCACACCCATTAAGATGGCTACTGTCAAAACAAAACAGAAAACAACAAGTGTTAGAGCATTTATGGGTAACTTGGAATCCTTGTGCACTGTTAGTGGGATTGTCAAGTGGTACAGACACTGTGGATAGCTGTATGGTGATTCCTTAAAAGTTAAAAATGAAATTATCATATGACTCAGAAATTCCTCTTCTGGGTATATACCTAAAAGAACTGAAAGTGGAGTATCAAAATGACATTTGTACACCCACATTCATAGTAGCATTATTGATAATAGCTAACAACCCAAGTGTACATCGGCAAATGAATGGATAAGCAAAATGAGATATATACATATAATGGAATATTATAAAGCCTTAAATAGGAAGGAAATACTGACATATGCTTTAACATGGATGAATCTTGAGAACATCATACCAAGAGTTTCAGTTTTACAAGATGAAAAGAGTTCTGGAGATGGATAAGGGGGACAGTTGCACAACAATATGAATGTGTTTAATGTCACTTAACCGTACACTAAGAAATGGTTAAAGTGGTAAATTTATATTATGTATATTTTACGCAATCAAAATAGTTACAAAATAAATTTAAAGTTAAAATAAAGCAAAACAAAAAACCCTGGAAATTATTCTAGCTGAGTAATTCTAGCCAAGTAATTTGGCTAAGACTTCAGAAAGAAATTCTCTAGAAGTGTCTATCAAAAATCAAGCCTTGGTACATCATTGGTAGATTCCCAAACTATGGATGAACAAAGGGGTATGGGCTTTAGCAGCTGTATATTATATTTGTGTTTTCCTTTTGTGACCTTTAGCTAAAGCTTTGGAAGATGATAAAATATATTACTGAAAACACCAAAAATCAAGGTTATATGGGCTTTTTTCTCCCTGATTCTGAAACAGATTGTTTTCATCCATAGAATCTGTCAGAGATCATTGGGGAGTGGATCTGAAAGAAAAACAGAAAGTCCTAGGCTGGATTCTTTCTATCTCATTAAGCAGATAGTACGTACATCTTACATCAAGCTTCCTCTGCCTATGGGTTCAGCATGTGATTCATCTGGTAAATGAATGTTTGAGAATATTTTAATTGTTCTGTATGAGCTTTGGTTTACTCTAGTCAATGAAAAAAGCTTCTAATGAAAAATGAAAAGTGATTTCAAAAAAATGTAAGTCAGTAAAATTTCTCCCTACAACAGGGATAGGAAGCAGATCAGTGTTTGCCTGAAGATGCAGGTGGAAGGAAGGAGGAATGCATTGATGGATTACCGAGAGTCACAAGGAAACATTTTTTTGGAGGTGATGCTGATACAATGTTTATTACCTCGATTATGATAATGGTTTCACATGTACCTGCAGATAACAAAACTTATTGAGTTGTACTGAGTTGAGCACTTTATTTTTTAAAAAACATTTATTTATTTATTTATTTATTTATTTGAGAGAGAACGTGTGTGTGTGCACACCCAAGGGGGTGGGCAGGGAGAAGGACAAGCAGACTCCACACTGAGTGCCAGCCTACCGCAGGGCTCCATCTCAAGACCCCAAAGATCATGACCTGAGCCAAAATCAAGAGTTGGCCACTCAAACGACTCAGCCACCAGGCACTCCAGACACTTCAATTATATGTAGTTTGGTTTACTTCAATTACACCTCAATAAAGTGAAAAAACAAAATCAAACACAGGATTATACTTACCTAAAGCTTTTAACTTGGTATGATGTAAACACATTTCTACATAAATGTCTATATTTCTGCACTGTTTTAGTATTCTGTCACATGAACATACTCAGATTTATTTAACCAAACCTATTATTAAATATTGAAGTTGCTTTCCACTGTTCACTGTTATAACCTCTAGACAACAGCATTTTCAAAGAGAGGCCATGAATAATTTTCAGTTGCATTACCTCAATTAGTAGGAATACTACACTCAACAAGCAAAGATCGAACATTCAAACTCTGTTCCATAGCCATGAACTTGGACTTACCCCTAGTTTTGGACTGTTGTGCTGAAAATACACACAACTGGACCAACTGGAGTAGCTGGATGTGAGGAAATTGACTAACAAAAATTGACCTCCACCCTAAGAGAAAGAAACAAATGCTCCAATGGAGAATCAACCTCATTCTCTCTGAATGCAAAGAATACATTTAATCAGCCTCAAAAGACGAAAGAACAAAATATATATTGCAGGTATTCAATGTGTATTCTGGGGTACGTGAGGAACACAGAAGAGCTCTCCAAGGAAAATACTACTATCTCAGCTCCATGTGTGCGGAAAGCTGGTTTTGCGCTGAGAAGGTGAATTAAGTAGGTAAATGCACTAATTTTCGAACCCACTCCCAGCGACCATGTGTGAGGAGCTAACCACCACTTGTCAGAATGGCCTGAAACCCAGCAGTAAGAGGTGGAGAATGGTGGACAAAGCAATGAAAGGACATTTCACACCAGTTTAAAAAAAAAAAAAAGGAAAAAGGAAAAAGAAAGAAAAAGAAAAAGGAATATATGCAATACTCTTCTCTCTCCCAAAAGAGAGAGATTATTTCATCTGGGAGCTATTTCCCAAATGATGGAATCAAAACCACCCTTTCAGGATAGGAGAATAACGCACTACTTAATACATGCCTGGTACCCCTCAGAAAAAGCAGTGAAGCGCTTCCCTCTTCTCTCTTCCCTCTTCCCCTCCCTTCCTGGTCCCCCACCACCTTTTTTCCGTGCAGCCTGTACTTTACAACTCTCTCTCCCTGCCGGGGCTGGAGCAGACCTCTCTCCTTCATGCCAAAACTGCCCTTTGAAGTCTGCCCTCCCATTAGGGCTTTGGTGTAGGTATTCAAACTGATCACACGAGCCCCGCAGAATTCCCGGACCGTCCCCGTTCTGTCGTATACAGTTGTTTCATGTAGCCTGTGATTTACAGTCTTAATTAATGCTCAAAAGAAGAAGAGCACATCTTTGGTGGGGCTTTTCCCCCCTTCTTTCTACAAAACAGGACTCTTGGGGTTTCTGCGGACATTGTGCAGGATGGTTTTGCCAAATGGAATGAAGCACACTTAATACTTTTCCTTTATAACCTTTGCCATAAATCAGCTGGCACTCCGTTTGCACAAGTGCAGCGATTAATGTCCCGCCCCTCCCCCAGCACTTCCCGAATTTTAAACGAAGTAGGAATAAACTGAGGGTGAACAGAGCCAGCGGGCCCAGTAAATCAGTTTAATGAGATCTGAATAGATCACATAGGACATATTGCGGTAAAATAAGGTGGGTGGTGGGGATCTGAATTTCACCAGCGTGGGAGTAGCGGGGGCCCGCTGGAAGTTGCGGTAGGCGATGCTCAAACCTGACACATGTCTTTGGTAAAAACAGCACATCTTACATTCTCTTTCCCATTTGCTGAAACGTACTGCTGTGACTCGTTTGGATTTAGCACTGTTTCCTGTCTGTGGTTTTGCTGGTCCATGTTTTCCCACAGATGGGGAATTTTCTGTTCGCTTCTTCTCATCCAGGACTACATGGATCTGCGTTCATTCTTAGTCTACGGCCTCCCGTCCACAACTGTACATCTTTGCCTGCACAGATACCTCGCTATATAAGATGGGGAAATGACCTCCTATCTGAGTGCTGTAATAAGAAGTGAGAAACTAATTGTTAGGTTATACCCATCTGTCCAGGGACCGTCAGACGCTGCTCAGTACCCCCTTGGCTTACTGTCCCCAACGAGTAGGAAATTTACACTCCTCCCTCCTCTCTGTTGTATCAGAGAAAAATAAACTGTTCAGTTTTCTGCTTTTTAAATCAAATACACAAATAGGATTCCTCCTATACTCAAAACTATATTATGAGGAAAATGAAAATAACCTTCTTTCAAATAAGTTCCATGACTACGCATGACCTGAATGTTGCTCATACAGTAAACTGTACCATCCAAGATGCCTCTATGAATAGTGCTCTCATGAGTTACAGAATTTTCTGGAATATTGTTGAAGGAAATAAATAAAGGGAAAAGAAATGAGAGAAACTGAAAGAACGCCTTCGCAATGTTTATTTTATGAAATGGATGAAGTCTGTTTCAAAACTCCCCAGTCCCTTGTCTATAAGATTACCAGCTTTTAGTAATGTTGACTTGTTCATATCACTCTCCATGACTAAACACCAGAAAGACATTACTTTAGTATGAGGCTAACGGACTTTCTGAGAAAACGGTACAAGCAATTTATTAACTCCCAAAAGAACATCTGTTTGATGGTAAGAAGATATATAAGAATGCCATGTTATTATACTTTAAGACTTGAGTTATGGAGAGATACAGATCATTCTTCTCCCTTTTTGTAGGAGAGAATAGAAGATATATATATATATCCCCAATTAAGCCTGAACATACCAAGCAGACTCTTAGCCTCATACTAAAAATTTCTTCTAGGAAGCAGATTCAAGATTTTGAATATTCCAAATCTGCATTGAAACTGGAGGGCAATTGAGAAACTAAGCACAGTTTTTAGCTTCCATCATCAGGGGTAATAAGTACTAATGAAATGTTTGTAAGCTTAAAAATTGCCAGCATACTAAACCTGAGGACCATCAGCGAGCTGAAAGTTACATATCGTCTATAGCAAATTCAGGCAACTCATGCTTCTGGACTATTTCACGCTATGGATTATGTCACACACGTGGCATCAAAGTTAATGCACTCAGCAACACAAAGGAAGACAGCTGTGGGAGCGCCTCAGTGACATAACGGCAATTTTGCATTTTAACATTTAAGGGCTCTAGTGCTTTTCAAACTTAACATAAGGTCTCCATCTCCAACTCTCCTCCCCTTCTTTTCTCCTTTTAAATGTGCAAGAAGTTGATTGATAACATATTTCAACCTTACCAGATAGCTCGGACATGGTGTGCTCGTTTAAAAAAAAAAAAACCCCACAACTACATGCAGCATGACTTATTTTTAAATCATTCCTTTTGCACATTCTTTTTCTTGCAGAGGTCAAAGATACTCCACCTCGCTGAGGTAAGAAATAGAATATGAGGTAGATAGGAGACTCGCTTCCAAGGGCTAGATCTCCAACACCTTCCTCTGCACAGAATCACTTTCATTTCCTTTTTTTTTTTTTTAATGAGCATAAATATATTACTTAACATATATTCTATCTACAAAGCTGATGGCTAAGAAGAAAGAGGGATTTTACTATCTAGAGCATGGCAAACAACCCTGGAAGGATGAGCCAAACATGGTGTCTGGTACGGCTAAAAAGAAATCAGTGTTAGTGTTCTTCCTTCCCCCATGGAAAACCAATGCCTTCATTTGTAACTTACTGGACAGAAAAATATAGACTCAGATTTGGTGAGATTTGAAAAGCTTCACACATTCTTTTATTTTTATTTTATTTTTTATTAACACATAATATATTTTTATCCCCAGGGGTACAGGTCTGTGAATCACCAGGTTTACAGACTTCACAGCACTCACCATAGCACAGACCCTCCCCAATGTCCATAACCCCACCCCCCTTCTCCCAACCCTTCTACCCCCAGCAACCCTCAGTTTGTTTTGGCTTCACACATTCTAAATGTGACTTCTTCCACTGGACAGATGATTAAGACTGCAAAAAGTAAGGTTTGAATTTACAGTATAATGACATTTTCAAATGTGACATGTCTGTCTCAGAAGAAAGTCATCCATTTCCTCTTATAACCACGCAGTCTGATACAAATTTAAAATTTCAACTGCGATCCGTCATTATTGTCATATCATGCAAATAAAATGAGGTGTCTGAAGTATTTTCATCCTCTGACTGGGACATAGTACTAATTCGGGGGAGGGAAAGTGTTCTTTGTGCTGTAAAAACAATAATATGTTAGTATATACCAATTTTTTTTAAGTATATGTGCTGCCGAAGCGAGCAGAGTATATACTAACTTTTTAAGGGCCAAAGATCCCTGACAACTTTGAAAAAGGTTCTGGTCGTAGTCATAGGCACACAAATGTCTGCATTTAACTTGAGGCGTTTGTGAGGCAGCCACAGGATCCTGCTCCCAGAGAAAAATGGCCTGCTAGGGATGAAAGGAATCAAAGAGGCTTTAGGAATAGTGAAACGGACATGTAGTCCCTCAGCTTGGTTTTTCTAGATCTCTTATCAGAGGAAAAAGTTAAGGATCCAGGTCATAGCTGAGATATGGTAGGACAACTTAGAGTCAGATACCAACAGATTTTATCCGTCCCAACCTCGGTTCTACCCCTTACACCAGCCCCAGTTTCCTCTGTATTTGTAAAGTTGAGACAGAAGGGCACAAAGAACATCCCGGCTTTTTCAGGCAAGAGGTATGGTTGCCACTCTAAGGAAGAGGTAAGAATCCAGAAAGCTCCACAGAGATGAGAGCACAAGGGTTTAAGCAAGGTTCCTGTCAATGAAGAAAAAGTAATGACCTCCCTTGCTTGCTTAAGGAAAGCTTCTTAGAGGAGCTGAGGGCTGATCAGAACTTATTTTAAATCACTAAAATCTAAACCACTGTTAAACACTAAGGTATCTTAGTAAAGTGCCAGAATCATACAAACGTTATATAAAATATATCACAGTAGAGGAAAAGAAAAAAAAAATTAAGAAAAATGTCCACAGTGTTTAACAGACCAAATAACCAATAGAGAGGCAACAAAGGTTGTGTCCACAGATCATGGCAATTCCCCACTGCCGGTCATTTACTTTTATATCAAAGACAATGCTAATGAATTAATTACCACATTTCCAAGCACCAGAGCAGAAAATCAGAAAAGGCAATCAGAAAGGATGAAGGAAACCACATTAATAACACAAGAGGGGCAGCTGACAGTCTTTCAGGGAGAAAAAAAAAATGGAAAAGCAGAATAATTAAGAACTGGGGGAAAAAAATTACAGTAGCCTGAAGTCAGTTGGAATAAAGGACCAAGACTTTGAAAAATTCTTTTTGGGGGTGCGTGTGTGTATGAATATCTGTTTTGATTCATTACTATTTCTTGTACCAATGTAATTATTTCTGTTTGCTCTCACAAGTAACAAAGAGGTAGATAGATATTCCCCTAACAAAACGCAGCGCCTCTCCCCTTGTTCGGATAATCACTGAGTAGCTTACAGAATAACTTGCCCCATTCTAAATTTGACACCAGGGACCTCGAACAATTTTATAACCAATATTCACGGCGATGACCTTAAATTTTTAAGAAATAGTCAAATGATGTTCAAGATTCTGTTTATTGCTTAAGGGCATACGTGCCTTGCTATCTATCTATAAAGATACACCTGGAATTTTATGTTTCCAGTTCTGACAGAATAGCTTCCTCCTTCACCAGAAATAGCATTATGCTTCTGGGGCATTCTATGCTTCTTACGCGCTCTCTCTTTATTTCATCCTTATGGCAGTCTTTTGGGTAAGAAGGCAGATACTGGAATTCCCATTTAAGAGGAAACTGAAAGACCAGACATGAAATGACTTTCTCAGAATAATCAGTTGACTTAAAGACAGTCTCCGGACTGCGGGCACATACTTGAAGAAGCAAACATTCCAGTGGAGGGAAGGGTGGCAGTGTTTCTTTTGCTTCTTAATGAACAGCCTGACTAGCAGTAGCTTTTCCTACACTAGCGCTCAAGAAAACTTCCTTTTGCCCCCAGGTAATGTAGTGAGAGCCTCTGGGGTCAACTGAGAGAGCACCAGCCCTGTCAGGCTTCCCCTGCTCCAGGGGGGCCCGCTTAGCTCTGGAAGACTCTGCCACCGGCCGCACACACAGTCTTTGCCGGCTTTTCCTCCATTCTCTCCATCTTTTGCCAGGACTGGAATGGGAATAGGAGAGGAGGTCAAGAAGGGAAACTACCCAAATATAGGAAACTGGAAGTACTTTAAAAAATAATCATTAAAAACAAGTAATGAGAGAGTCTGATGTCAGTAAGCCTGAAGTCTGGTCAGTTTACACTTGGCATCAGATTACACACTCTTGCCAACTTGATTTAGTGTGCACACTTGTGCTTTTCTTCAATTATCAAAAACCAAATAAAACTATCTTTCATAAGTTATTGTTATGAATGGCCTACTTTTTTTTACTCTACTTCTTAATGCTAGTTAGCCTTTTATAAGAGCCCAAATCCACTGTACCAGAATCAAAATCCTCAGAGAATGTGAAGTTAAAAAAGAATGGGCAGGGCTGACGCAGAAGAAAATACAGGTGTGATTTCTGGGAAGGCTAAGATGGTCTACTCACGTTCTCTTTGTACCCATTTGGACCCTGAGATTCAGGTGTGACGGGATTTGTCCAAGTAACTAATGGCCAAAAATCAGTTTATAAATTACGCAAGTCATGGAAAAGTGGTCTTTGTGCAATGCCAAGAACATCGCTTAGAATTTTCTCTGAATCAGGGTAAATTCTCTGTCTTCCTCTATCAAACTCACCGCTAAGGATAGGAACAAAAAGTTGGGATAGAAGTACAGAGTAGAACACAAAGAGTATGCAGGGCTTCTGCAGAGCTGGACTGGATCCAGCTTAGTCTGTATAAACTCTCAGTAAACTGCTCCTCCCTCCAAGTATCAGCTTCCTCGTCTGTGAAATGGGAAAAAAAATATACTCTACCATGTCCTCCCCAATCAGCTCTTGGAGTTTCTAACAGATAATATAAATGCAAACTGGCTGGTATACAAGAAGAAAATGTTGGTTCCCTTTTTCATAATCAAGTAAAACTTCAAAAAAAAAAAAAAAGAAAAAGAAAAAAGAAAGAAAGAAAGGAGAGGCAGAGAAAAAGAAATGAAACAAAAATGAACATAAGAAATCATTTATTGGGCACCTGGGTAGCTCAGTGGGTTAAGCCGCTGCCTTCAGCTCAGGTCATGATCTTAGGGTCCTGGGATGGAGTCCCGCATCGGGCTCTCTGCTCAGTGGGGAGCCTGCTTCCTCCTCTCTCTCTCTCTGCCTGCCTCTCTGCCTACTTGTGATCTCTGTCAAATAAATAAAAATAAATATTTAAAAAAATCATTTATTACTTAGAGGCTAAATAAGCAATATGGGAAATATTCACATCTATTCCTCCAAGAACTCCACTCCATTTTTAGCTAGCTTACTCGTGCCATGAATAAATGAAAATGTGAGTTAATCAAGTTTTCAATTGCCTTTTTTTAAATGTAGAGGGAAGAAAAAATCAAAAGCTGTCAACTAACTCAGTATCTGTGATTTACCTATATTTTAATTATTCTTGTTATTTTGAATAAATTTACATGAGTAAATAACAAATGCAATATTAAACTTTTCTTAGAATATAAGACCCTCTACACCAAATAACTTGTGTAGATACTCTAGACTCAGAGATGGAACACGGCTCCCTACTCCTTAAGTTTCATCTGTACATCATGACCTCCTTCCAAAGGGGTACAACATGGAAAGGTGGCGGAGGGGGGAAGATGGGGCAGTACCGTAGAGAAACCTGACAAACACTAGCTCGGCCAGTGATCAAGGTCAACATCACCAGAGATAGTTCCTGTTGACAATACGTGCCCTTGATATGAAATGAGGGAATGTTACTTTACTTCTGTGGTCGTCCTCTCCCAAACCCATTACTCTAGTCTAATCATGAAAAAAAAAATTAGACAAACCCCAACTGAAGGACATTCTACAGAGTACCTGACCAGATATTCAAAACTATCAAGGCCGTTAAAAACAAGGAATTATCTGAGAAACTGTAACCCAGCCTAGAGAAGCCTAAGGAGACATGACAATTAAATGTAATAAGGTATCCTGGATACGATCCTGGAATAGAAAAAAAGGACATTAGGTAAAAACCAAGGAAATCTGAAAAAAAAAAAAAAAAAAAAAGAGTGCACTTTAGTTAATAGACCATTATCAACATGGGTCCATTAATTATAATAAGTGAGCCATACTAATGTGTTAATAACAGAAGAAACTCTCTGTACTAGCTTATCAATTTTCTGTAAATCTAAGTCTGTTTTTTAAAAAACCTATAAATCATTACATTAACTAGACTATTTTAGTAACTATATATTCCATGACTAGAGAACTTATTTTTCTAGAGTCAAATGTGTATTCGGTTCCAGTTTTGTTAAAAAAAAAAAAAAAAAAAAAAAAAAGGTGTTCGTTGAGGAATAGCCATCATTAGAAAATCGAATTGTTTCATAAAGGTTGCACAGTTCAGATGAAAATGCCATCTGCCCAACTCATCCTCAGAGTAATATGGTCTTAGGAGACCTCCTAAGCAAAGTCTATTAATTTCCTCACCACTAAGTCAAAGAAGCTGGGCTAGATCATCAGTACTGTTCTCACCAGCTTTACAATTCCACCATGTTCAATATCATTTCTCCGAAAGCCAAACACACACATTTAAAATAACACAGAACTTTCCCACTCCCTCCCCCTTTCTCAGCTCACCACAGGCTTTATTTCTCATTCCAAAAGTGGGGCTGGGGGGAACCTGGGTGGCTCAGTGGGTCAAGCCTCTGCCTTCTGCTCAGGTCATGGTCTCAGAGGTCCATTTGGGCTCTCTGCTCAGCGGGGAGCCTGCTTCCCCCTCACTCTCTGCCTGCCTCTCTGCCTACTTGTGATCTCTCTATATGTCAAATAAATAAATAAAATCTTTAAAAAACAAAAACAAAAGTGGGGCTGATCCTTTATCTGCCCCAGCGTTCACATCATCCCATGACTGACAGAGTCAACCATGTGAGGCCACCATTAAATCAACTTCCCTTCAGGGTCCCTTTGCAAAAAGGAGGGGAAAAAAAGAAAAAAGAAAAAAAAAAAAAAAAAAAAAACACCTCAGGCAGCTGGCCTTGGCACCAGGCTTGTTCAGCTTGGTCAAAGCTGCTGCATCATCCATCATTGAGAGATGAGGGGACATCTGCCCAGGGTCAGACTGGTCAAGCAACTGTGTGAACTTACCCCCAAACCCCATCGTCACTTTACTTTGCCTGTTTCTAAACTTAGATGCTTTCTTCTTAACAGGGTGCCCTCTGGCAGGGGTAGGGTGTTGGTGCAAGGGGTCATCCTCTATAGTCAGTTCACAGTGGAGTCACATACCTACACTCGCACACACAAAGAGCAGGAGTGTTTTCTATTAGCCCACATCCATTAATATTGTCTTCTGGCTGCCATGTTGTGTTTGGAAAATGGTTACATTTCTGCAGCTACTTCCCATCATCTAAATGTGCTTTAACTTAGAACTAATTCCAAATAAACAAGATCATTGCTTCGCAGCTGACAGAGCTAAGCAAATACCTTTGGATTCTTCCTTGTCCTTTTTGAAGTAAACTCAAAACTCATTTTCAACCTACCGTTCAGTCATTCAGCAGGCAGACATTTAGTAAGTGCCAACTGAATACATGCTTGTTACTCTACTGATGCTGGGGTTACAGAGATGAATGAATAAGTAACATAAGAAAATGCCCTTACTTTCAAAGTTCATAGTCTTAAAAGGGAGGAAGATAAAATGTAAATAATTACTTGTGACAAGTATATGATTCTATGAAGAAAGCAGTCAAAATCAATCACAATAGCCAAAAGGTGGAAATAACCCAAACATCCACGAACAGATGAATGGATAAACCAAATGCGGTATACACAAAAAGTGGAATATTATTCAGCCATAAAAAGGAATGAAATACTATATGTACTACAACACATATGAACCTTGAAGGTATTACACAAAGTAAAAGAAACCAAACACAAAGAGCACATATTTTATGATTACATTTAAACGAGGTACCTAGAATAGCAAAATTCATGGAGACAGGAAGTAGAATAGAGGTTACCAGGGGTTATAAAGGGAGACTGTTATTGTTTAATGTGTAGAGAGCTTCTATTTGGAATAATGAAAAAGCTCTGGAAATGAATATTGGTGGCAGTTGCACAGCATTGTAAATGTACTTAATGTCACTGAAATGCACTCTTAAAATGGTTAAAATGGTAAATTTTGTATTATGTGTATTTTGTCACATTTTTTTAAAAATTGCACCTCCCTCAGAAAAAGGCAGGATAAAAGAAAACACTAGAATAGATAGTACAGAGATCAAACTAGGATGGGACTTGGAAATTTGGAAAATATTTATTTTTATTTTATATTTTTGGATAAGGAATGCATTGCATGATTCAAAAGTCAGAATGATATTTAAAAATATCATTTTTTAGCACTCTGGGTCCTATCTCCAACCCTGCCTCCCACCAGCCCCTCGCATACCCCACCTGTCCACCAGAAACCATGGACTACTTTTTTATTCTTCCAGTCCTTCTGTAACAAACAAGTAAATGTGAATATTCTCATCTTTTCCTCTTTGTTACACAAAAGGTGGCATGTTATTGTCACCACTGAGCACCTTGCCTTTCATTTAAATCTTGAGCAGCTTGAAATGTTTTAATGCAAACTCAAAACTGATGATTTTACACATTTGTAGAGGAACTGGACACAGATCTTTTTTTTTTTTTTCTTTTTAATCCAAGTAGCACTTTTTAACAAGTGCAGAGAAGTTCACTTTCTTCTTCCCTAACTAAAGTTAAAAAGAAAGAGAGAGAAGGAGAAGAAATTTTAATTTCAAGAAGCATTAAGGATGGCTGACTTGCCCTGGGGGAAAAGTTTACAATGTGTAAAGCTCCTCTTTCAAAGCAGCCTTATTTCCATAGGCAGCTAAGAGATTACCACCTTGTAAAAGAAAGGAAGAAACGAAACCTCCCCACCTTTGAGTTATCAGGCCCAGAAAAGGGAATGCTTTTGGTGGGGGTTGGGGGATGTGGGGGGGGGGGTGGCCTCTAGATGGTCACTAGTCAGACTCCAAGGGTAAGGCTCTGTTCTTTCACATGTAAGGAAATTCACTGAGCGTCCCAGGGGACTGTGTCTTGAACTCTATGAACCTATTTACCCCTAGGCCTCCTTCTCTTCTCAATCCTGTCTCACAAAAAGATGGACAAAACAAGCAAAACCCAGCTCATCATCTCCCCAAACTATTTTGGTCTCAATAATTTACAACTTTAGCTATTATAAGAAAGAGAAAGACACCTGTCACCAGAAAACCAACTGTTGCCTTTTATGTTTCTATTAAAAAAAAGCAACACTTTCTATCTTGTCAGGATAAATCCAAACTTTGGAAATGCGATGATGCTAGCAGCTATTATATATCAAAGGTAGATAACATATATGAGAGTAATCTGGTTTCAAACTTCTAAAAAAATCTTAAACCACTTCGGCGTTTGCATTCATTTGAGTCATTCATTTATTCATTATTTCCTATTCAAGTATTCCATCAAACATCTTTGAAGTCCTAGAAATGGATCTAGACACGGGGGACACAACAGTGAATTCCTTGTCCTCGTGGAATCAGCGTTCTGGCTGGAAAGACAAACAGCAAAGACATAAATAAATAGATATTTAAATTTAGACAGTGATAAGAGCTATGAAATAACAAAATAAAGCTGGATAAGAGGATGATCTTTTAGGACCAGTGGGAAAGGCCTCTGTGGGGAGGTGACCAAACCCAATAAATGGAGGGGACCAGTCTTGTGATGAATGGGGATAGAGGAGGAGAGCCTAAGAGGGTATGCAGAGGACAATGAGGCTGGCCTCAGGTGAAGAGAGTGGTAAGAGAAGGTCAGAGAAGCGAAAGGGGCCAGACAGGGCCAGATCTAGGTCAGGGGCTGCCAAACCATGACCCTGCACCAATTCTGACCTGTTGCTTGTTTTTGTATGTAAGGCCCATGAGCTAAGAGTCACTCTTACACTTTTTTAATGGTTAGGAAGAAAAAAAAAATCAAAAGAAAAATAATTGGTGAAAAGTTTTTATGTAAAAATTCACAAAATTCAAATTTCAGCATATTCACTCATTTTTTTTTTCCATTGCTTTATACTACAATGGCAGAACTGGGTAGCTGTGATAGAGACCATAAGGCTCACCGCTATGGACTGAATCATGTCCCCCAACCCCAAATTCATATGTTGAAGCCCTAACCCCCAATGTCATTTGGAGATGGAGTCTTTGGGATATAATGAGGTTTAGAAGGTATTGAGGGTGGGGGAGCCCTCATGAAGGGTTAGTGTCCAGATGGGGTGTGAAGCAGGAGAGGCTGAGGGAGTTTTTGACTTGTGCTTGGGCACTTCTGGCCAAGGACAATGGCCTAGGGTACCCTGTTTCTCACACTTAAACAGAGCTCACTCCACTCACACACCAGCCCCCTACTTCTATCCCAGGAAGGGAAGACCCAAACAAGTCCTATATTCTCTGTCTAGAGACGGACTGAAGAATTCAGGTCTTGTGAAAAAAAGGACCAAAGTGCCTAAAAGGTTTCTGACAACCCCAGTCAACATCAAGACCTCCTGGTATGGTATCGATTTCCCTTTCACAGGCCAAAATCTGGTGCTAGAAGCTCCTCATGGAGTCTCACTTCTGTTATTGTCTGTTATAAAAAGTGATCGATTTATGTCTTCCGTGAATCTTGGGTAATACCTGTAACAATGCAATTTAATTCTTCAAAATAAGAAAGCTAAATCAAGTGAACAGAAGAGAACTACTCCAAGACAAAAAGATGCAATGAGAGAGGACAATGAAGATGAAAAGTTATACACCAGACAGGGGTAATGGAGCCACATGTACTAGAACAATGGTTTTCACACTGAACTCTGTGGACTGTGTCAGCTCTTTGTTCTGTGGCTACGGCTGAAATCCTCAGGGGTCCATTACTGATCAGAAGGCCATTTGCTTTGCATGGGTCTTTTTAAAAATGCAGTCCTACACAAGTCCAAGCGTGTAAGTCCATCTGAAGTGGACCTCCAGTCCCTACACGCTGGATCAGTGAGATCCCAGAACAAGCTTGAGGCATTGTCCCATGCAGATTCTCTGCCCAAAGGGAATCGTATAATAACAAACGAACCCCTGACATGACCAGGCACGCTGTGGTAACACAGGTCCGTCGTGGCAGGCCGGAGAGAGATCTAGTTTTAGCACTTGGGTGTTTTTGGGTGCTTTTTTGACCTTAAAACTAGAAATTTTTAAAAAAGAAAAAGAAAATTTTAAAAGAGAACCTGATGATAGAGATAATAAGATTAATTAGCCTTAAGATGAATTGAACCCCAATTAGGCAACACGTTCATGAAATGGATTAAGTTGACAAGGTGAACACAGAACAATATATGGAATTTAATGGGATGCCCATCCATAATCGTAGATTTCACAGTCGGGTTTTGAAAAGTGTTGAATTGATTCATCTCATAAGAAATAAAGGCTTTAAATTTAAATACATAAAATAAATTTCTAGTATTCTGCATTTCCTTTATAATATTAAGCTATCACATACATATATTATTGATTTAGATTCTGAACAAACTTGTCTTTGAGAAAACTTCTCTTTGAGAAGGGGGTTCTACCCTTCATGAAAAAACTTTAAGGATTAGAAGTGCTTATAAGGAGAGTGCCTGGCCAGATTCTGGGGTGTCTCAAGCTGTGAGGCTTAATTATACAAGCTGACTTAGTTTGCAAAGGGCCTACTCAGGCCTCACCATCCTCCCAGAGAGGAGGATTGGGTACCTTCTGGGACCCCTTAGCTTTCTAAGTGGCCTGTTGAACTTCTGTTGACTCTGACTTGACCTGCCATAATGGTGAGTCAGATATTCAGGAGGGAGGAGATAATCACACAAAGCTCAGCAACTTTCTCTGGACTCCAACCCCTTCTGTTAGCTCCTTCTAATATCTCAGATTTTTCTCTCCTATTTGCACTCACTTCATTAATTCTAGCTTCTCCACCTATAGTTTCTTCTTTCCTCCATACTTCCATGTGTAGATATATGTTCTATACCCTCTTTCTCCTTTACTACAATTCTGAATATGTGTGAATTTTTGCAATGGTAGAGTTCCGTGAAAATCAAAGCAAGACCTAACCCTCAGGGAATGCTTTACCTAAAGAGTGTTAATTACTCACCCAAGTAAATTTAGAGCCTTTTTAAATTTTGTCTTTATTTTAGTATGATCTAGCTCTCTGGACCAAAAGGAAGATAAAGCAGTCCTAAAATATCTGTTAACATTTGCTACACTATAAAATGGAACTCTAATGAATCCACTTTGAAGCATATGAATAGCATTTTAAAACAATTCTTTTTGTAGGCAATAATTGTCACATATATAATTAGAGTACATTTCATCCATTTGGAATCTGTCCAATTTCCTTGCTTCAAGTCTCTTTTGTCAAAATGAGTTTACTTTATGCTGAGAAGCAAAACCAAGTGCATAACAGCCCCTATGCAAAAGACAATAATGATTAAAATAGTGAGGAAGACAAGAGAAGGTAGTATGGTAGAAGGGGAAGCCTCCGACACGTGGCAGAGTGTGATCCCTGCCACAAGACAGGAAGGAAGGCACGCCTAGGAAACCATTTCCAATACAAAGAGCCCAGGAGAATCGTTGGGGCCATTTCCTAATAGGCCTTGACAAGAATGCAGAATTAAGGTGCTTAAAATTCAGTTTTTCTATAAGGTAAAGCCATTATAGGCTCTGGAGATAACATGAGATTTCATCACAATGGGGCATTTTTCACTAAACAAAACACCCATGAATGAAGGGGTACAGCGGAGAAGACAGGCCTGGCCCTTGCCCTCACAGTGCGTGAGCTTCAGCAGAGAGCTGAACCTGACATCACGGTGAAGGAAGGACGTTCACAGGAAAAGCCTGGAGCTGGAGAGAGTTGAAGGCTGACCAGTGCAATGGAATGGGTGGGCAAGCCTGCAGCTGGCTGGTCCTCAAGTGAGAAGTGACAGTAGGAGAAAGTCTTCAGGAATAAAGAAGTAGGGGAAAATCTAGATACTGCTGGGGAATGTATGTATATTTCCTCCTTTGTTTAGATGTCTTAAGAAAAGCTCCTAGGTGGCTCAGTTGGTTAAGCACCTGCCTTCAGCTCAGGTCATGATGCTGGGGTCCTGGGATCAAGTCCCACCTGGGGCTCCCTGCTCAGCAGGGAATCTGTTCCTCCCTCTACCTTTGCCCCTCCCCCAGTTTGTGCTCTCTCTCTCGCTCACTCACTCTCTCTCAAATAAATAGATTTTTAAAAATTTTTTTAAAAAGTCTTAAGAGATTTAAACATCTAGAAATACCAAGGAAATCTGGGGCGCCTGGCTGGCTCAGTCTGAAGAGCAGGCAACTCTTGATCTGGGGTTGTGAGTTTGAGCCCCATGTTGGGTGTACAGATTACAAAAATAAACTTAAGACAAAATAAAAGTACCAAGAGGGGCGCCTGGGTGGCTCAGTGGGTTAAAGCCTCTGCCTTCAGCTCATGTCATGATCTCAGGGTCCTGGGATAGAGTCCTGCACTGGGCTCCCTGCTCAGCAAGGAGCCTGCTTCCTCCTCTCTGTCTGCCTGCTTGTGATCTCTCTCTGTCAAATAAATACTTTAAAAAAAAAAAAAAGTACCAAGAAAATCAGTTTTGAATATAAGTTTTCAATTGCCAACTCTCTCTCTTCCCTTTACATATATGTAATTTGGAAGATGGAACAATATATAATTTTTCATGAATGGTCTGCTCAAAAAGCATTGTAACAAACATGAAGGGGGCTTTCCTGTCACCAACTGCTAAAGAGCATGCCAAATAGCAATGACACAAAGTAAGAAAAAAATCAGAGAAATCACAAAGAGAAAACAGGTCAGAGGTAATTGTGACAAAGCCCCAGTGAAATACGCTGCGGAGAATGCGAATAATAATAATTAATTTGAGCGTAGTGTATTATCATCTGTTAGCACACCTCCCAAATTATATGCAAGTGGCATAAGCAATTACTGAACATGGGAGTTAGGTAAACTTGCTAGGAATACACCGTGGCCCAGGGAAGGAGACAACTCTGCTCTGTTGTGAAGGAACAGAAGGCATGGGGAGGATTCCTGTCTTCCAGGGGAATATTCTCTCTTCACTACCACACAGGGCCTGAGTAGGGAACAGACAGGAAGCTGGTGGAGGGGGTGGCTGGGACCGGGACATGCCTTCACCTCCCAGGACAGGAAAGAAGAATCATTTCTCCCTTACGTAGGCCCCCCAGGCCCTGAGGATACTCACTGATGTCTGTTAATGGTCTCATTTTCTTCCTTCTTTCTTTTCCATGGCGGGGATGGACTGGGCTAACTAATGTGAGGATGGAGGAAAAGAGAAGGTGTCTTCTAAGTACAAACAGAAGCTAGCATGACCCGGAATCTAAATGATGTTCTCAGAGAATAGCAAGCTTCATCAAGTTTCATCGAGTTGAGGCTCACCCCACAAGGCAAATTGATTAAGTTCTCATAATTGCAAGCTCATTAGCAGGGGTCCTTTGAGGAAGCAAAGCCTCTTCTTTCTCCGGACATGCTTTCCCCTTCCTACAAAAGTAAAGCCTGTGGCTGGAGTCAGTCATCAACCCTATGGAGAAGTCACACCATTGGTTTGGGCTGAGTCTGAACACACCCATAAGGAGAGGCTTAAGTGTTTACACATAGCGCATTTGCCTCCATCTAAACAAGGATCTGATCTCCTGGGAACATAGCACTTTCCATGCTCCAAGGAGGCAGACACCTTCATTAGAAGGAAGTGGAACCTGGGAGGAAGTAATAAGCAGTTTGGATGAGCACTGTTGTTGTTGCGAACTGAAGAGGCTAGAAGAGGCTCATCTGGGGTCACAAAACCAGCCTGTGACTTATTTCAGGCTCAGAAGTCTTCAGAAGCCAGAGAAGCAACCTGTCTGGAATCCACAGAATTATAAACACCAAGGGAATCTCAATCCAGAAGGATGTGCATAGCTGAAGTTTTCTGGTTTCTTTTTTTTTTTTTTTTTTAATTTTATTTATTTATTTGACAGAGAGAGAGAGAGATCACAAGTAGGCAGAGAGGCAGGCAGAGAGAGAAAGGGGAAGCAGGCTCCCTGCTGAGCAGAGAGCCTGATGCGGGACTCGATCCCAGAACCCTGAGATCATGACCTGAGCCGAAGGCAGCGGCCTAACCCACTGAGCCACCCAGGCGCCCCAGTTTTCTGGTTTCTATTACCAAAAATATATTGGAGACGATTATAAAAGAACATGTAGCAAAATCATCAAGATTTAAATCCACCAACAGCATATATTTTAGTGGAGAGAATCTTAAGTATTTTCCTATTTTTCTTTTCCCTCATTTAATTCCCCCCTAAAAAGGGGGCAGGAAATCCTTAAATCTTGTATTTCCAGCCAAGACTGGAGTAAGTGTTTTAATAAAAATTCGAGTGTAATGTGTGAAAAATGGAATTCAGTGGTCAAACTTTTAAAGCCAAAGTCTGGAATTGAAAGTTGCTTTTTCCCCCCACTTTAAAATGTTTTCCGTATTGATTTTACTCAAAACCTAATATCCAAGGTGTGCCTGTGAACAAACAGAAAATCTAAACCTCATTGATTTTTACTGGAAGATTTGTACAAAATAAGTTCTCTTGAAATTAAACACCTGGTTTGACAGCTTTGCTAATTACAGTCCCCTCTGCAGAGGAAGGCCAAGGCCTGTGGCCAAGCAGACAGATTAGCCACAGTTACTCAATAAGACAACTATTTAGTAGAGACAAACCCTGGGAGAGAAACCTAAGAAGTCCTGTGCATATCCAAACAGGCTGCCACAGTGTAAAGAAATCCCCTTAAGTCACTTTCGGCTTCATTAGCACATGAAAATGGGGCAATTGAACATTCTTCAGCCTTCCATCAAGTGCCAAAATCAATCATTCATGGAAATTAAGTTTTGATAAGAGGTGTTTAAACACTGTCAAAGACTTCTTGAATGTGTCATTCTTCCAGCCTGAAGAAGATTCCAGCCAGCACTTAACTGTACAAAGGGATTGGAGAATTAAAAGCATCAGTCTTGTTGTAAACTTATGACATTATTAGAAGAACCATAAGTCAGAAGAGGAAATCTAGCAAGGAGTTTGTTGTTTCCATAAAAAAATACATATATATTATTGGAGAGATTGTTCTCCTTTTCACAAGCATATCACTTCTAACAATTATTTTCATAAGTTCCTAAGGATATGTTTTTAACTAAACATCTATTCTAAGAAGAGGTTAATGCAGATCATATATTTTTAATCACAATGCCAAAATATATAACATATTTTAAAGTGCTTCAACATATGCATAAAGGCATAATGTGTTATACTATTGCCACTATCAGCAGTGTCCGTCAAGAAAAAACTCATCCAGATTTTGTGTTTCCGAGAGCGTAAAAATAACAAAGCAACAAACCTTAAGGGAAAAGAATGAGGTTTAAAATAATCTATTACACTCCACAAGCAATACCTCCCCCTCCCCGACTTTTTTCAGATAAGTTATCTTCTGAACTGTAGGAAAACCAAAAAATAAACACTGCAAAATCACTTGGCCCTTTTGTCAAACTATATTCTTTCAACCTGTAAACAGTGACTCAAGTAAGTTACACTTAGCTTTGTGCCACACATGCCAATCTTTTAAACAATGTTAGTTACTAGCTGCATTCACTCTTGCTGAACAGAAGGATTCTGAACCAAGGGGCTCTGATGAAAGATGAACAATCTGTTTCAATATTTATGTTAGGATATACGTTACTGTCTTTTTTCTACCTCCCATAGCTCAAAGTTACCAAATCCATACACAGATACACACATTCCATCTCAGAAGCACCTGGGAAGGTCGTACCTGCAGCTTTCTATCCCGTTGCCTATCAAGCCCTTGGTCACAAAGAGAGTGGAGAGGTCAGGCTGCAGAGAGCTTTCTAGACCCTTTCCCTTTTCAGGTAGTCCAGCCCCCCTGGGAACCTTTGATCTGACTATCAGCAAACACACACTCCCATATTTTGTGCTTTCAGGGATAGATTTCAGAAAAGGGGGGTGGTGGTGGCGGTGTTCCCCACAAAAACAAAATGACTCTTTCCAAAACAGTCCATACAGCCAACACCTCCTCCATCCCTCACCCCCCACCTCCTCCATCCCTCACCCTCCACCCCCCACTCATTCTCCCCACAAAGCAACAGTGCTGGAATACAGGCACACAAAGCTGTTCTGCTGGGTCCAAGGTTAGCAGGATTCAGATCTGAGGTGAAAGTCTGTGCTCCTTGCAGATTATTTTTAATCCAAAAAAGACATAAACAGAAACAAAACCCCATCTAAAACCTATGACTTCAGTCACTGGACAGGAATGAAAAGCACATGGGCTACTAGGAAGCCTTCTCAAATGGTTCCAAAAAAAAAAAAAGGAAAAAAAAAAAGGCTAACTGATTTGCCTAGAGAATGGTCTGGAAATCTAATTACTGTAACTATAAAATAAGAAAAGCAGTAACAAAGACTAGGGTCAGAAGTATGTTACTAATTCAAAATAAAAGATAATGATAATTTTTTAAAATGTCTAAGGTACACCTTAAACTATTAATATGATGACATATGTCAGTTCTATCTCCCCCAGCAAAAATGTCTAAGGATAATAAGGAAGCAAAGTAGAGATGCTAGAAACGCAGGACCAAGACAGGGTATGCGAAGTTAATGAAACTTGCAGATTACAGCCAGGCACACTTAGCACCCAATAAACCTGCAGTCTCTGGGTGTTTGTTTTATATTAAAAGGTGCAGTGACTACACAGAAGCCTCGTCCTTCCTTCTAATCAACTCCTTCCCTTCTTTTCTCATCCTAAAAGAGTTAACTAGGTTATTAAAAAACTTCCTGGTTCTAGGAAGTGTGATACAGAGTGGTTAGAGCCTGATGGTTTGCCAGGGAAGATCCTGGTTTGTTTGCTGCTCCTAATGCCTCCTTTCACTCTCAGAAATGTCCTGCTATGGCTAATAAATTTTATGGTCATTCTAATCATTATGTGCATATATATGTATGATGGGTGAATGAATAAATGAACAGCTATTTTCAATCCCAACCAAACGTTTTCACTCGGACCTGTAGAGAACTTCTCTGACTAGGCATATCTCAGTCTTTACTACACTTGGAAAAAACCAACTAACATAAAAAGAGAAAGAACAAAAGATAACCACAGTCTAAGACCACTGTATTATAATGAAGGAAAAACTCCCATACACCATAAATAGTCCTGCTGAAGGCTCCAAAGGAGAAAATAGCTAACTCTTTCTTCTGCGTGACCACACACAGCTAAAGAACCTGGCTGAGTAAGATTCACATCAGAAAGTGAATGAGAAATTGAGAAAAATCAGGACTTTGAACAAGAAACTACTCTTTATAGGTATACACAGAAGGAACTAGGGCCACTTTATGGTAAATCATAAAAGACCATGAATTGAATGCTTGAAGTATCATTTCTTCTTCCACTGGACAAAGGCAATGAGAAGTGAGAAAAAAAAAAAGAACCCCCAAAACACCAAAACCTCAAAATATTTATGAAACAACTACGATACCAATTCATATTCAATGGAGATAATCTAAAGTATTCTGGAAGTTTGTACAAAGGAGAATACATTTTAAAAATCAAAGCCCTAGATATCTTCGTGCTTTGTAATGTTAAAGTTCATTTCCAATTTTAAAGGTCTTAAGGACGAAATAATTCAAAGTAAACTTGCAATTAAATAAAAGTTTGTCAATCCTATTTCTACTCAATCCCCAAAATAAACACGTTATGAACTCCCTATTGTCACCAATAGACACCATTATCTAACCATTTCCCTGCAGCTCAACAAGGTAAATGTTTCTAAGCAATTCTCTCTGAAGTTAAACATTAAATTAAAAAATTAAAACACCACTAAGAAACCTGTGCTGACCTGAAGGCATTTTAAGAGCAGCAAAGGTTAGAAGGGCAGCTCTCAAATAACACCCATTGTTCTATCTCCACTTCATGACAAAAGGAGAAAAGAAAGCGATTACCTGGCTCTACCTCTACATCTCAATTCAAATGCTACTTAAGAAAACAAAAACCCTCATTTCTTGCAACCAAACCCTCTTGAGCTTAGTCAAACTGGTTCTTTTTGCACAAAATTAACTTTGAAAACTCAGTTTGAGCACCAGAATTCAGAACAGCCAAATTCAGCAGATTTGAAGTTAGGACAGTATCAACTGCATAATCCACTTCAATGAAGTTCCAAAAATTAAATAGGAGAAAAAGTTAAGTAAATATTTCCAGCTTGAAATTCCACTGAAAGTTGTTTGAGGACATTAGCGTCCCCCCCCAAAAAAAGTTTTTTATAATCTGTTTTATAAAGTATATATACTGATACATATAGAAAGTATATATACTGATACCAAAATCCATACAGAAGAGCAAAAAGGCGGGAATAACTAAAACAATTTTGAAGAATATGGTTGGGGAATTTGCTCTGCCAGATGTCAAGACATAAAGCATTTTAACCCCCTGTAACGGTACAAGGATAGCCTCATGAAAAGAAAAGAAACACACAGACGACCCTAATGAGTTACCTCCATCATTTATGAGCTGATCTCATAAATGATGGAGGTGGCATTTTTAAAAAGTATCAGGAAAGGACAAGCAAATTAATAAATGGGGGCTTGGACAATTAGCTATCCATTTGGGAGAAAAAACAGTTTTCTACATCATGCCAAAAAAAATACATTTTTAGGTAGATTAAAGACCAAAAAAAAACTTTATGAAACTCAGAGGAATATAAAGGTAAATAAATGTAGCACTTCAGGCTAAGGAAGAATTTCTTAAACAAGAGATAAAAGCACAAACTTTAAAGGAAAAAATAAATATATTTTGCTATAGTAAAAAAAAAAAAAAAACAGTCTTGCTTATATGGGTATTTAAAAAAAACAAATTCACAGATACAGAGAACAGACTGGTGGGGCGGGGGTTGGGTGAAATTTATTAAGGAGCCAAAGGTACAAACTTCCAGTTATGAGATAAATAAGTCCTGGGGAATGGAATGGAATATACAGCGTGAAGACCCTAGTTAACAATACTGTATTATATATTTGTAAGTTGCTAAGAGAGTAGATCTTAAAAGTTCTCACCACAAGAAAAAGAATTGTAACTATATATGGTGATGGATGTTAACAAGCTTATTGTGGTGATCAATGTACAATATATACATATAACAAATCATCATGCTGTATACTTACACTGATACAATGTTATATGTTGATTGTATCTTAATTAAAAACAAACAAACAAACAAGGGGGCACCTGGGTGGTGCCTTTGGCTCAGGTCATGATTGGGGGGGGGGGAATTGAGTCCCTACATCTGGCTCTCTCCTCTCAGGAAGTCTGCTTCTCCCTCTTCCTCTGCTCCTGCTCTCTCTTGTGCACTCTCTCTCTAATAAAGGAATAAAAGATTTTTTTAAGATTTTATTTATTTGACAGAGAGAGACACAGAGCAAGAGAGAGAACACAAGCAAAGGTATATATATTTATTTTTAAAAGCTGAAGCAAAGAGCTTTGATGCATCTTGAAGACAGGTACAGAGAGATAAGTAGATTAGTGATAGTTGTTGGTTGTATTATTCTCTATGCTTTTGGGTATAGTTGAAACATGCAAGCGAAGGAGGTCATATTGTACCCTACCTAAAAAATGACATTAGTGAAAACACTCTGAAACTCCTGGATTTAAGCTGGACATTTTTCCAAACATAATTTCCTTTCACATTTAATCAACCAAGGGATTGCAATTAAGAGAAACCAGGGAAACTAAGGTACTGCAATTAAGTAACTCTAAAGGTTATAAAAGTCTTTGATAAACCATGGGTCCAGGTCTATTTCTACTGCATTCAAGGCCCTGAGCCAAGCCATATTACTTGAGGGCAGAGGATTGGAAGGCCTACTTCGGTATATTTGAGTCCAGCCCACAATGACACTCAAGTCTGAGAAAACTGAATGCTAAGCAAGTGACACAGCAGTGCCAACATGTATAATAGAAGTCTGTAGAAGGATTCCCACTGGCTGAGCAAAAGATCCCTAGGAACCAAGTCCACATGGGACTGTCAGGAGCAGATAGTATCTCCATGAGCAGAGCTGGAAAGAGACCAAAGGAGAAAAGTTCCAAATGGGCAAGTATTTGGAAGGGCATTGGATCAGCTGTGTACTTGGGATCTCAATTCTCTCTGGTTCCAAGGTGCAGTGGTCCACTTACTCACTAACCAGAAACTTTCTAGATGCTGGCGTCTTGCTTTAGTTTAATACAAACAAAAGCATTATGATGTTGGGGCACCTGGGTGGCTCAGTCAGTTAAGTGACCAACTTCTGATTTCTGCTCAGGTCATGATCTCAGGATCATGAGATGGAGCCCAGCATCAGGCTCCTTGCTTAGTGTGGAGTCTGGTTGAGAGTCTCTCTTTCCCTCTGCCCCTCCCCCTACTTATATTCTCTCAAAATAAGTAAATAAAATATTTTTTAAAAAACGTTATAGCGTCAATTTTGTCTATAACTTTAATTGATCACAACGTAATTTCTAAATTTGGATGAAAATGCACATGTGTATTATCTTTTTAAAACTCCCCATGTGAAACTGCAGCCCATTTGATTTGTAATAACTCAATAAAGAGAGATACTATTAGTTATTAATGATAAAAAAAAAAGGTCTCCTTTTCGAGAGTTGACTGACAGTCCTTGAGGTGACACAGAAAAGATGTAAGAAGGAATGAATTTCTTAGAAAAACTGGGAATTAATGTCATTTTATTTTAAATGAGGTGTACTGGTTTCCCCTAATCTGACTGATGAAGCAACTGAGACCGGCAATCGTGGGAGAGGTAAAAATCTAAATAAAATAAAACTGTCAAAAGTACAGAAGGAAACCACTCAGTGTATACATTTGACTCATGAGTTTGTTAACAATCTCAGTATCTTATCAACAAAAATGTTGCATTTTTAGATTAATTTACATTAGAGACAGAAAATATTTATTAGCAAATAAAAGTATTCTAAAAAATTTTAAGTATGTCTCCTCTCTTATATTGAAAGTATCCCCTTTTAATTAAAAAAAAAATGAAAAAAAGGTTATTACTTAGCCACAAACTTCCAGTATGATGGACTCAAAACACAATTCACAGATATTTCAAGTGTGAAATGCTGTGAGAGGCAGCAATGTTAATCTGTAATAACAAACTTGTTAGAAAACCACAACCAGATGCAAATTAAATTTGTAATGAAAATACTTAAAATTAATATATTCAAACTCTTTGAGTATATAATTACATATGTTAATATAAAATAGAAATCAACCAAAGCATATAGTTTTCTAATAGAACATTTCTAAATTTTAACAACCAGTTTACTTTTTAATTCTGCTTGAGTATACAAGTGAGTTAGTTACAAAACACTGATTCTCATTGTCAGATATGAAGAAATACTACAGGCAGTGATCTTTTCTATAAAGCAATGACCCCCACCATTACTAAAGTTTAAAGTGTTCCAGTCAAAAGAAAATATTTTTCTTCTGCAGTGGTAATGTTTAACACACATGCTTTTGTTCATATACTCTGCACAGATTGTATTAGAGTTCATAGGACCATATTTAAAATTTCATTAGGGAAAACCCCACACGTATTTTACTCAGGCAACTGTTGAAAGACATTCCACTTGGTATACAAAGCCTTCTACTGCTTACACAAGCAAATTTGTTTACAGAACTATTTAAAAGAGCAAAAGTGGCTAAAATCTTGAAAGAAAAATATCTCCTTCAAATTAAGGTACATTTCTATAGGGCAAGAAAGCAACATATTTAACTGCTGAACAATAAAATTCTACTGAAATAGACAATATGGTTCCCCCTCCCCACCTTTTTTTTTTTAACATATTCTGGAAGCTCTCCTCCACACATGCATTACAGAGCCCAGAGATCAGTTCTTTTATTTTCCAGTATTGTCAAGTAGTTTGTGCTGCCACCAAGTATTTTATAATCTCTAATAGGTAAAAAGAATACTTCAAAATCACTTTGGTGAATATGAGGAGGACAAGGACAACCACCTCCCCCCATCCACTTCCATTAAAAAGGGCTTGTAAGTGGATTCATAGCAATACTCAGGGAAACTTTAGTCCTAAATTAAGTATCATAACCTATATCCAGTTAGGGAGGCAAGACTAGACCAACCGTTTCCAAAAACAAGAGACTCGATTTTAATCAAGTTCAATTAACAAAGGTCATTGGCTGTAAAGAACAAATAAGTAAGTCTTTTAGAAAGGATTAAAATTATACTGTCAAGTGAGCAAATATCTTAATATTTTAAAAAGACGGAACAAACTGAGAGAAATGATTAAAAAATATATGTAATCCTGGCCCACACTTTTAGGCTTTCCATGATACATGACAAAGCTCACAGACAATTTTGAGAGCTAGAAGTTACTTAGTACAAAACTTTAAATACTGCTATTAAAAGGATGTGCCAGGAAAGTAATGTGACCCATTGGTGGACCTTGTGTTTATTTGTTTTTTTTTGTTTGTTTGTTTGTTTGTTTTTTTTATTTTTTTTATTTGACAGAGAGAGAGAGATCACAAGTAGGCACAGAGGCAGGCAGAGAGAGGGTGAAGCAGGCTCCCCGCTGTGCAGAGAGCCCGATGCGGGGCTCGATCCCAGGACCCTGAGATCATGACCTAAGATGAAGGCAGAGGCTTAACCCACTGAGCCACCCAGGCGCCCCCCTTGTGTTTATTTGTGAGGCATTTTTATTTATAAACACTGGGTCCCTCAGCTTCTACTTCTTACCCCACCCCTTATAGTATGTGCTCAATACACATTCGTCATTTAAATTAGACTGTCCATCAAGAAGATTTTTACTGCTCAGAGCTCTGCAGCAGCCCATATGTATACAGTGTGAGTGCACAGTGCAAGGCAGGTAAGTAAGGGAATCACACAGTCATCAAACAACCAGAGAAATTAGCTGCACCATGTGCCAGGCCCACATTAGTCTTCTCTTTTACTTAAATGTGGCAAACCAAAATCCTGATGTGACTCCAACCCCAGAGACAGCCTATTTAGGAGAAGGGACCTTTAATTTGTGTCAGAAACACAGGAGTCTAGTCCCCTCTCTGTCAAAATGATAATATCAGCCCTATGGACCCTTTAGAGATGTTATCACTATAAAACAAAATGAGCTTAAAACTTATGAGCATTAAGATTCAAATAGGTAGAGACTCCCAAGAAGATGGACTGCAGGTTTTAATATTCCCTCTTCTTCGTATTTAGTTTTAAAAAACTTTTATTTAAAAAAGATCTACTAAAAGATAAGTTATTCTTGCACAGAGGCTGAAGTTTGTTTAAAAATCAAACGATTTCAAAAAATGGCATACATTAAAATACAGTCCAAACCATAAGGTTTTTTTTTTTTTCTTAAATCAGGGGAGGACTCGAATGCTACAGAAAACATGTTAACTTTCCACTTTTTTCCACTGCTTACAAAAGAGATGCTTTACAATGACAAATCTTTAGCCTGCCACATAGAGTTTAAAAGGCATGACACTGTAAAAATAAGGAACTGGATATATTTGGACTTCTCACTTAATAATTTGTCTAAATGTTGTGTATTCAATTTAGAAATGATCAATCAGTAATTAACTTTCACTTCACCAAGCAGAACCAGAGATTATCACATTTATTTGACAACTATTACAGAGAATTTGACCTTTATACTAATATTTCAGTGTGCCTGAAGTTTGGCAATGTTTATTCAGATTAAGTTATACATATTTAAGAACTATATTTAAATGATTAGCTGCTTAAGTATATTCTTCATAACACTGAGATTATAAGAAAAAGATGTGTGTGATCTGTCCAAGACAATGTGGTATTTAAATGATTTTACCTTGTCTTGCTCCCTTGTTAAAATCAGGAAATATTTTTAAAATAGAATTTCCTAAGGTGTTTTTTGACTGGAAAGAAATCAAGTTGGGATAAAGAGGTATTGAAGCAAGAGAGGATGGGGGCCATATCGGACTGAAAGCCTTTTTCAACAGAGAGGAAGGAAACAGTGTCATGGCAAGACTCTGGAACAAATGGGTTTCCCTGTGTTTTTGTACCACAATGTTGAAAAACATATTTTAATTTCAGGCCTTATAAACTAAAATTGTCCCCTAAAATTAATTGTATTTATTATTTTGGCTCGAAATCTGTGGCTGACTACATCTATTAGAAACTCCATTGTGCTTTGTAATTAAGGAACCAATTCCAGTTGGCTGATGGGAAGGAAAAAAGTTTAATTCAAAGGGAGATGTAATACTGTGAAAATAACCTAATAATTTGTCTCAACAAGACTTTCGGGGGGAGCAGAGTTTCTCAAATCATCTGTACGGTGCATCTACTGTGCAATTTATTATTTTTCCCACTTGTGTCTTTCTTATTAAGTTACAGCTAAAGGTTTTACTTAACCAATTCTCTTGAAACGCTCTTCCTCTATCCTGCAGTGGTAGTTTCAGGGAAGGCTGCTAAGTAAAAAGCACCTCCAGTGCAAATTTTTTTCCTTTTGGTCTCCCCTCCTGTTTTGAAATTTTGTTTTTCGTTTCTATATACATCACAACGTGTAAAACTTAAAAAATAATTTTTCTTTCCTAGAAGGCTCCGGAAAAAAGGCGGGGGGAATAATCTACTGGACCGTCCCTAAGAGTGCTGAGCCCGCCGGGTTAACAAGCTCCCAGCCAGGTGATCCAAGGAAGAAGCAGTCGGTAGTTCATTGACCCCAAGGAGAAGGGGACAACACCGGGTAGGTGCGCCCAGATGGCACCTGCCCAAGACCCTCTTCTGACCAAGCCTAAACTATACACTAGCCTGGAACCGAGGACCTAAAAGAAGGTGGGGCCGGAAGGGGGTGGCGGACGGAGGATGAGACTGGGCGAGAAGCTCAGATTGCCTTTCGGCTGCGTTCGAGTTTGACTCCTCTCTCTGGCTTTCAAAACCGGGAAGGGGGAAGTGCGCGTCCGCCAGGACTTTGGCTGTGTGCTAGGCGGGAGAAAAAGCGCACTCAAATCCTCTCGACCGGGGCTCTCCTCTGCCCCGGCCAAAAGAGGCAAGCCGTTGGGACGCTCTGAGGTCTGCAGAGGCTCCTACGACAAGCCCACTGTCACCCGACTGGGGCGAACGGCGCAACCCGGAGTCCGAGGGGCGCGCTCCCCGCCAGCCCCCGGCCCTGCGCGGGGGCGGCACTGTCCGTGCCTGCCCTAGGCGCTCCCAGAGCCTCGCGCCACGATTTCCTTGCAGTTCTTACACGGAGCCGCCCGGGCCGCCCGGGTTGCTCCAGAAAAGCCCGGCTTACGGAGTTACGAGCCGCACCGCGCTGGTGACCGCAGGGCTACTGGGGAAAGGATTTCCCTGGAAGCCCGTCCTTCACAGTCCCTTTCCCTGGAACCCAGCGGACTTCGAGACAACATGACGAACTCTAAACCAATTCCGAGAGTTCTCTCGACCTGATGTCGGGATCCCCAATTCTTTTCTTCTTATCTTGTCCGAAAGGACACATTTTGGTAATTCTCACCACCACCACCACCCCCCTTTTTGGGTGAGCGACTTTAAATAAACGAGCTCGGAGAAAAGGGTGCGTAATCGAGAAGTTATCTCCGCTCTGTCACAAGTCCCCGCTAGCCTTCGAGCGGAAGCTCCGCTGCAGGATTTTTTTTTCCTTTAATTACGCAATTTAGGCTAATGTAGTCCAGTCGAGAGCCGAGAGCCGTTAACTGCAGGCACGCTGAGCTCAGTAGAATTCACTGTGGAAATTGCTTCTTCAACAGTGACCCTGCGGGGGAGAGCCTGTCCGGAGCCGGACCCCCCCTTTTAGCGGCCTCTTACCTCGACCCCCTGGCCTCCCACGGCGTCTCCAGTGGACCGTCTACTCCTAACTGCGTTCCCCACCGGCCAGCTGAGCGCCCCATCCCTGGAGCTGCTCCCGCCCGTCGCCTCCCTAGCCACAGTCACCGGAGCTTTTGAAAACTTGAAGCGCAGCTTTTACGTGACTGGACAGTTACAAATGCTCCTGCCCTTGTCCAGCCAACATAAGACATCGTTGCTTCCCTTCACATTTCATAAATTAGGAAAACATATAAAGCTAACATTCCAAAAATAAGGTGTATCCGATTCTGGATTTCATTTACCCTTACAAGCCGGTGACACGGAATTCTACCCTTCAAACAAACTGTAATGATCACTCCTAAGGTCCATCTTTCTACCGCGGTTTGAAATACCGAATAGTCCCAGCCAGAGAGAGTACTATCAGCTTTGCTAGTGTTTACAGATTGAGGAATGGCAGAACACCAAATCACCACTCTTCTTACCAACCCTAACCCTCGGGTCTCCATTCTCTTCACTAACGTCCTAGCCGCCCTGCTCCCCCTTTCCCCCACCTATTTTTGCCATCTTTGAAAATTTATTTCCCCAAATCGCAAACCTAACATTTTAAAGACCTTCCAAAGTCACCCTTCTCATTGCCCTCATAATCCGCACACCTGCGCAGCTCAGCCCGCTGCTGAAGACGTGGAGCAGGAGACCCAGCTATTTTCCGAGCCGCATCTTCTCTGCTCGCCTAGACAAACCTAAAAAACAAGCAACTTCAATGAATGCAAAGTCAAGCTTTCCTGGGGAGAAACTACCATCGGTCTCTGGTTACACAAACATACCTAGGGGCAGGTTGGAGTGTGAAGGAGGGCTTCGGGATGGGGGTGGCCAACCTAGGGGTGGATTAAACCGGCTCCATTGTTACTGAGTTTAGGAGAGCTAGCTTTTGTTTCCTGGCGGGGGGGGGGGTAATGGGGGTAAAAACCGAGGAGTTTCAGTTAAGCCTCCCAAAAACTCTGTGAAGGAGCAAAACTTTAACTTAGGACTTTGCTTCTTTTACATTGTTTAAGGAATGAATGAAGCATTAAGACCTAGGTGGAGATGGAGCACCTGGGTGGCTCAGTGGGTTAAAGCCTCTGCCTTCAGCTCAGGTCATGATCCCAGGGTCCTGGGATCGAGCCCTGCGTCAGGCTCTTTGCTCAGCAGGGAGCCTGCTTCACCCTGTCTCTCTGCCTACTTGTGATCTCTCTCTCTCTCTGTCAAATAAATAAATAAAATCTTAAAAAAAAAAAAAGACTTAAAAGAAAAGATTTAAAGTCATCTGGAGTATTGTAAAAGAAGGGGCGACGTCTGCGTCTATGTGCCCTGGTTTCCTGGGGCTCACCGGTCCCCTCGGTCGTAGCGGGGAACCCAGGTGGCGACGGCGGGGCCCCGCCAAGGCTTCGTACTCCGCCTGACCTACACTTCGTACTTCTGCTTTGGAAGAGGTGGGGGCGAGCAGTCCCGGCTACCTCCCCAGCCCACCGGCCCGAGCTCTCCCTAGCCTGCCTGGAGACACACGCCCAAAGCAAATGCTCTTTCCCGCCCATTTAGATCGGTGACGGCTGAAGACGGTGATTGTGCACAGTGCCCGGGAGCTCCGAGGGAGGGATGTCTGACTCTGGATATGTACGGGCAAGAGGGGCCTTTAGCGGACGGGGGTGCGAAGCCCTCCGGACGCCGCGTTCAGGCAGCTACAGCCGGACTGACAACTTTCATTGACGGAGGAGAGCTTCCCAGGCCCAGTCCCCGCGCGAGCCGCGGGGCGCCGCTCCGATTGGGCGGCCTCGTGTCACGTGACGGGAGCCACGTCCGAGGCCCCGCCCCCATCCCTGGCGCGCGCTCCGCGGCATTGGCCCGGCCTCGCGCCCACTTTCACTTTTCGCACCGGGGGTTCACACCCAAGCGGTGGCGTGGTGTTTCTTTGTGTTTTGGTTTTTGGTTTTTTTTTTTTTTTTTTCTTTTTCTTTAGGATTTTTGAGGAACAAAAGGGAAGCATTCTAAAGAAATAAGGGTTGCACTTGCGCATGGTGGGAGACTGCTCTCCGGGAAAGGAGCTGGGAAATGGGTGTTTCTCGCTTTCCGAGGGTAAAACCGAGTTTGCAGATCTACAGGAGGGGCGAAAAACGCGATTAAAAGTAGAAAGCGGTCGGTGCCTCACCTTCTCGGCACCGACCTGGTAATCTGGTTTTGAGAAGGAAAGTCCTCCGCGTGGTTGTTTACGTTAGAGCCGGTAAAGGGCTACCAAAGCTGGCTCGTGATGCAAACTCAGTGACTACACTCCTCCGGAAACCGAACCATGGCTTCGGTCTCGTCTCCAATCCGCAGTGACTGGACTGGAAGCCGTTCAGCAGAAGTGTAGGGAGAGGGCTCTGTGCTAACTCCGGAACGCACTGGTGACTTGGTGAAACCCAGGCCCAGCTAACAGTCCAACGTGCGTGTTTGGCACTTCTACTCTCCCTTATTATCTGTTATCATGGCCAGTTACTGTCTATTACCTTACAAACATTCTCCTGTACTGCTAAGTAACAACTTCTCCATTAGAAATAAAATATTTCAGAATACTGAAAACAGTTATATTATTACTAAAGCTGTGGAGACCGTGCATGGGTCAAAAAATAACCCGTTCCCTTGGTCCTTTATTTATATAGCAAAGTTATTGTACATATGACCTATTTCCAAGGGCCTGACCTACTAGATTCTGGGTATAACAGCAATCTGTAACCAGACTCTCACATACAGTACCCTCATAGTGTCCATCAAATCAGGACAAATTGCAACAGTATTGGATTTTGGAAAGAAGAAAAAAATTCCCCTTTTAGATGTCCCCACCATTTGATAGCAAAGTGACCTTTAGCAAGCTTGTCAACTGTCTAAGCCCTGTTTTTTGTTTTGTCATCTGTTTCTTTCACAGGCAAGAGGAAACCAGGTAAAACTTGGACAATTGCCTCGCACAGTGGCTGGCAAAAAGTAAATGCTCAATATGTTATTATTATTGTTATTGTTATGGAAGTGAAACAATTTACACTTCCTCCTCCTTGTAATTTTAAGCGACTATACAGTGTTGTCCATTCTTCCATGCTCTATATTTATATAGAAGTTTGATTAGGAGAAGGGAAAGCTCATAAAGCAATTTGCTTCAGTAGTATGTTGTGATAGTAACTTCCACTAACTAATTACATGTCATTTTGAAAGTATTTCCTCAAATTTGTTTTGAATATATAATATTGACTTTGAATTTCCTTAACTTCCCCCTTATACTTTTACAAAATGAAAGGGTATGTTCTTTGTACTTTACCACTAGTTATTTCACAACCAAACATGGTAACTTTTGGGGGGAGCTGGGGGTGGGGGAAAAGGTTATTATTTTCTCTGGGCAGTTAGCTAAAAATCTCCCAACAAAAAGTGAAGTCTGGAATAAAAATCAATTAAATAATGAAGAAAGAATCACATTCTTTTGTATTCTCTATCTGGGAGAAAATCACATTTATATACAATCTTATAAGAAACATTGCTGTGTTTTGAGTTCTGTTGTTTTTGGAAGTCAGTTTAGAAACTGGAAATTAAAGTAGTTTTCCTTTTAACATTAATGCAATTATCACTAAGTAGAAGGAATATCTCTGGGTAAACCTCTCTCCGGAGTGAAAGATCCCCCGGGGCTCCAAGCACCCCGGAATGGACCCCTTCTCAGGAGGAGACCCCCGGACCCAAAAACCAAGCCGAGTCCACTGATCAGATGCAAACAGCACGAGGTTTATTGAGTTGACACAGGTACCTGCGGGCGATCAAGTCTTAGGAAGACTCGCGCGCCAGCCCTTTGTTCAGGGCCTTTTTATGGGGTTTGGGGAAGCGAAAGCATACGTACAGAAGCAGAAACATAGTTACAAGGTTCTTATTGGCTGGTTTAAATGTAAGGCATACTCGGTGTTTGTAGATTGGCTTTGAAGGACCCCGGCACGCGAAGAGAAAGGTGGGGAGGGGGAGTGAGGAGGGGGAGTTGGACCTTATTACTCAGCAGAGAAGCATCCTGCCTACGTGACTAGGCCCACGTACCTAGGCGACCCCCCTTGCCTACATGACTATGCACATAAAGTATCCTGTTGAAACAGGAGACCAGTATCACCCCCTAAAAGCCAAGTGGTTACAGAAAGGCAAGGGAGTGGTTAAACAATTAACTGGGGGAGGGGTCTAACAGGGGAAGGGCGAGCGATTACAGAAAAGCCAAGAAGCAGTTAGTTAATCAATGGCTGGGGGGGGTGTCTATATGCGGAGTCTTTCATTCCCCCCTTTTTCTTTATCATGGATAGAATCTTATATCCATTCGCTCTGGTCCTGTACCAGGTCAGTTTGGGATCTGGTCTGTCGAATTAGCTGATATTGCTGTGTCACCAGTGGTTTCGCAGCCCCAATAGCGACTATAAAAGTGGGATGTCCCACTACAGTAGGTCCACTCTCTGGGTCTGTGAAACCCGGGGCATAAGTGTTCTTAACATACTTTGTTGACTTCAGTCCCCATAGCTTCCCCAAGGATTTAACCCGAGTTGCCCCCAGGGGGGATGGTTGTGAAGGCGGTCAAAGTAATTTTCTACGTCCTAATTGGCTGGAGTTCCCATTGCTAGCTTGCAGATGTTAGGGTGTACTAGCTGCAGGGCTTGCAGATGGGCTTGAGGAACTGAGTTATGTGTCTTTGGAAATTGGGCTATTGATAAGGTAACTTCTTTGTTGTAAATCTCAAGGACATTTGCAAACAAAGGGAGACTCCTGCCTTACAAGACTGTGATCTCTGCAATATAAACATTTGTTCTTTTTTTTCAGGGCAGTCAGGGGTGCCTGTGAAATGTCATACATATTATCAAGGGGAGGGGTGGAGAGGGGGGTGCAAGGCGCCAGCCCCTGCTCCCTCTTCAGCCAGCCTCCTGAACAATTTTGACCCTTAAATCTTTAAGGTGGTTGAAGGTGGAAGGTCTTATCTTCTGTAACTTCTTCCTGCTGAATAGGGGCGTAGAGCTGTCCCTACCTACTCAGGTCAACATTGATCAGTGGAGGAATGTATAGGGGAGTTACGAAAGGCGGAGGCAGCTGAATCCAGTGCTGACAGTGAAAAAGTATCTTTGCGCATGGTAAGGATCATCTGTCGTGGTGAAGTCATTGCAGCGATGGAGTCTCGGCACCAAGTAGAGAAACAGCGAACAAAGCAACATATTAAGGCTAATAAGGCAATAAGAATGAGAAGCCCAAAAAGGAGATTTGGCTACAGTCCTCCTCCAAACCAGTAAGCTAACCAATTGCTGAGAGAGAGAGAAGGATCTTGTAGAGCTTTAATCTGGGCATTCATATCCTTTATTAATCCTGTGACATTTTTGTGATAGTCTGGGATGTACACACAACATTCTGTCTTGATAATTACATATATGCCACATGACATCCTCTAGTCACAAAGATGGAACAAAAATGGATGCTAAGTGATTATACCATTTAAAAAATAGATCGCATCCATCTTTGTTTTAAGTTGGGGAGACTAGCTGGAGTTGTAATGGTTTTAGTAATGCGCCCATGAATCCAGGCAAATCCTAAGGTACAGCGACCTATCCACCCTGGAGGAAGCCAGGGCCACAGGTTTGTTTCACATATCCACTGGGTTCCATTTGGAGCTGGCCATCTAATGCCAGGTCGCCTTGCCCAGTCAGTAGCAAACCAGTCAGTAGCCTGGAGTACTGTTACTTGGGAACACATTTCTAGTGATAGCCATCCTAGATATCGTGTGTTATTTGCCCAAATATCACTCGTATGATTTCTTTTGTTCCCAGCATAAAACTGCCTTCTGACTGAGCTGTCCAATCGTGGGTGTAAGCCACAGATATGCATCCCAGATTTGATATACACCATCCTTAGTAAGTTAAGGAGGGTTTTGTAACTTAGGCCCATATTTGATTGGGGAGTTATGGCTTGACAGCAATCCCCTTTTTTTTTTTTTCAAATTGCTCCATGGGCATGTAGTACCAGGAAGGCATATTTGGAGTCAGTGTTAATGTTTATTCTTAGGCTTTGGCAATTGCAAAGTGCTAGTGAACACTACAGTATACCTAGCTTTTCTTATTTTTTTTTTTTTTCTATGAAAACTATTGTCATCAGTAAACTGTCATTCATCTGGCATATCTGTAAGTATAGCCCAATATTTAATTAGTCGGCCTTCATCATTCTTTGGTGGCCTTTGAATTCTAAGAAAAATCTGGACCTGATGTGAACTCATTAGTTAGGGGCTGTTTTAGGTTTCGCTAAAGCATCTGTTTGCAATTGCACCTCAACAGAGGTGGCCTCTAGGATAAATATGACTAAGGGATGAAACCAATAAGAAGACCTTTGAGTGGTCCAGCCTTAACAATATCCTGATTACAGAGGATCACTGGCAAGTGAGAAAACTTGTCAAGAGATAAGGGGAGTTCCCCATGCATCATCCGATCTAATCATAAAGAAAGTGGGGTCATCCATTATCTCTATAAGTCCATAGTTAATCCTATGGAGTGCAATAGGCTGGCCTTTAGGCAATTTCATTATCCCAGCCACAAACAAGGTGTTAGTTAAGTTATACAATTATAGGGGAATCAATCCCATTTTCCAGTTGTTTAATCATGTGCCGTGGGGTCTTGTTAATATACCCACAAGATAATAAGATTGATTAAAGAAGCTATTGTGTAACTTCTCTGAAGTTTACCTCAAATTGTTTAGCTTAGGTAAACAAACATTTAAAGACAATCGAATCTAGAATTTAATATCCATAAAGGTGTGTTATTAAAATATAATTTTTCTTTCTAAGATAACCCTCATTTACAGAGATAGCCAAATCAGGACTAAGTCACTTGTGAAACAAGTCCAGTTTTAACAAACTTGGCCCATTATTTACATAAGCTCAGCAAGAACAGTTGAGTGTGATCATATAGATCTTTTAGAATCTGCTTTGCTGGAACTTCTTATAAGGAATCTCTAGGTTGAACTTCTAGTAGCCTCTCCAGGCCAGAAGCCAAGCCACATACTTGCCATCAGGCATGCCTGCAATACCTGTCGATTTGGGCATATGCCTCTTCATGAGATTCTGCACCTACCAAGGAGTGACATTCTTTACTCACCTGGTGAGGCTGCTGGGAACTCTGTAAACAAGGTATCAGGCCAATAGTCCCAAGGGCCTTTATGGCTCCAGGTTTTATAAAGTCAACCTTAGTTCCTTTAAACTGTCTGGTCATATCTGAATCTTTTCAAATATGACATCCCAGTCAAAGCCTTGGTAAAATAACCAGTTTCCAATACTGTCCTGTTACAAGGAGAACAGATTCTTATTGAACTTATGCAAATGACTGATAGCCATGGAAGAAAGAATACTTAACTGAGACCTTTTGGTTTCAGAGGGTTCAGATAGAGAGAAAAGTTGAATGCTTTGAGCACTTTTACAAATGAGCACTTTTACATCTCTATAAGTTACAGATAACTAAGAGGAAGTATCCCTAGTCTGGAAGAGCAAACATTAAAGAGAACCAGCAATGTCTAAAATAAGAGACATAACATTATAATCTTTTAGTTCATTTAGTTCCATGTTACTAATTCTGGTGAATGCACCTTTAGTTAGTTTTGGAAATTCTTACCCATTTCAGTTTTAGGATTTTCAAGTATATCAAATATCTGTATTTGTCCTGGAAGTCCTTTATATGAATCTCCTTTAAGATAAAACTCATTTTACAAGAGAATTAAAACAATTATAAATGACAAAAACTCGGAATGTATATGGTTAGAGCTGAAGAGACACGGGAGTTTACAATTTAGCTGCAAGGAAATCAGGTTATTTTTGTGACACATAACATTTCTGTAATTACAATATCAAGCGATGATCTCTCAAAACATTAAAACTTTAGGAAATGCATAGAATCTCTAGAATAATTATAGCATTTTCCCAAATGTAACCCAAGGTTTATCATTGGTTTAAATCTTGTCAACAATTGCTAAAATCTTAGAAAGTTTTAAAGCACATGCCTAAATATAATTAGGGATGTTAAACACGTGATAAAACAAAACATAGAGACTGGGTTTTCTGGGCTGGCAAAGAGGAAACCATTTACATTCTCTTATCTGATCAATTAATTTAAGAAAACTTTGTCCTTTTAAACAAAGAAAATCAGCTTTTTTTTTTTTTTTTTTTTTATACCAGTGTCTTTTCCCTTTTTAATTTTATTTTTAAGTGTGCAGTCTTAAGATAGGAGTTTTCTGGGTTTTTCTCCCATCATGAATGATGTCGCAGACAAGGGAGGGGGATCTTTCCCCTGCTGTCCTGCTCGCATTCCCCACAGGAACTTAGGAGCGTTTTAGCTAAGGCCTGTCCAAATAAACCCCAGACCAGGCTACTCCGTGGAGTAGATGACCGTTCTGCCATATGACGCCCTGCGAGACTCAGGGTGCAGCCCACTCAGACTCCGTAGCCGAAGCAGTGAAGCCGTACAGACAGATTTACACAGTCAGGCACTCTTCAGATTCAAACAGGTTGGATACCCTCCCTTTTGGGTATCTCTGGCTAATGGGAGGTGATCAATCTCCCTTTTTACTCTTTACAGATTAGAGTGAATTTCTATGGTTACAGGCAATGGAGGATGGCAACCGGGTGTTTTCGCAGTCTCTCAAGGTTGGGCTTCTTCCTTAATCTCTCAAGGCCAAATGGCCCTTATACTTTACTTGGAAGTATAATTTATGTGGAGGCAGGTCAGGAGAGTATTAAATCACCTTGGAGGTTGTTTTTCTTCCTTTTTAGTCTGTCCTGACCATATCTAAAATTCCTTTTCTGAAGATTTCCCTTCACAAACCTTTTACATCTTTCCTTTGCATTCAGGTTTTGTCCCAAGCCATTTTCTTTCAAACAACCATTTTATTGAGGACAAAATTACCTTCCCTAATCTTCAACAAAATGTATTCCCATTCCTTAAATCTTTCTTACATATCTTCTACTTTCCTATATATAGTTTCCCTTTATTTTCATCAGTCTTAGTTACACTAAGCAGAACTTTGTATTGTTAGAAACACCTTTAGTTATTAGCCATTTGTGAACTGTTACAACAGAATTCTTCAGGTGGCAAATTTATGAATCAGTTAAGTGGAAAACAAGTTTACCAGCAGATTTAAATACTCTTAGTTTCTTAGCAGTAAGAAGTCAAAAGCATAAACCTACATCCAGTAATTAACGACTTAGCATTTTATCCTGTTTGGTTAAGATATAGATGTCCACAATTCAATTCCGTTTGTCATCCAAGCAAAACTTTAAAACTTTCAGGTTACCAAAGACTTTGAAAGCTACTTCAGCAATTACCCATTAGAACTTTGAGACAGACAATTAACCATCAGTTTAGTCATCTCTTTGGTAACAAATTTTAACAAATAACATGAGCTTATTTGACCTTCAGTAAACTTCGAAGTTTCACATTTACTGCTGATAACTTAAAAGACACATCTTATCTTAGTTAAACCAACAAACTTAACTTCATTCTAATACTGATTTACAGTTCACCTGGACCCACTCCATTTCAAATGTTTACCTGAGACACAAGTGGGAAGATCTGGAGTGGGGTGTTAGGTCCAGGGGGTGCTCTTCTTGCTCGTTGACAGTGGAGAGAGAAGGAGCCGTGGTGCATGATCGAGAGGCTAGTCATGCAGGCTGCACGCACATTGGTACAGAAATACGATAAGGGGGAAACAGAAGAAACAAAGTGCTGCCAGGAGGCAGAGAAAAGATTCCCGGTTTTAGAGCTCATAAGCCCCAACAGAGGAGCAGATGCCATGCTTTCCCATCAGCAAGGGGGGAGGGGTTAAGCAGTCCAAGTCGGGCCAGAGAACACAGGGAAATTTCCCCGAAACAAAGAGAGTTTCGGCAGCTGCTTGGGAATATTCCTTATGGTCTCTGTCTCGAGTTAGACCAACCCGTTGGTTCCAGTTATAGCCATTAACATGGGAAGTGAGTGAGGGAGAAACCCCACATCTATTAGGAGAAACTCAGAATCTCTCCAGTGACCTAAAGTGAGACTTAAGGGGGTGGTAAGTGTTTGCCCCATTTTAGAGTCAAAGAAAACACCAAGGACAATAAGTAAGACACACAAAACAGTTAACAAGAAGGACGCTGCGCGATTTCGGTACAAAACCGAAAGCAAAAACTCAAGCGGAGATCCTGGGGGTCCGGATTCCCCCTCTCCAACCAAGGCCACGTATCTCTCTGATACAGGCTGAGCTCCAAATGCCCCGCTGCACCAGGGCCCAAATGTCCCGAAGGACTCAAATGTCCCGCCCGGGAGGACTACAAACGCCTCTGGAACGTCTTCCAGGGCTGCGAGGGAGAAGTCCGAGCCCGTCAGCTCCTTCTGGCCCCCGCCAAATACAAATGGATCCGATCGAACCCCAAACCAAACGCATGCGCAAATACTCAAATGTCCCGTCCGGCGGGACTACAAACGCCTCTGGAACGTCTTCCAGGGCTGCGAGGGAGAAGTCCGAGCCCGTCAGCTCCTTCTGGCCCCCGCCAAATACAAATGGATCCGATCGAACCCCAAACCAAACGCATGCGCAAATTCACAAGTAACAGGTTCAGACGCAGCCACAGACGCAACGAACAGACACAACGAATAGAGTGCTGGCCAGCTTACCTCCTGACAGTGGGTCGGTGGTCCTTGGGTGGGGGGTCTCGTATCCCAGGACGAGCCCCCAAATGAAAGATCCCCCGGGGCTCCAAGCACCCCGGAATGGACCCCTTCTCAGGAGGAGACCCCCGGACCCAAAAACCAAGCCGAGTCCACTGATCAGATGCAAACAGCACGAGGTTTATTGAGTTGACACAGGTACCTGCGGGCGATCAAGTCTTAGGAAGACTCGCGCGCCAGCCCTTTGTTCAGGGCCTTTTTATGGGGTTTGGGGAAGCGAAAGCATACGTACAGAAGCAGAAACATAGTTACAAGGTTCTTATTGGCTGGTTTAAATGTAAGGCATACTCGGTGTTTGTAGATTGGCTTTGAAGGACCCCGGCACGCGAAGAGAAAGGTGGGGAGGGGGAGTGAGGAGGGGGAGTTGGACCTTATTACTCAGCAGAGAAGCATCCTGCCTACGTGACTAGGCCCACGTACCTAGGCGACCCCCCTTGCCTACATGACTATGCACATAAAGTATCCTGTTGAAACAGGAGACCAGTATCACCCCCTAAAAGCCAAGTGGTTACAGAAAGGCAAGGGAGTGGTTAAACAATTAACTGGGGGAGGGGTCTAACAGGGGAAGGGCGAGCGATTACAGAAAAGCCAAGAAGCAGTTAGTTAATCAATGGCTGGGGGGGGTGTCTATATGCGGAGTCTTTCATGAGCTCCCAATTTCCTCTTCCACAAATGACACTGGATCTGCTATTTATGGGTTTATATGGAGCCAAACTCATCACTTCCCCTGCCCTTGTCCTTCTCCATATTGGAGACCTCACTTAGTTAAATCCTCCTGATTACCCATACTTCAAACCTGAGTCATTTTCTCTTTCTCCCTTGCTCCATTATCAAGTACGGCCTGCCTTAACCTCCTTATTAGGCCTCAGATATGTTCCCTCCCTTCCTTTCTTATTCCACTCTTCTAGTTTAGGCCTTTCCAGTAGTGCTCTCCGGCTCCCTTGTTGGGGCAGCCTCTTAACTGTGAGGTTCTGCCATCATCAGTCCCTTTAAGTCCTTTCTCTGAGTGACTTAATCTAAAAAGCAGATCTGAACATGCCACTCACCTTTAATGGCTTCCCCTTACTTACCAGATAAAAATCTAAGCTCTTCACCCCAGCATTCAGAGCCTCTGTACATCCCTCCAGCATCCCTTCTCTCCATTTCCTGTCATGACTTTACATTCCAACTCTGCTTCATTCCATTTGTTTAACACTGCTAAGGGCCAGCTACTGTCCTAGGCACTTAGCATATCTGGGGGAGCAAAACTTATATCTTTGCCTTCCTGGAGCTTATATGGAAGGGGATGGGTGGTGTCAGGAAACAAGAAATACAATAAATAAGCACATTTCACGGACTCTGGGGGGAGTGGAATTTCAGATTGTCTGATCAAGGTTGTCTATTAAAAAGGTGAAATTTGAGCAAACCCTCCAAAGGAGGTGAGACACTGAGCTACATGGATAAACAGAGGAAGAAAATCTAGGCAGAGGGAGCAGCCAATGCAAAGTCCTAGGGGTGGGAGTGTGCTTACTACATCAAGAAGAGGAGAGAGCAGAGGGAGCAGTAGATGAGGTCAGAGAGAAAACAGGGTGTGTGAGTGTGCTTTTAGACAGGTTCTCATCAACCATTTGTAGTAAGTTGGAAGCTTCCTTTGCATTAAATGGGAAGCCAACTACTTGTGGTCACTCGCACAAGCCATAGTGTTTAGATATTGTGTTCTAATCACATGCTCCCTTCTCTTTGGATTGTACCTCTCTCCAGCTGAATTGGTCCTGTAACTCTTTTTGATTGTCTCTGTTATTGCATTTGCCATATTACTTGCAAGTCTTGAGGAAGGATTTTGGTTTATTCATCTTTGTAACTTCAGTGCTCATTAGCAAGCACATAAACACTTAATGAATAAATAATGATTGTTATTGTTTATAGGTCACTACATATGTTGGGTGTTTTATATGTTTATAAATTCTTAAAACAACCCTACAATGTGGGCTTTATTATACCTATTTTACAGAAGAGGAAATGAGATTCAGAGAGGTTAAGTAACTTATTATGCCCCATGACTGGTAAATACCTAAGAAGGGTTTCAGACTCAGGTGTCTGCCCAATTGCTACACTGCATTCTTTCATTCGTGAGGCTTCCTCACTAGATTGAATGAAAGATGGATGGAGGGAATTTATTTCTGGTTTAGCTTTTTTTTTTTAAGATTTTTTTTTTATTTATTTGACAGGCAGAGATTACAAGTAGGCTGAGAGGCAGGCAGAGAGAGAGGAAGAAGCAGGCTCCCCGCTCAGCAGAGAGCACGATGCGGGGGCTCGATCCCAGGACCCTGGGATCGTCCTGGAATCGTGACCTGAGCCGAAGGCAGAGGCTTTAACCCACTGAGCCACCCAGGCGCCCCTCTGGTTTGGCTTCTTGCACTTAGGTTTCCTGAGCTTAAACAAATGATCAATTCTACTTATTAGTTCCTTAAATATTTAATAAGTATTTTGTGCCAGGTACTTGGAATACAGTACTAAACAGAACATGTAGACCCTTTCCTTGTTCAGTTTACACTAAAGCAGAGAAGACTCACAACTGTATATGCAAGGGCAGTGATGTGTAGCCAGTGATCTGATGGAGGAAAGGACGAAGTGCCACTAAGGCAACTGTAGCAAGCAGCTTCTGACCCAGCCACCCAACCCTGAGAATGCTGTAGACTGAAAGCAAATTTCCTGAAGGAAGATAATTCCAAGTGGAATTTACCCTTGGCTTTCGGGACACTGAAATTCAGAAAGTGGAGATGTGTCCCTTATGTACTTTTATAAGGTGCGAGGTATTGGGGTGCCTGGGTGGTTCAGTGGGTTAAAGCCTCTGCCTTGGGTTCAGGTCATGATCCCAGGGTCCTGGGATCTAGCCCCATATGGGGCTCTCTGCTCAGCAGGGAGCCTGCTTCCTCCTCTCTCTGACCTGCCTCTCTGCCTACTTGTAATCTCTGTCTGTCAAATAAATAAATAAAATCTTAAAAAAAAAAAAAAAAAGGAATGAGAAGGGTTAGAAAAATTAAAAAAAAAAAAGGTGCTAGGTATTATATAAAAATCCAAAGGATCTTGCTAAATTCATTTTTTCCCCAACTTTGGCAAATATTAATGCCCTTTGCCCAAATTTGATTACAGGCTTTATATATAAAGCCTAAAGCATAAACTTTTTAAAAATTTTTAAAAATTTTTTTATTTTTTATTTTAAAGATTTTTTTTATTTCTTCATGTAACAGAGAGATCACAAGTAGGCAGAGAGGCAGGCAGAGAGAGAGGGGGAAGTGGGGCTCGGTTCCAGGACCCCGAGATCATGACCTGAGCTGAAGGCAGAAGATTAACCCACTGAGCCACCCAGGCGCCCCAGTATAAACTTTTTAACCTTTGTTTAAATTTTGTTATTTGATAAGTTATTTGACTCATTCATTTGTGAAGAAGTAGTGCAATGTGTTTCAGTAGTTAATAAATTCCCCAGCTATGGAATCTGAGGGCTTATTCAAATTATTTTGTTCCACTGGAATTTGGTGGTATATTGCATCATTGGCTGGAGTTTGGTAACTTGTTACAGAATGCAAATTTTTATATTATGTTGGTGGAAATGAAATTTCATATTTACTCACTTTTAATTACCGTTCAATTGGTGAAATATTCCAGGAAACCATGACAGGTGGTGTGACTGAGACAGGAAAAAGCCAGGCTGGAAAACCAAAGACCCATATTCAGAAAGTAGCATTTTAGTGCTTCAAGCTGATGGAAAATTAATAGGTTGTTTTCTATAGATTTCCCCTCTTTTTCAAGTGGGGATAAATTTGACATAATAACTCTAATATATGACTCAATTTTCAAAATTAAAAATTTAAGCATGACAATAGTTGTTCAGACAGCTTGAAACTGGTGGTGGTGGCAAGAGAGCAGTTGTTTTTAATAAGAAAATGATGGGGAAGATCAAAGAAGAGCAGGGATCAGGATGTGGGAGTGAGTTCTCTTTATTGCATACTGCTTTGGAGGGAGGTGAGAGATGGAGATTAGAGATGATGAAGACCTTTCCTTTTGGCTTCTCTGATCTAGCCATGGATGATGAGAATCCCTCTGGATGAGCGTCAAAGAAAAGACATGGTTAAATGGGTAATAAAAGAAAAAGCAATTGCCCATAAATACTAAGTGTTTTAAGTTTGAAATTTTCCCTTAAAAAAGGAAAAAAAAAAGAAAAAAAAACCACCTTAGCTATTGCAGTTATCCTGTACAGCTTGTAAAACACAAGTTTCTCTAATGGAGCAGGTCCAGCAAGTCTTGGTTATAGAAAGGGTTAGGACTATTGTGAGAATCTGAAGAGTCCTGGCAAATATGTGCTTTGAGGCTTTAAAAAGAGCCCCAGAGGAGGGGAAAATATGCTGAAAAAAAAAAAAATAGCAATAAAGTATTTTTTATGTTAAGAACAAAAAGACAGGAAATGTTTTTTTTTCTTCAAATATTGTTGCATTTACTCCATCTGGTGAAATAAAATAAGACAGATATGTTATCCTCCACTGTTACACAAAAACACCACCAGCAGGCCTGTTAAATGGTGGAGAGCTGGTGTCCTAGGAACACTATGTATGGCATTCTTGCCCTCTAGGCTCTCCCCCAAAATGCCAGCGCATGTCCTGTTTCTCTGAGGCCATCAAAAGTTTTTGGCTTGTAACATAGGTTTTTTGGTTCACAGAATAATAATTATGGAACTGTCATCATTATGGTCTAAGGAAACCTTCCCTGTTTGCTAACTTCCTCCCCAAACATGTTTTGCCCTAATTACATTTTTGTTGGTGGTTTAGAGAGGCCAAGGGAATGATTCCTTTCTAACTGCACCTTTCCTTTCCCAGAAGGCCTGCGTCCTTTCATACCCACCAAACTCACTTGCTTACTTGATTAACCGTACTGAGAGAAAACAAAAAACAAAAACAAAAAGCCACCCAAACAAGCCCTGTGAAATTAACTGGACGTTTTGTTTTTGTTTTTCCCCTGCAGGGATCACAGAGCTGGTGTGCGCTCTCTGTCAGGCGTCCGCTCTTCGGGGACTCCAGGGGAACTAGACTAGGCACTAGACCAGGCGTGTGAGCGCGCCTGTGCTGCAGTACGTGGGGGTGTGTTCCCGAAACGTCCAACAGGCATCCCAGAATGTTGTGTGTTCCGGGGACCAGTGTCCGTAGCTTGCGTTCAACTTTGAAGGGATCGATGACCTCCCAAAGGTTAGGAAACATAACATCCAGATTAATTCCTTCCCTGTGGCCAGACTGGGATCTTGCTAGGCCTTGCTGGAAGGCACTGAAAAGATGCCTTGTAAGTTCGGTTTAATGAATTTCTACAATACCCTGTGACATCTTCAGCAACAGCCCCCAGGATTTCACCCGCGGGCACGGGAGAGTTGGTCCCAGAGCCTGAGTTCTCCTGGGGGCGTCCTCGTCCCGGGGAGACCCGGCGCCGCGAGGTTCTGGGCGTCTGGGTTGTTTGTCCCAGACCAACCAAACCTCTCCGGATCCGAGAGGGCCCTCCGACAGTCTTCCTTGGATGACCCGTCTACGGGACATTTGGGTTCCCCTTTCCTTCAAACATGTGAGGGGCGGCAGTAGAAGGAAAAAGAAATACCTCTTAAAAAAAAAAAAAAAAAAAAAAAGAAGGCAGGGAGCCGCGTCCCGATGCGTTTCCGAGGACGCGGCAGGCGCGGCGACGGTGCCGCGCTCCCGCCTCTCCCAAGTCCGGCGGGCGACTCCTCGCCCGCCCCCAGCGCCGGGACCCGCGTCCCCGCCGCACAGGCGCAGCGCGGCGCCTTCCAGTTCCCGGAGCTCACTCCGGAGCCCCGCGGCCCGCTGCGCTCCGCTCGCCGCTTCGAGGACGCGCCGGCCGAGGCCCCTCGCCGCCCGGTCCGCCTGGAGGAGCCGGCGCGCCGGCGTGTGCTGCGGAGCGGGGAGAGGGGGTTGCTGCGGGGCCCCGGGGGCGTCGGGCGCCCCAGCCTGCCCCAGCTTCAGGTGCGACGACTGAGAGGGCTGGCTCCTGCCCGCGGAGCCCCCTCCCGGCCCTTGACTTTCTTCGTGCCCTCCCTGAGCACCTCGCTCGTACCCGCGTGGCGCCGGGGAAGCTGCGTGAAGATTGCGCTGCGTGGGCAGGTAAACGGGCCGTGAGATGCTAAGGGAAGCTCGGAGAGGCTGAGGAGTCGGTTTTAAGGGCTCCTTTCTCTCACCGAACTCAGATTACTCCTCAGTACCCTTACTGGGGGTGCTAGTATCCCCATTTCATGGAAGGGCAGCGAGAGATTAAATGGCTTCCCTGGGGCCTTGGCAGTGGGGCTGGCGGCGGCTCTCTAATGCTGACCGTGGCACGCCCAGCTTTTGCCGCATCCCAGCTGCCTCCGGTGAAAAGCGTTACCGTGGAAGCAACAACGCAGGTGCCGAGGCTGTGCTCTCCTTCTTCAGTCCAGATGAAGTGGGAAAAGTGGGAGCACGCCCGTTCTGAGCCTCTTCTCACCTGCCTTTACCCCATAGTGACCTCTGGCAGTCACCAGCGCCTTGAGCCTGGCAGTCCCTCCCCCACCCCTGATTAAAAAGAAATATATATATATATATATATATATTTATATTTCCAGCCTGAACTTCTCTAAACTCCAGCCTCCAGTTTTGTGTATTGAGCTGCCTGCTGGATATCTGTGTGCCCTTGACTTTTGGAAAGATGCTCAAATTTAACTTGTTGGAAGCTTTGCATCCAAAGCTGCTCCATCCAGGGTACCCCTTTCCATCAAGAGCAACCCCCCCCCCGCCCCCCCCCCCCCCCGCCCCAGGAGGTGCTTAGGCTGTTAACTTTGGAGTCATCCTTGACTCCTCTTACTTTCACACTCCAAATGGTGCCTACTGGAAAATGCTTCTCTGTATATCCAGAATCTGACTGTTCCTTATGACACCTGCTACTACTGCTTGGGCCTACGTTATCACCATTTCTCCATTAGGTTATTGTGATACCCTCTTAACTAGTCTCCATGTTTCTACTTTGCTCCCTGATAGTGTCCTCTGTGACCCTGTTCTAGCCAGAGTGATCCTGTTCTATAAGGGAGCTTAGAACCCCCAGTGACTCCCCACCTTACTGAGGATCATAGTCTAAATCCTTCACTCTACACTCCTGAGTGACCACACCACCTCTGACCCTTCTACTCCCCTTCTCCTTGCCTACAGTCATCTCCACTCCAGCCATGGTATTAGTCTTGCTTTAGGGTCTTTGCACTTGCTCATCCCTCTTACTGGAGCACTCCACCCCCCACTCCCCTGGCTTAGTTTTCTTCTGCTTTTCCCTGAAATACCATCTTCTGGGTAAAATTCCCCCTCCCCTACCACCTGTTTAACATTATAAACCCATTCCTGCCATTTCCTTTTTCCCTGCTTAATTTTTCTCCATGGTGCTTATATACTCAATTTACTTTCATCCCCTTGTTGCTTCTGTCCTTCCACAAGAATGTAAATAATATATATGTGGGTAAGAATTTTTTTAAATTGCTGTATCTCCAGTGCATAGAATGGTGCCTGGCACATGGAAGGCACTCAGTAAATACTTGTTTTATTATGAATGAACTCACAATAAAATGTGAGCAAGGGAGTGGCTCCACTATATACTAGCTCTATGATCTTGAGTAAGTTATTTAACTGCTCTAAAACTCAGTTTTCTGGTCTGTAAAATGATGGTAGATACTCCCTTACAAGGTTATCAATGTTATTAAATAAGTCAATACATATAAAACACTAAACACATAGAACACCATAAGTGGTTGTGATTTTTACTGATAAAGAGTATTGATGGTGGATATGCAAGTCAGAGTTCTAATTATGCATATGTCTTCGTAAGTCATTTCTCTATTTGTAGTGGTACAATGTAACTAAGAATGTAGCATCTGAAATATTTTCTTTGTTTTCGATATTTCTTTGTACAGTACCTTGGAAGTGTGTGGTCTGTGTTCCTGCTAATAGCTGAGAGGGAAAAATCCACTTTTTGCTTGGGTTGTGTCAGCATCATTACACACCATCCTTGTCATCTTCCATGGAAAGAAGGAAGGGGAAATTAGATTCCTTGAGAGAATGTGAGTTATCCCCTTTTATTGATTCTATCACAGAAATTCTTTTGAATTTGTAAAAGGATGGACTGTTGGGTATGGGTTGGAATGGAGGAAGGGGCACTTAACTTAAACCTCAGGGGTTGGAAGTGGTGTTAGAATGGGGGTTTCGCTTCAGCTTCCCAGCCTGTTTCCTTAGGCAGATCTCCCAAGGGAGGACTCACTGGATGGGAGATGGGGAGTGTCAGGGAGTAGGGGCAGATGATAGGATTGAATTAGGGAAATTGACCAGTAGGTTCATTCTGCTCTCCCCTCTGGCTGGCCCAGCCTCTCATGGCTCCTCCTTCCCCTGGTTTGAACAACTGTCCCCTCTCTTTAGACTGGCAGCTGGGCCCCACTGCCAGTTCTCCTTGTGAGACACACTGTTTGCTGTGGAACTCCCCCACCTCTCCCACCCATGTGAACTCCAAGGGGACAGCAATTGTCTGTTCTAGTCCCTACGCTCTTTCTAGTTCCTAGGACAGGCCATTAATTGATAGAATGAGCCCTCATACTGAGTTTATTTACTTCTGCCAAGCAGCCCCTGACATTAACTGAACAGTCCTTGTGCCAGAACAGTTAACATGCATTGCCCATACTGTTCTCGCAACAGAACTCAGGGTGGTGTTGCTACAATTCCCTTTTACAAATAGAAAATGTGAAAACCAGTGAGGTTAAGTAACTTGCTCAGGGTCACAGAGCTGCTGCTGAAAAATGGTGGCGCTAAGGACAGAATCCACATAATCTGGGTCCAGGGCCCGAGCCCCAGCCATCTTTGGGATGAAGGTGAAGAGGGCTGATGGCAGCATCGGGTTCAGTAAGCCTGAACCCCCAAATGTCTTAAAGTTGAAAGGTGGCCAGAGGCTAGCACGCATAAAATGTCCCTTTAGGGTTTCCACGGCCGCCAGGTGGGTCCCGGGCTATGGCCAGCCTCCCTGGCGCCAGCGTGGGCCTGATACGGGACCATCAGTCCGCCCAGTCTGCGCATCACTCTGCCCAGCAGAGAAGACTCTTCAAAAATGTCCTCCCTCCAAAGTTCCTGCTGCTGCTCAAATAACTCGAATTTTCCGCGTGGGGATAAGCCGCGGTCAGTGGGACCTGGGTGAACCACCAAAGGCCCTACAGATCGAGCCTGGAGTGGTCGCGGGTTTCCCCGGCCAGAGGCTCCGCCACTCTCCGATCCCCTTGGAAGACCCCGAGGGAGAAATCGCGTTAATTAGGAAACTAGAAACTGGAACTCCGACTCTGGGAACAGAGAACCCGACTGTACCGGCCCGGGCGCGGGGGTCTGTGCGGGGCAATTGGGCACCGAGCCCGGGGTGGGTGGGGGGGACCCCGGAGGGAGGGCGGGGCGCAGGGGCCACCGCGCGCGCCCTGCATTTAGGGCGCCGGCATCTCGCTCGCTCCTCGATCTCCTTTTTTCTATGCTAGAAAACCAAGAAAGGACTTGGAGGCGGGTAGGTTCACCCTGTGAGCCGGTTTTTCTCAGTGGTTGCGGAGAGAGCGGATGTGGAATCCAGGCTCCCTGCCCTCCGCCCTGCCTCCGGATTCGGTTCTTGCCCCCGGGCTGCATGCGTGCACCCGGGAACCCGTCTACCCACCAGGCCTTCGCTGAGCCAGTTTTTAAATGTAGGGAGAAATACAGAGGTTACTGAACACCAATTCATTGCGAATGTCACCGAATTCATGGGAGCTTTTGGTCATGTCGTGCTTATGTGTGTTATTTTTAGTCAAGAGATACTAAAATCATAACCATTCATGCTGAGGGCTTCTGGGAAAATTTGGAGATTAAAATACCTGAAAATTCTGGTAATCCCTGTTCAAGTGAGTCAATTAAGAAGAATTTGTTTACCACCCGCAGGTAGAATCATAGGAAAGTCAATGAAGAAGTATGCTCAACCTCTATAGTTCTGTTTGGAAACTCAAAACCAACTCCCCGCCCTGTCACCCGCCACCCCCCACCCCCACCTCCCCGTCTTTTCAGCATATTAATTGCCCTAAAATGTAGAGATTTGCCTTTTGCAGACGTTTGTTTTTGAACCGGTATTTGCTTCAGTTTTCTTCCGTAGACATTAACTGACACCGTGGAAGTATTAAAACAAAATAAACAAAAACCCCAGGTGATTTGTGTTTTTTTCTGTCTCAGTTATTGCATCTTGTACTCTTGGCTGATATTTTTTAAAAAGGCGGGGGGAGGGCTTCTTTTAAATGAATTTAGAGTAAAATGTAATTGAGATGTTTGGCAACCTCATGGTAAGACATAATAACGAGCCCCAGGATACAGGCTAGAATTTAGTTCCGTTTCTTGCTCCATTACTCACCACTTGATGTGGCCTCTGACAAGTCGCTTCACTGTCCTGGGCCTCAGGCTCTCTCTCCATCAGTTACAAAGGGAGCATCTTAGACATCTACCTGTCTCCTGGGGGTGTTGTAAGGGTTAATGAGATATGTGGTGAGTGCTTTGATTCTAGGGTAAATGACCTGTACAAATAAAACATGATTACATCTCAGATTCTTCTTTGATTCATCTGAATAAATCGACCTTTCCTTTATTAACTCTTCCTGTTAAGTTTTCTACATTGAGTTATTTGATTTTAAAGTTCTGTGTTGGGGCAGTCGATAGATTCAAACTCTGTATAAAAATCCTTGGCAGGTTATATTACCCAGGTTAGGGAGAACCTCTGTTTGTTCACAGATATTGAATAACTTACTCTCCTTCTGCAATTCATCTTATGTATTCAACAAATGTTTACTGAAAATGTACTCCTAGGGATTGCCAGGGGTGTGAGGAAGTGCTGGAAAGAACTGCCTTGTATGCCGGCTGCTCGAAGACACTGTGTTAAACACTTTGTCTGATGATCTCACTTAATGCTGGCAATAGGTCCCTGAAACGCAGGTTCTAGTCTCACCCTGTGGGTAGAATGCAAAGGGAAGAGTTTTTCAGTTATTCGGGAAGCCAGGGACTGCCAGAGCAGCATAGTCTTGTGAGGTCCCCTGCAACAGTAAGGGGCTACTTTTTTGAAACTTCTGATGGAAATAAATTTAAGGTCACTTTTTTTTTTTTTTTTAAAGAAAAGATTTTGCCAACGCTGCCTCAGCAGGCATGAAATTTATCTATCTACAGTGTTTAACATCCTTAGACCAGGTGGTCCTGGAGTTAAGAGGATGTTAGAGAAAATTTACAATAAACAAATGTACATATAGGCAAAATATGATAATTCAGTTGGAATTAGCTAAATACTCAAAAGTGTAGCCACCATCGCTCCACCCCACTCCCCTCCCACACCCACCTTCCCCCACTCACACCATAGGAAAAAAATCTGCATAAGCTTTTATGGGGTCACTACCTGGTGTTTAGAAGTTATCTAAAAGGCAAAATTGTAAAGGTTTACGGTGGGCACACAAGAAAGCGGGCTGTGTATCCTGATTTAGTGAGGGAAAAGATAAACCTGGTGGATTAGGCCTATTTTGCATGAAACACAAAGAAAGATCCTTTATCCATCCCTGGAAATGTGATCCACCAAATGCCAACTCATAATGCTGGACTGGAGAAAAGAAGCACATTAAGCCAGAAAGTACAGGTTTTTGTCTTCTGTTGTGGACAGTGAGGCCAGCTGCAACAGATTGCTTAGAAAGTTCAGTATTTACACTATAGTATGACGGTATTATACATTTGCTGCCTGCTGACAACGTGCTAAGTCATCAGCATGATTAAAGTGAACACCTGTATGCTGGATTGACAGTGTCCTAGTTTATGGTATCAGACATATAACATTGACACACACACACACATATAACAGAAGCAGGTGTATATACGGGGAGCAGCGAGTGTTGAATGATTTAAGTATATAGGAATTAGTTGTGGTGCTTTTAATGCATGAGAGAATAGAAAATGAGACATATGTGTCATTCATTCAGAGAAAGTAGTCTTGGGAGAATTAGAGGAAACTCCTCTCTTGCTTACAGTTACTTAGTTGGGAAAGGTTTCTTGACCAGGAAACAGAAATGGGGATTTCAGAGTAACAGAGTCATAAGATGTTGGAATTAGAAGGGACTTGGGAAGTTTTAATCCAACTGTTCATTTTATGAATAAAGAAGCAGGGGCCCAGAGCCCTAGACTGGCTAGTTACGAGCAGACTTAGAACTCTAATGCAGATGCCCACTAGATGTGCTAGTCTCATCTGTATGAGAGGGGTTTTCTTGCCGTTGTTTTGTTGAGTGTTATATTACTTTTTTTTGTGGAAATTTTCAAGTTATAAAAAAATAGAATGTGTATTTCACCTCCATATATAATGGCGAATAACCCTCCGTATATATTGATACCCCGTATATACTGCCTAGTTTTATGCCATTCTTATTTCATCATAAGAATCTATTCCCTTGGTTTTGTTTGTTTGTTTGTTTTGTTTTTTAAAGATTTTATTTATTTATTTGACAGACAGAGATCACAAGCAGGCAGAGAGGCAGGCAGAGAGGGAGGGGAGGAAGCAGGCTCCCTGCTGAGCAGAGAGCCTGATGCAGGGCTCCATCCCAGGACCCTGGGATCATGACTTGAGCTGAAGCCAGAAGCTTTAACCCACTGAGCCACTGAGGTGTCCCTATTCCCTTGTTTTTATTTTTATTCTTTTCTGGAGTATTTTAAAGCAAATCTCAGCATCCATATTGTTTCGCCAATAAATTCTTCAGTATGCAACTCTAAGTGATAAGCCTTTTAACAAGTGCTATTCATATACCTCACAAAATTAACAAACCTTAGTATTATCTAGTACTTGTATCTTATTCACATTTCTTTAATAGTCTCAGATATCTTTTTTGTTTTACTGTTGGTTTGTTTGAATCGGCATGTAAGTAAGGTCCACACATTCCATGTCATTGTTATGGCTCATAAACCTCTTTGATTCTATAACTGTCTCTTATCCCTCCTTTTTAAAAAAATGATTTTTTTGGTAAAACCAGGCCATTTCTCCTTGTAGAATGTGCCACAATGAGTGAATTTGGCAGAATCCTTCCCTTGTGGTGGTGTTCACTTTGTTTCTCTAGAGTACGTATTTCCTGTAGCTTGGTGATTAGATCCAGAGTCTTGATTAGGTATAGGTTCAATTTATTTATGCAGGTATAGTTCTACTGGGCAGGAATACTTCTATAAAGTATTATGTACTTGCTATGGCATCAATTCTTGAAGCACAAAATGTTTGGTTATCCTGATTTTGGTAATGCCAACATTGGCCAGTGGGCTCAGGGGGTGTCAGCTTAATCTCTCCATCAGCCCTTCATTTAATGGTTTGGGATCCACAGATGATTGTTGCTTAGAAGTTCTGTTATTTCACTGGAGGTTGAAAATGGTGATTTTTTTTTTTCATTCCATCATTCATGTGCATTTACTAACTGAAATACTTTTTTTACCTAAGATTTTATTGATTTAGTTGAGAGAGAAAGAGTGCAAGTGAGGACATGAGGCAGGGATGTGGGGGCTAGGAGAAATAGAGGGGCAGAAAGACAAGCAGACTCCATGCTGAGTGGGAGCCCATGGGGCTCTCTGAGGGCTTCTCCAGGGGCTCACAGCGGGGCTCAATCCCAGGCCCCTGAGATCATTACCTGAGCTGAGGGCAGACTTGTCACCAACTGAACCACCCAGGTGCCTCTGGAATACTTCCTTAAATAACTTTCTCCCATTTACTCCTTTGAAGTACTACAGCATAGGAAAGAGAGTATAAATGTTTTGAGTCTTTCTCTTTGGCTTTTAATTTCCAGGACAATGAGTGGGGTATGACAGAGATTGCTGAGGTAGATTCAATAATTCTGGGCAAGGTGTTCAGAAAGTATTTCTCAGAAGAAAGAGAATTTGAGCTCGAACTGGAAAAATGTCTATGATCTTGATAGGCAGAGAAGAGAGGGGAGTCAGAGCATCATAGTCTGAGGGAACTGCACAAGCAAACCAGAGCATGAGGTTGATGAACTGCTGTGACTAGATCATAGAGCACATAGGCCTTTGGGGGAGGGGCAGGTCTCTCTCAACAGGTTGTGACACTCCTGGAGGAAGGATCTGTGTTTTCTTCTCCTCCGAAACTCCAGTGCCAAGAAAGTCACTTGACTGAACATTTTTTCAATAACTATTTGTTGACTAAATGAATGAACTTGAACTTTCTTTGAAGCTTGTGTGTGTGTATATATATATATATATATATATATTTTTTTTTTTTTTCTCTCATAGTAGCTTGTTTTATGTTCTTGATCAAAGAGCAAAAGTACAGGCTATTTGTCATTTAATAGAATGAGGGGAGAAAAGCAAATGATCATCTGAATTGATGTAGAATAAGCATTTGACAAAACTCAATACTTTTCATGATAAAACACTCAAACTAGAAATAAAAGGAAAATATCTCAACATAATAAAGGTCATATATGAAAAACCCATAGCTAATGTCATACTCAGTGGTGAAAGACTGAGAACTTTTCTTCTAAGATCTGGGACAAGACAAGGGTGCCCACTCTCACCACTTTTGTTCAACACAGTATTGGAAGTTCTTGTCAGAGCAATTAAAAAAGAATAAGGAAAAGCATTCATATTGGAAGGGAAGAAGTAAAATTACCTCTATTTCATAATCTCATACGTAGAAAACCCAATTCCTTAAAAAAACCTATGAGACCAAATAAAAGTATTCAGCAGAGTTGCAGAATACAAAGTCAGTTCCCAACAATCAGTTGTATTTCTATACATTAACAATGAAAAATCTGAAAAGAGAATTACAAAAACAATCCTATTTAAAATAACATTAAAAAGAATAAAATACCTAGAAATAAACATAATCAAGAAGGTGAAAGATTTGTACACTGAAAACTACAAATCATGGCTAAAAGAAATGCAAGACACAAATAAATGAAAAAATATCCTGTATTTATGGATTGAAAGCTTAATATTGTAAAGATGCCCAGACTACACAAAGTAATCTAGAGATTCAATGCAATTTGTCAAAATCCTAAATGCATTTTTGTATTAATAAAAAAATCCATCCTAAAATTCATATGGATTCTCAAGAGACCCAAACAACCAAAACAATATAAAAGAGAAGAATATTGGATGCTTCATACTCCCTGACTTCAAAACTTATTACAAAGCTACAGTAATCAAAACAGTATGGTACTGGCCTGAAAATAGATATATAGAACAATGGAATAGAATAGAGAATGCAGTAGTAAAACCTCACATACATGTCAGATGATTTTTGACAAGGGTACCGAGGCCATTCAATGGAGAAGGGATAGTCTTTTCAACAAGTAATGCTGGGAAGAGTGGATATCCACATGCAAAAGGATGAAGTTGGGCATTTACCTTACATCATATACAAAAACTAACTCAAAATAGATTAAAGATGTAAATGTAACAGCTACAATTATAAAACTCTTAAGAGAAAACAAAGGGGAAAATCTTCATGACGTTGGATTTGACGATGATTTCTTGACTATGACTTCAAACTCATAGATAACAAAAGAAAAAAGTAGGTAAATCTGGCTACCTCAAAATTAAAAACATCTGTGCATCAAAGGACACCATCAACAAAGGAAACCCACAGAATGGGAGAGAGAGACTATTTGCAAATCAAATATTTGATGAGAAGTTAATATCCAGAATATATGAAGAACTCCTCCTATAACTCAATAACAACAGAAAGAAAGAACCAATTAAAAAAATAGGCCAAAGACTTGAATAAACATTTCTCCAAAGGAAATATGCAAACAGCCAACGAGGATGTGAAAAGATGCTTATGGAAATGCAACTCAAAATGACAATAGGAGGGATGTCTGGGTGGCTCAGTTGGTTAAGCAGCTGCCTTCCGGCTCAGGTCATGATCCCAGCGTCCTGGGATCGAGTCCCACATAGGGCTCCTTGCTCGGCGGGGAGCCTGCTTCTCCCTCTGCCTCTGCCTGCCATTCTGTCTGCCTGTGCTCGCTCTCTCCCCCCCTCTCTCTCTGATAAATAAATAAATATAAATAAAATCTTAAAAAAAATGACAATAGGATACCATTTTATACTTCTTACGGTGGCTACTACTTAAAAAAAGAAAAGAGATCCAACAAGGGTTGGTGAGGATGTACGCAAATTGAAACTCTTGTACGCTGTTGATGGGATTGTAAAATAGTGCAGCCTTTATAGAAAACGTTATGGCACTTCCTCAAAAATCTAAAAATAGAATTACCATATGATCCAGCAATTCCACTTGTGGGTGGATACCCAAAAAATGAAAACAGGGTCTCCAAGAGCTATTTGGACACCCATGTCTATAGCAGAATTATACAAAATAGCCAAAAAGTGGAAGTAACCTAAGTGTCTATCAAAGGATGAATAGATAAGCAAAAGGTAGTCTATATACACAACAGAATATTCTTCAGCCTTACAAAGGATGGAAATACTGACACATGCCACAACATAGATGAACCTTGAAGTTCATTAATGAACTTCACTGATGAAGTTCACTAATGAAGTTTTACATTAAGTGAAATAAGCCAGTCACAAAGAGACAAACCTGGAATGATTCCACATATACTTGGCATCTACAGCAGTCAAATTCATAAAGACAGATATAGAATGGTTGTTGCCAGGGACTGGGGCAAAGAAGAAAGGGGGAGTTATTGTTTAATAGGGGCAAGAGCTTTAGTTTTGCAAGATGAAAAGAATTCTGGAGATGGATGGTGATGCTGGTTGTACAACAATGGGAAGGTATTTAACAGCACTGAACTGTGCACTTTAAAATAGTTATGATAGGGGCACCTGGGTGGCTCAGTCATTAAGCATCTGCCTTCAGCTCAGGTCATGATCCCAGGGTCCTGGGATTGAGCCCTGAATCGGGCTCCCTGCTCAGTGGGAAGCCTGCTTCTGCCTCTCCCTCTCCCCCTGCTTGTGTTCCCCCTCTGGCTATCTCTCAAATAAATAAACAAAATTTAAAAAAATAGTTACAATGATACATTTTATATGGCCCATATTTTACTACAGTTAGAAAAACTTAGGATAAGTAAAATTCCTTGCCCCTATATACTTAGTCATATAATAGGAGAGAGAGCTAGAGAACTTAAAAATATAATTCAGTGTAATACTCAACAAGGAAGAATCCCATTAAATAAATTTAAGTTCATTTATAAATTTTTTTAAAATGTCAAAATCTTGAAGACAATGGAGGGCCGAAGAAGTGTTCCCATTAGAGGAGGCTAACAGACATGACAGTTACTTGAAGTTCTGGGATCCTGACTTGGGTTTCAGAACACAGAAAACAGAAAAAAACTATAAATGACATTATTGGGACAGATGGAAAATTTGAAAATGTATCGTAGGTTAGATATCATTACTAAATGTTATGTTTGTTGATTTTGGTAAGTGTGCTGTGGTTATGTTAAAGAAAGCCCCCATTCTTGGGAAATATATGCGGAAGTATTTGTTGATAAAGGGGCATTGTGTTGCAGAATTACTCTGAAATAGTTTACTCTGAAATGCTTCAGGGGAAAAAAATACAGGGTGAGCAGATGATAAAGCAAATGGAGGAACGTGCTAACAGTTGATGAATCTGCGTAAAAGGCGTACAGGTCTTTGTACTGTTCTTGCAGCTTTTATGTGTGAAGTAAAAAGTAAGAAAAATCAAATGCTGGTCATATGATATTCAGCCACTCTGGTCTCAATTATGGATAGAGGGGCAGATAACAAAGGAGTAACACGTGACCCAGTCAGTGCCCTAGTGTGGCTTCGCTGGGTGAGCTTCGTACTTTATGACTTGCATTTTCTCTGTCAAGAAACAGTTGGGGGATTGACTTCATTTAATCAGTACTTTTGTGTCGGTCCCTTGATACATTAGCGGTTTAACACTGAGAAATCCTCCAAATATAGGAGAAAACCACTAGACTAAATTCTACGGATGTTCTTTTTTGACGTAAACAGATGATGTAAAATCAGAGTTAAAAAACCCCCATGTGCTCTGTGGCTTGTATTAGTCAGTGCTTGTGTTCAAGGTGACAGAAATGCAGCTCAAACTTGCTGTATTCATCAAATACTTATCGAGGGCCTTCAGTGTCCCAGTCCATTTTGCTGTTACTGGAGAGAACAGAACAGGCTAGAAGCCCTGCCCTTCAGAAGCCCCCATTTTGGTGATGAAAAACAAACTGGCCAACATTAGACGGAGAAAGGACGGGGGCGATCTGCTGTGCTTACACAATGGGCATACTGGTCAGCCGTGTCTGTGTCATAGACAGCCGTGCAAATCTCAGCGACACGTGACAGCCTTTGTTTCGCTCGCACATCTGTGGGTGGCGGGACCAGCTCTGCTGATCTCTGCTGAGCTTGCTCTGTGTCAGCAGATTTAGGTTCAGGAGGCTGCTTGACTGAGCTGTGGCTCGGCTCCGTGGGTGTCTCTCAGCTTCCCTGGAAGCAGGTGAGCAGAGGCACGTTCTTCTCCTGGTGAGGGCAAAGGCACAGTAAAGCCCTCCTTGAAGACAGGTCTGCCAACATCCCATTAGCCAAAGTAAATCCCCCAGCCAAGCTCAAAATCAGGGAGCTGGGAAACATGCTCTCCCCATGGAAGTTGGGGAACGATCAAGTTGTAGACAGAGGGAGGAGTGGAAATTAAGGCCAATTATGCGATCTGTCACATTGGAAAGTTCACAGCGTCAGACGGGCTGGAGGGTACCTCCTTATTTCCTTTTCTCTCTCATTCTCTGTCTCTCTCCATGACCACTAGTTCTTGCTTCTTTCTGTGTGCCCTTGGCCACATTTTCTCCGGTTATCCCCAGGATCCAAAAAAAAAAAAAAAAAAAGGGGAGGGGGAAGGATACTTGTTCTTTGGGTTTTCATCTAATAAATCTCAGAGAAGGAAGGATATTTTTGGGTGTGGTGCCTGCCTGGTTACGATTAAGTGTTGAATTGAGGGTCCCGCTGTGGTCAGGGTACTGGAGTGCTCTAAGTGCTGAGACCTGAGCCACATGTCCACTTCTGCAGTGGACCCTCTGGCTGGCAGGTGTACCAGAGCCCCACAGGAATGCTTCTGGGTGGTGAGGGTTTATATTTTCCAGCAGAAAGAAGATGGCTGGGTAGAGAAAACAAGGTGTCTGTTTTCCAAACACCCAGTTTTCAGAATCTTGTTCGTAGAACAGAGTATTTCCTCAGCAAGGAAGTTAGGTGATCTTTGGCTACTTGCAGATATTCAGGGGGAATGTAACCCAAAAAGAGGTCTCAGATTTCTCTTTTATTTATTTATTTTTAATGATTTTATTTATTTATTTGAGAGAGAGAATGAGAGAGAGAGAGAGAGAGAGAAGCACAGTCCCTGCTGAGCAGAGAGTCTGAGGTGGGGTAGATCGTAGGATCCTGGGATAATGACCCGAGCCAAATGCAGAAGCTTAACCAACTGAGCCACCCAAGTGTCCTCTAATTTCTCTTTTAAAACAAATTCTGACTACCAGCATAAATATGTTTCAGACAGGGTTAGTTCCTGCTAACATTCTGTTCATTAGGCTTCTCAATGAGCAAAATATTAAACTAGAAAGCAAGGTACAGAAATGCCCATTTCAAACCCAACAGTGAGTATTTGATTCTTTTTTTTTTTTTTAAAGGTTTTATTTATTTATTTGACAGACAGAGATCACAAGTAGGCAGAGAGGCAGGCAGAGAGAGAGGAGGAAGCAGGCTCCCTGTTGAGCAGAGAGCCCGATACGGGGCTCAATCCCAGGACCCCGGGACCATGACCTGAGCCGAAGGCAGAGCCCCTAACCCACTGAGACACCCAGGTGCCCCCCGAGTATTTGATTCTTAAGCAGAAGTGGAACCAGGTACCAGCCTCCCAGCTGCAGAGCATGTCCTTGCTGTCAGTGGCTTGCCCAAAGCACTGACTGCCAAGCATCCAGCCCTGGGGCTCAGCTCAACTCCAACTGGTCTGAACAGATCACAGGAGGCTTGTTCTCCTTCCTAGTGAAAGCTTTAGTCACCAGCTGGTTTGGTTCTTGACAAGGAGACGGGCAGGAGTTTCTGAAAGAGGCATCTTATCTCTAAAAAGAGACACAAACCTCTGGGCATTGGTGTTTGAGGACATGATGCTTCAACTGTCTTGTGATTATGAGGAGACAGAACCGACCCCCTGTGATGAGGTGGGGAGGTGGAAAGACCCTGGGTCCATGGCCATGTCGCTGAGCCATTGAATCAATGAACTCTGGACCAGATCATCCTCTGGACTTACGTTGTGTAAGAAAATAAATTCCCCAAGCTTAGGCCATGTTTAGTTGGGTCTTCAGTTACTCACTGATGAAGGCATCCTAATGGAAACAAAGAATTCTTGTGGTTCTCTGCAGCTTCTGAACAAGAACAAGCCTCCTGTGATCTGTTTCACTTGGGGTTGAGTAGTTAGCAGGAGATGGGACTTAGGCACTACCATAACTGCATCCATCCTTCTCTCTAAAAATGGATTAATAAATGAAGATTCAGTCCTTACCATGACACATGTAGAATGTTAGGATTGCAGGTAAAAGTTGGAGTCCAAGGTACAACAATAACTCTGGCTACCTATTGTTCTGTTACTTAGTTTGCCAAAAATATTTTGTCCTACCTTGTGCTCTTTTTAAAACAAAAGTGATTTCCCATATCTGTTTTAAAAACCTCAATTTTGGGACGCCTGGGTGGCTTAGTTGGTTGAGCAGCTGCCTTCGGCTCGGGTCGTGATCCCAGCGTCCTGGGATCGAGTCCCACATCGGGCTCCTTGCTCGGCAGGGAGCCTGCTTCTCTCTCTGCCTCTGCCTGCCTCTCTGGCTACTTGTGCTCACTCTCGCTCCTCTCTCTCTCTGACAAATAAATAAATAAAATCTTAAAAAAAACAAAAACAAAAACAAAAACACCTCAATTTTGGGGCTCCTGGGTGGCTCAGTAGGTTAAGCCTCTGCCTTTGGCTCAGCTCGTGGTCTCAGGGTCCTCAATGCAGGATTGAGCCCTGCATTGGGCTCTCTACTCAGCGGGGAGCCTACTTCCTCCTCTCTCTCTGCCTGCCTCTCTGCCTACTTGTGATCTCTCTCTGTCAAATAAATACATAAAATCTTAAAAAAATAAAAAACTAAAAACCTCAATTTGAGAAGAGTTACGTGAGAAGGAAAGCATGCCACTTATTCAGAGGTTTTCTCTCTCATTTCTCTTTCTTGCAAGAGGAAAATCAAGGAAGGATGAATTATTCCCACCACCAGTTTCTCATCAATTCTGAAGTTGAGGGGGAAAGTGTTAGTTTTGTCAGAATGAAGGAATCGAACTGAAAAAATTGACAGTGACTGTATTTCAGTCTTTCTTTGTGTTGTGCTTTGGTTCTCTTCAAGTACCCATTTTCAGCTCCTTGTAGTTTTGTCGAGGTGGGAAATTGTTTTATAAGATGGAGCTTCTATAATCACATGGTCTCTTCACCCCAGATTGCTGTTAGTACTGGTGGCATCCTCTTGAAAAGGACATTCCAGTTAGCCCTGCCATATGGCGTCTCTTAGAGGGTCACAGAGTTGGGTATCCCCCATTTCTCCTTGGGATGAGCAAATGTGTTGGATTTTTATCAGTCTCAGCTATACTCTTTGGCTTTAAAAAATAATTACAATTTTGTTACTCTTCTGAAGCCTTGCCTCTTTCAATATTGATCAAATCCCAATGAAGGGGAAGCCCCTGGTAAAATGCTGTGTTGCCTTACTCATTCTTTTCAAATGACACATGTTTCATATTTAAAACCAGAAAGTGAATTCCCTTTAGGTTACAAATAAAGCAGTCACCTTCTCTGAAGACCCTTGGCAAGAAGGGATTAATTTTTTATTAAGATAATTCTTTTTAGATCCATTTTAGGTTCATAGAAAAATTAAGGAGAAGGTATGGAGGTTTTCTGTATACCCTCTGCTCCCTGCCCCCCACCAACTTCCCCCATTATCAATATCCCTCTCCAGAGTGGGACATTTGCCACAACTGATAAACCTACAGTGACACAGCGGAACCTTCCAGAGTCCACAATTAATGTTATAGTTCACTCTTGGTGTAGTATATTCTGCGGGCTTGGATAAATGTATAATGACATGTGTTCTTCATTATAATATCATTCAGAGTAGTTTCACTGCCCTAGAAATCCTCTTGGTTTGCATCCTTCCCCACCCCCAATCCCTGGCAACTGCTAAACTCTTTACTGTCTCCTATTGGTTTGCCTCTGTCAGAATGTGATATAGTTGGAATCATATAGTAGGTAGCCCTTCCTAATAGGGTTGTCTCACTTGGTAATGGGCATATAAGGTTTCTCTTAAATGTTTTTTTAATGTCTCTTCATGGCTTGATAGCACATTTCTTTTAACTGCTGAATAATATTCCATTATCTGGATGTACCATAGTTTATTTATACACTCACCTATTAAAGGACACGTAGTTTGCTTCCAAATGTTGGCAGTAATGAGTAAAGCTGCTCCAAACATCCATGTGCAGGTTTTTGTGGATATAAATACTCAACACCTTTGGGTAAATATCAAGGAACACAATTGTTAGATCATACAAAAAGAGTATGTTTAGTTGGGTAAGAAAGCAAGAAATTTTATATTCCACTGATCGGTTAATTTCTGAGTAAAGAATAGACAGTGCCCTCAAACGTGAAGAAATAAGGTTATTGAGGAGGTAGGAGACAATCTTATTCTAGTATGAACAATTTTTCTTTCCTAAATATAAGCCATCTGCTGTCCTTCTACACCAGAAGCAGGAGGGAGAGAGATGACTGGAGGAAAGGGCAGCTTAGGGTGCCTCTCTCTAAAGACATTCCTCCAGCGTGCCCGTCAGGGTTAGATCCAGGGAAGCTGAACCACTACGTCTGGTACAGAATAAGAGCTTTATTACAGGGAGTTGATTTAAACAGTTTATGTAAGGTTGTGACTTCTGTGCCTGGTGCAGGAGCCTGAAGTCAGCAGAGCAGATAGTCAATCAGGAATGAAGGACATGTAGTGGGGAAGAGCAAGGACATCCCGGAACTAATGATGAGGATGGACTGGAGATTGCATAGGTCTCTCATCACTCCTGTGCTTTCAGCTTTGACAATGGGAGTAACCAGCAGGAGCAGCTGGTGGCCTTCGTCTTGGATCTCAGCCTGCACCTGGGCTGGAAATCCAGGAGGCTGGAGGAGATCTGGAGGAACTGGAGGAACTGGAGGAGCTGCAGGCTGAGCTACCATTCTCAATTGTCTCCCAAGATCTCGGGGCACCTGTTACCTAGCAGAACTACAGAGAGGGAGTTCTGGGAAATGTAGTCCCAACTTAGCTAAGTTGACAGGGTACGAATGTTCCCCAGTTTCACAGCTGCACAGAGATGGAGGAGGATCTTTGCAGCACCACAGTAGTGAACAATAGAAAACATCCTAACTATCCATCGGTTACAGAATGACATGAATAATGTGATACCAGTTGTATAAATTCAAAAAACAAAGAATATACCACACATTGCTTATGAAAAAAAAATGAAAGAAAGGATACACCATAAACTCAAAGGAATGTTGCTGTCAGAGGGGAAGTGAACGGGTTTTGAAATGGTGGGAAATTCAGAACTATTTTTTAACACTTTCTCTTTTTTCATTTTAGAAAGAAATAATACACAGATTCATTACTTTTTTTAATGTGGTAAAATAGAGATGACAAAATTTAGATATATTACCTTTGTAACTGAGAAGCTTCTTATGTTATTTTCAGGGGTAATGTTCTCATTGTGAGAACACGGTTATATATTCTACCCTACTCTGCTGAAAAGGGAAGAAAACAAAGAGACAGAGCCAGGCAGATATTTGGAAGTAGGGAGTAGGGAGGGAATATTTCCCTTCTCTCCCTCTCTCCTTGCCAGGAGGGCTTCTAGTAAAACAGAAATGCCAGGGGTTAAAGCCAAACATTGTGTCATCATTATTGATATTCAAGAATTAGATCATTATTGCTAGCCAGTAGTGTTAGATTGTTGGTTTGCTTGTTAAAATTTGTTTGTCTTTTTGAGCTGTGTTGCTAGGTTGAATGAAAACAGTTCCCTTGTATGAGGGAAGCAGAGAGAAGGGCAGCAGTGGGCAGCCTCACACATTGCAACTGTATCTATCACCCACGTTGCTTCCATTGATTGTCACTAATTTGAAAACACGTCTGGGAATTCCGCTGGTGGGATACTTTTTGTGTGCTGCTGTATTTATTTTAGGAACATCCTGATCCTAAGGAGGACAGGTCAGGATTTCATCCTTCAGTCATCCAGCAGCCCCACAGAATGGAAAGCAAAAGAATTTGGCATTGGGTAAAATCTCTTTCTGCAGCCAAATGGTGGGTGTTTCTAGGTTCAGAAGCCTGCTCGTTTCCTCATGTATGGAGCTTGCCTTCATCACTCTGGCCAGAAGTGATTTTTCTTTTTCTGAACTCCTAGGGGCATGTTCATATCTCTGTTGTGACACTTATTACTGGAATTATATTCTTTGTATACATGTTACCTCTTCTACAAGATTAAAACCCCTTGCATTCTGGAATGTCCATTTATCATCCCGTTACCCACAGCGCGCTAGTACTGAGTGCTTGTGTTTAATACGTGGTTAGGAAAAATATTTGTACAAAGAATGAAAGGGTCAGAAAATTGATTTGGGTTCTTTAAAAAGAACGTTTTCAGAGGCTTTTGCTGACTCTTCGGGTGAATGAAGAAAACAAAAAGGCAACACATTTAAAACGATGAACACTTGATGTGAATGTGTTCTGGGAACACAGATTCATTAAGTTGTTACAGGATGTCATCAATATATTCATCAGCACTGAAAATAAAATAAAATAAAACAAATCCACATTTTTTTAGAGATGAAGGTTGTTTCTGGTTATTTCTTTATAATCGTAATACTGCTTTATAAAACTGCATCATGATCTCCCTCTTTCCACTTCAGTGTTTCCTCTAATTCATTCCCTATTTCCTCACTCTCTAAACTGTTAAAATAAAGTTAATCACCATTTTTTTAACTCACCTGGGGATTTGTTTTCTTTCAAAAATGATGTAGGCATCCCTTTTCTGTTCTGCATCTCACTGCTCCATGCTTTCATTTCATGCAATAAAGATCTTTACATTTTTCCATGCTTGCCTTGGTTTTTTGATCAGGGCAATAAACCTTAACTCATGCTCAGTTAGGATTTTGCCTTCTGACAGCAACCTGCTGTAAGAGGCGGCTTCCAGGAAAATATCACTCTCTACTGCAAACTGAAGTCTGTGGTCTTACTCCCTTCTACTCCGCTGCCCCTTTTCTTTCTTCACCTGCCAAATATTTCCTGACATAAATATTTCCAGAAGTCATGACCCATAAGACAAAACTTCAGGTTCTGAGCTTATCACTTGATGTTGATCATGCCGCTGACCGTACCTTCTTTCATTCCAAACTGATTAAGTTCAGGTTGGCTTAATGTATGTTCTAGAACTTCAACCATGGGTGAAGTGCTGTGTTAAATCAAGTACAAAAATGAATAAGAACAAATCTCTGCCATCATGGAGAAGATAGTGAAACCTCTAAGTATACCTTGAAGGACAATTTATGCAGAAATTTAGTCCAAGGCAAAGGTCTTCAAATAGTTCTGTTCTTGTACCCCCCTTGAAAGAATAAAGCAAAATAGACAAAAAAAAAAAAAAAAAAAAGTAAAACAAAATAGGAAAAAAAACAAAAAAGAATAAAACAAAATTAAAACTATGCATTTCTGAACACTTTAATGTTGATGTCTAAAATTTTTTCTCATACAGTTAAATCATTGCAGAGATACAGTTTTATGCTTGTGCCAGTGGACATGGGCTGTGGTTTCTCCTAAGAGAGTGGGAACTGGGAAGGACCTCCCCCAGTCTTGATGGAAGTCTGTGCATCTTCTGATGTGCTGGAATTTTCTTCCCTCTGGGGTTCCTCCCACTTGCTTGCTTAAAATAGTGCTTTTTCTCAGGGCCGCATGGTCTTGGGAAGGAATCTTTGGTTCTGTAGGGATCCCCATTGGCCTCAGATTCATCATCTCTAGATTGGGAGTCGTAGTACCTACCTCTGAGTGTGGAGAAGACTTCCTGAAACAGCAGCTCAAGGGGCTGAGCTGGTGCCTGGATGCCAGCGCCTGGCAAACATGGGGTTCTAAAGAGCTCCCCAGCTCTGTTATCTGCCTCCCCGGCTCTCCTGTTCGCATCTTCACTGCCTCTTGCCTATCACAACAGGTTCTTATCCAGTTGTCCAAGGCCACTCGTTCAGGAAAACAGTCCACATTCTCTATGAAGACTAAACTCTTTAATTATGGGGTTTGAGTTTTTCATGATCTGGCTCCAAGCTCCATTTCCGATCTCATCTTCTGTCTTATTACTCCCACTCACCCTGGTGCCAGCAGACTGGGGTTGCCTTCACACGGGCACAGCCCATTCACGGATGCAGCCTGATGTTGTGGAATACCAGTTATGTGCCAGGTGTGGCATCCTGTGTTCTAAGTGCAAAGATGAAAAAGCACCTCTCAGATCTTTCGGAGATGGCATTCCGACTGGGGAGAGCCCTGGGTGAGGAAGTAACCCTAGGACCTGTGGTAGGCGCTGTAGGGGGAGCTGAGCTGTGTCAGAGGCCTGGGGCATGTCACCCCGCAGGAGGCACGTGAGCTCTGCCTCGTTTACTAGGCACTTAGTGGCGTTCTTTCTGCATTCCACTTCTTGGCTCAGTTGATCCTTTAACTTTGAATATTCTTTCCTCTTCCTGTTCCTGCCTGATGAAAACTTCCACAGGTTTAAGAGCTAGCTCCAATATTCACTCGATTGTGAAACACACCCTAAAGCTTCTGGTGCTCCTCTAGTTCACGCTTTTCACCTTTGCAGAGTAGTAATACTGTTATAACCCCCCTGTGGGCAGGAACCACCTGGGCACTTCGCCTACAGTAGGTTCTCCACGAAATTTTGATTGATTGATTGATTATTGAATAAGCAATAGCTCTCTCTTACTGCCTAACTCCTACACATCCAGGAGAATTTCTCAAAGGTAAGCTGTGAGAGAAGAGGCCATCTCCATATTCTTGTTTTATAAAGATTTATTTATTTATTTATTTGACACAGAGAGAGAGAGAGATCACAAGTAGGCAGAGAGGCAGGCAGAGGAGGAGGGAGAAGCAGGCTCCCCGCTGAGCAGAGAGCCCGATGTGGGGCTCTATCACAGGACCCTGAGATCATGACCTGAGCTGAAGGCAGAGGCTTAACCACTGAGCCACCCAGACACCCTCCATATTTTTGTTTTATAACCAGATATGTTAGAGAGAGATATTGGTGTAGTCACCAATGACTCTGAGCCAGGGCTAAGGGGGAGCTGGAGGAAACAGGACTCTGCTCTCCTCACTCCTGCTGTGGACTAGAAGCTGCTTTGTGGGTGGGGGGGTTGGCTTTTCCCCTGTTTGTGGAAGGCATTTTCCCTTTTGTACAAAATGTCATTGAAGGCCGCAAGTGAATTTGTTCATACCCAATATCTGTGTCTTTAAGAGTACCATCTGGGGGTACCTTCAAAATACCTGTGTGTTTATATATGTCCGATTTCCTAAACAGCATACACGAATAAGGACATGTCAATAAAATAAATTAACTGTTGCATTTACATGGTGTGACACAGACTGCCTACCCAAATTAAAAAAGGAAAATCATACTCAATTATTTTTTAAATTTTCAACTTATTTATGCTGTAATGTATAGCAAGATATTTAACTTTTTCCATTTCCCTTGTACTACATCATGTTTTATCCATGCATTGTAAAAGAAAGAGGGGATTCATGGACAGTCGTTGATTCATGGCTACAGGTGACATATGCTCTGAGGCATTCAGTTCAGTTGGAGTAGGATTGCTGTGGTGACAACAAGATAGACTATTTGCTCTCAGGACACGTGGCAGCTCTCTTCATGGCTACTGGGAGGGCAGACAGTGTCTCCTGCTTGTGCTGTGCCCCACTCCTCCTCTCCAGGAATGTCCTGTCTCTGTTCTTGGCATAGTCATCTCCTGATTATCCAATCCAGTCCTCTTTGAGTCAGTTTAGGTCACCCCTTATCCCTCTTTCTACCCACTTCCATCAATCAGTTTCTTGTAATCATCCTCACATCCCCTCTCTTTTTGTGTCCTTATTGCCCCAGACTTTGTTCAGGCCTTTACTGTTCTGGGGTGGATTTCTGCAACAGCTTGAGTCTTATCCCTCGGTCTCTTAACTTTTCCCTTCCCCCATTTATCATGCTTTCTATTGCCAGAGTGATTTCTTTAAAAAAAAAAAAAAAAAGCATATAGGGTCATGTCTCCCAGGATAAAGACCTTTATTAGCTGGCCTTTTTCTGTTTCTGCAGGGCATGACCCACCACTTCCCCAAGTGCACCTTCACCCTGTCATGCTAGGTTACTTTTAGTTCCCACCTGTGTTCTCTTGTGCTCCTGTGTGCTGTGTTCACTGTTCCCTTCTTGGATGGTCCTTCTCTACTCTGTGTGTCTGCTAAGGCTAAGGCTGATGCTTTGTCAGGATCAACTCTAAGGGTTCCTTGATATGCTCTGAGAAACATGACTTCATGAATGTGAAATGTTTGGATAAATTAAAGGAAAATATCTCATAACTTGAAACAAAAATGTCTTCTAGAATTCTTCCCCTGTTCAATTAGGTGCCAGTGGTTTTTGGTGGCAGATGAGATACACACAGACACACAGACACACAGACACACACACACACACACACACACACACACACTTCATATTGAGGTAAACATTTTGGTAGATGCATCTGTATCACCCAGTGGTCTATTAGGACGAGGTTTATGGTGTGTTAGTCCCCACATCCTTAGTACCCAGCAGAATGCCAGGGAGTACAGGGTTGTACAACAAACTAAGGAATGAGTGAGTAAACCCTGAGATGGAATGAGACAGTTAATACACGAATGGAGGACTCATGCTCAGACCCTGTATTCATCAGCCTTCTTTCTCCTGCTGCTTCTACAGTGAAATATCAAGAAGTTCTCTCTACGTTTTGAAGTTCCCCTTACTGAATCACAGCCCAAGATAGCAGGGAGTGTATCAGTTTCTAGGTGCAAAGAACTTGAACTCCTAATTCAGTTGGCTTAAAAGATTAGTAATTTATTATTTTAAACTACAGAACATTCAGAGAAGTAGGCAGTTTCAGAGTTGGTCTGTTCAGTGGCACAATAGTGTCACCAGGGATCCAGGTTCCATGTTTCTGTTCCGCCATTTTCATCCACGTGACCTAGCTTCCCTTGTGGTATCAAGACAGCCATGGTAGCTGGACAAGCGCGTTGAGGTACAAACACAGGTAGGGGCAGAAATGGGAACTTATTGACCAGATCTAGGTCATGTGTCCTTTCCTAATTTCATCATTCATTGCTATGTATGCTAAAGACCAGACAAAGTTCACCCCTTCGCCCTGGGCCTTTACTTAGGAAGAGTGTAGGTACTTGAACAAAATCACAGTCTGTTCAGCAAGAAAGAAAGGACAATGGCCAGTGGGGAGGACTTTCCAGTATTGTCTTATTGTTTTCCATACACAACAACAACAACATCAACAAACACTCTCTTTCAACTGAGAGACTGGGTCAAACAGTTGCCTTCATTAAGGATATTGTTTTCAGCTCCTACCTCTCAGAAGTGAAAAAGTGCCAAGAGAAAACTGAAACCAATGGTGAATGTCCCGGAACAAAGAACAAATGTTACTCCCTGGAAAGAAAGTTTTTGATGTTATAAACCTCGCTGCTTTTATTCTCTAGCTTCCAAAATCCATAAAAATGCTCCTAAGCGAAGTTAAGTTCCAAGTCCATAAAAATGTGATTTATCATTTACAGCATGACATTTATAGTATCCCTTTTTGGTCCTGGCAAGGGGAAACTGAGAGAAAGGTGTGAAGACTCCTAGTCTTTGAAGATGACTAATGACATGGTATATCGTTACTTAGATTCCTGGAATATAAGTATGCAATTGCATCTACTCAAGTCTAACTAACAAAGGAGGCCAAGTACAATTTAACTTATAATGTAAGTAATAAAAATTTAAATATGCTGCCTTATAATTAATGAAACACACATCATCAAACAGGAACTAAAGCTTGAATGTTGCTGTTGAACTGACTCTCAGTGGTGCCTGGGCTGCCTCCTAGTAGGTGTCATTGTGTGTGTTTATATGTGTGTGTAAGTATGTGGTTGTGAGTTCTGCATTTCTGTATACCATCTTACACACTTTTTAATATGATAAGTAAATATAAGTTAATTTATAGTTAATTTACATAATATGATATATAAATAAATATAACACACTAATATATTGATTTATGGAATTATTAATATATATTATATAATAATTAATATATTAGTGTATATAATTAATAATTTATATATTATATAAACACATTATATATAAATCTAATTTATATGATATATTATATAATATATAAATAAATAAAATAATATACATTGCTCAATTTCCAAATCCATGCTCATACACACATCCACATTTTGTGAAAGTTTTTCTGGTGAATCTAATACAGCTACAGACTTGAGCTCCACGTTTTACAAATCTATGTGCTATTTGGCTCCTTTTAAGCAAAATACTTTGGCAGAGTAACTCTAGTGACTATGTGTAGATTCATATTGGGAGCGTCCAGTCTGTTGATTTTGTGAGTTTTATTGTGGGAGGAAAGTGGAGGCTGGAGAGAATGGTTGGCTTTTGCTTTAATTAGCCAGGTAATTACCTCAACTCTCCGTTTTACATTATCTGCATTGATGCTGACTTTATCTATGCAAAGAGTAAAAGCCAATCAATGGATCAATCCACAAAGATGTGCTTAAGTGCTCAAGGTTATATTAGGTGAAGAGAATTGTGTAAGGGGCTCAGGGTGGTGACAAGCACTAGGTACTTAAGTGAGTGCTAAGGAATAGAAAAAAAAGTGTAATTTTCCTGAAGTGGCTTATGGCAGGCAGATGAGAATGTTTCAGATGAAACAATTAGAGCACAATATAAGACCGGGAGAAATTTCAGGCAGTGGTGCACCTACGTCCCATGGACCTGAGTTAGGTCAGTATCAGAACAGAGTAGCTGGATTTGGAAGTTTTATGGGATCTGGGTCTAATGGTGCACTTGTTGGTTTGACTTCTGTGTCCTGAAGTATAACTGCGAAGTGCCTTGGTAACCTTAGGATGTTTGAAAATCACCTACTTGGGGCTCCTGGGTGGTTCAGTGGGTTAAAGCCTCTGCCTTACGCTCAGGTCATGATCCCAGGGTGCTGGGATCGAGCCCCACATCGGGCTCTCTGCTCATTAGGGAGCCTGCTTCCCTCTCTCTCTGCCTTTCTCTCTGCCTACTTGTGATCTCTCTCTCTCTCTCTCTCTGTCAAATAAATTTAAAAAAAAAAGAAAGAAAGAAAAGGAAAATCACCTGCTTGAGGATAAATTTCCTAACTCAATTGAGGAGTTATTTTGCTCTTTTCATCAGCAAAGAGGTAGGGAAATGTGTTATGGTAATAAATATAGCACTTCCTTGTTTATGGTTGCTAAGGAGAGCTTAAATATGTTAGGTGTATGGGTGTATTTTGCTAGAAACATAAAAATAAAAAGAAGAGAAATCTATATACTTCTATAACATATTTAATACATTTTTTACAAATCATTTGGCCAGGAAGAGTGGGATAGTTGAGTAGATTATCCAGAAATACAAATAAATTTTGAGGTGTTTTAAAGGATTCAGAAAAGTACTTTGAAGAAGTGACTTTGTACCTAGACTTTCCTAGGGGGAAGACTCAGGAACATAGAAAAGAAGACACACACACACACACACACATCCCTGTATTGTACCCACAATACAGAGCAATAGAGAAAAAGTAAAGTATTGATCCTCCCCCCACCCCTTTTTCTTAAAGGAGGCTCCAGGCCCAGCATGGAGCCCAATACAGGGCTTGAACTCACAACCCTGAAATCAAGACCTGAGCCGAGATCAAGAGTTGGTCAATTAACCAACTGAGCTACCCAGGTGCCCCTTGATCCTCTTTTTTAAAAATGGAAAGCTTCTAAGAGAAGACATGAAAAAGGCAATGTCATAGTATATAGATACATTCCTTAGAAAGAATGGTCTCTTCAACTCCTGCAGGACATTCAATAGAAAGAGGAACCAAAATAAAGAAGGGAACTTGCCTTTGAAAAACTAAATTGATCTTGATTACTCATAACTTAAGAGCTTCAAGAGAACCAGCACTTCATAGTACCAGCACTGACTACGATGGCAGGGCAACTCATTATTTTTCAGAACTTATCTGTGATACACAATAAATCTGGAATTTAGAGAAAGTATGACCCTTAAAAGTGTGTCATTAGGGAAAAAAGTAATCATAGATTTAATCTTCTAAGAGTTTAAAGAAGCCTTGGGTGGTGACAGGCTGCTTGTAAGTGTGATCCGACTATCTTATCTCTTACTCTGGTGGGGTAATGGGATTGGGAGGGCAAAAGGAAATGACAGATTTTATCTATATTGATTTTAACAAGAATTTTGGTTTTGTTTCTTCACAATGAAATTGCGAAGAGCAGTTGGCCCTCCAACTTTTTGCATTCCATCCATTAATTGTTCAGGACAAAAGATGTGAGGGAATGCCTTCTTTAACAGTCATTAACACCTGCTTATAAAAATCTGAATATATGCTGATTTGGGGCTGCAGAGAGAGATAAAAACCTAGTCTTTGCCCTTGAGGGGGTTTATAATCTAGGGGGTGAGAGACCAACATAAACAAACAACAATGTAAAGGAACATTATATTGAACTTCATTTGTATGGTAAATGGCACCTTGAAGAAATAACTTTTTCTTAAAGAATTAAATTAAAGATTATTGTTACTCTCTCAAGCCTCTACAAAAGATGTTGTATTTTTACTTTTACAGATAAATTACTAGTTTATACTAGAAATCTGGTTGTAAGAAAAAATCAACAGCATTTTAAGAGATGGAAACAGCAGACTCTTGGAGGGTATTGGGGATGATGTTGGCCCTCCCATCCTGTACTTTTCTAGAACAGTGCTTCTGAGACCCGTGTGCAAGGAATCACCTGCGATCTTGTTAAAAGGCAAATTCTGAGTCAGTGGTGAGTGTGGGGTCCAAGAATCTGCATTTCTAGCAAGATCCCAGGTGCTACTGGTGCTCTGGCCTGGGAACCAGACTTTGAGTAGTAGCCAGAGGCGAGACCATACTGAATTTACAAATACCAGATGTAGAAATCATCAGGCCTGGCATGTAAGTCCTTGTTGGTTAGTTTATCCTCTTGAATCCTCAGACCAAAGGACATAGGAAATTTTGAGTCAGAGATACAGTTAAGAGGAAATTAATCTTGCAAGAAAGGATGAGAAAAATGATGATCATGAAGCATTAAAAAAAAGGAAACTGCAGGGTGATTTAAAAATGCATCTAAAATATAGACTGTTACACAGAGAGTTTAACAGCTTTGTTAGATTTGCGTGTGGTGGACATGCATTTTGGCAGGACTGAGTTACATGCAGGATAGAATTATTTCTCAATAAGGATGCGACCTCCTGAATGGGCCATTTGACTGTCCTTCCCCCACCCCCCCACCCCCCAGAAAGTAGGATGGTCACCCAAACGGGTTGCCTCAAATGAGACCTTCTTTAAATGTTGAGAGATATTCTTAGTGTTCCTTCTGAGACCCTAAAAGTGACACTGAATCTGATTCCCACTTCTGGTTTCTGAGTAGCAACTGTTTACAGCGAAGGAATAGTAGGTGTGATTACTCAAACTGTGTTCACTCTCATTCAATACAGTAAATTTTCATGTCATTTCTTTTCTTTCTTCCTTCCTTTTTTTTTTTTTTTTTAAGATTTTATTTATTTATTCGACAGAGAGGGATCTCAAGTAGGCAGAGAGACAGGCAGAGAGAGGGGAAAGCAGGCTTCCCACTGAGCAGAGAGCCCAGTGCAGGGCTTGATCCTAGAACCCTGAGATCATGACCTGAGCCGAGGGCAGAGGCTTTAACCCACTGAGCCACCCAGGTGCCCCTTCATGTCATTTCTTTTATTCCTGAAGGCATCATATCCTACCTCTCTGCAGACAATTAGTTCTACAAATACTTTTTTCTCAAAGAGAAATGATTTGAATGTACTTTATATTTTTAAAAAATTTTCATTTAAATTCAGTTAAGTTAACATACAGTGTATTATTAGTTTCAGGGGTAGAATTTGGTAATTCATTGATTGCATGTAACACCCAGGGCTCATTCCATCTCTTGCCCTCCTTAATACCCATCACTCTCCCACCCACCTCCCCCCTAGCAGCCCTCAGTTTGTTTCCTAGACTGAAGAGTCTCTAATGGTTTGCCTTAATGTCTTTTAAGTATAATAATTAAGTGATTTCAGTTATATACCTATAAAGGACCTAGGTGGGTCAGAGAAAGAGATCTTTTTTCTTTTGTTTGTCCTAGTGATAAAATCCTTCACTCAGGCTAGGAAATCATGTATAATGAAAGTTTTAATTTTCTGCTGTCTGATTAATATTCTGGTTTTATAGAGTTAAAGCTGATATTAAATGGGATTCAGCAAAGTCTTACAGCTAACCATATGCCCATGTTTTTTTTTTTTTTTTTTTCACAAACTTCAAAATGGTTCACAATCTTCTAGGGTATGTGTTGGAGTCTTTTTATTATTTTCCTCTTGTCCACTTCCCTCTAATGAGAATATCAGTGAAATTCACATTTATAATTTAATTTTAAGGATGGAGGGCCTTAGAGGAGGATGTGGTGGTTTCTATCCTAAACTGAATGCTTGGGCAAGACCTCTTTAATAACGTGACATTTTAGCCATGAGGGAGAGTGCCATTAGGATATTTGGGGGAAGAGTGTTCTATGCCAAGGAAAGAGCCAGTCGGAATTGGGTGTGAATTGTGTGCCACCTCAGATCCTCTCTTCCTGTCACTTACTCTGGCCTTTGCTGTGGTATCCATTCCCTCAGGTTTGACCGGCTGCACAGAGGTATAATCTGATAGTGCCTCCACTGGGGCCTGAGTCACATACTTTCCCATGCTTTTGACTCCTGACCTGGGACTTCTGTGTCGCTGCAGCATGGGGTCAGCAGAAATCCAGTCAATAGTCAGCCATGCACAACCCAGCTCTGCCCAAGGGTTTATGGCCAACAGAAAACTGGAGCCTATAGATAAATTCTACACCTTTTTTGTTTCCATGGCGGACATTTGAAACGAATTTCCTGAGCTTTTCATAAGGATGATCCCGTGGGATTGAGTACCTGTCTCCCACAGAGGTGATCCCATCAATCCCAAGTCTTTATATCTGCTCTCCTTCCTTCTGTGACACTTCGCCCCTCCCTCCTGCTATGTTCCCACAGAAACTACCCTAAGTAAGCCTGGTCTCGGAATCTGCTCTTGGAGACATCAGGCTAAGGGAAATTGCAAAGGCCCTGAAGAGGATGCATGCTTGGTTCTTTTAGAATCAGCAAGAAAACTCTTATGTGTGTCTCTTGCAGAGTGGAAGAGAGCAAAGGTGATCAACCATGATGGGACAGGTTAGGTACGGACCCTAGAGGCCATGTTAAAAAGGAAGACTTTGGAACAAAGAAGTGACAGGGTCTGATTTCTATTTTAATGGGATCACCTTGTGGAGAATGGACTGAATAGACAGAAGAGAACTCACTGAAGTGGAGCAAGCTGGAAGCAGGGGCACTACTAGCTCAGAAGGATTTAAAACAGTCCATGTGTTCGCGGCTCCTGGGTGGCTCAGCGGGTTAAGCCGCTGCCTTCAGCTCAGCTCATGATCTCAGGGTCCTGGGATCAAGACCCACATCAGGCTCTCTGCTCAGCGGGGAGCCTGCTTCCCCCTCTTTCTCTGCCTGCCTCTCTGCCTACTTGTGATCTCTGTCTGTCAAATAAATAAATAAATAAAATCTTAAAAAAAAAAACAACCAAAACAGTCCATGTGAGGGAGGTGGTGCTTAGAGCAAGATACTAGGGGTGAAGTTAGTGAAAAGTGCCACATTGATATAATATTTCAGACAAAACACAGATTCGAGCTTGCAGAGGACATGGGGTGGAGAGAACCTGATGAGTCAAGGATGCCTCCAAGGTTTCTGTCCTGAGTCTTGGCAAGTAGGCAGCTGTAGAAGGATAGCCATGGGAGTAGATTTGGGGGTGAGGAAAAATAGGAGGAGGAAATAACCAGTTCAACTTTGGCCATATTAAGTGTGAGATCCTACTTGGGAGTCCATGTGGAAACATGAGTAGATGTGATCTGGGAGCCACCACTGTGAGGATGGCATTTAGAGTGATTAGATTGGACGAGGCCCCTGAAGAAATGGTAGAGAAGGGTCTAGTTGGTATTTTGGAAATTAAATTTATGTCATCCCATGGTAATAAGGCGCTAATCAATATATGTCTGCCATGTGAGAGAATGTGGAATTCCAAAGTTCGCCTCTGATAGCAGTGATTTCTGTGAATCTTGAAAGATAGTTAAAGAAGAACTTGCAGAAGATTGGCAAAACCAATGAAATAAGCTAGAGAAAAGAAAATGTTATTAAGAAAGTCATAAGTCATGGGTGGTTCAGTTGGTTAAGTGTCTGACTCTTGATTTTGGCTCAGGTCATGATCTCAGGGTCATGAGATGGAGCCTGTGTCTGTGTCAGGCTCCAAGCTGGGTGTGGAATTGGCTTAAGATTCTCTCTCCCTCTCCCTCTGTTCCCACCCACCCACTTCCACCCTGCTCAGGCTCTTTCACTTAAAAAAAAAAAAAAAAAGAGAGAGAATTATTTCTGTCAAAATGAAAGTAGAATTCCAGGGTCACAAGGCATTAACCATGGGGACAGAGAGCTTCTGGTCAAATGTTAGCCTATAAAATGTGAAGATGACACACAGTGCTGGCCTGGCAAAGTGTGACTCATCTGGTGTGTGTCACTCCATAGAGATTCCTTCCCATGAAAATATATGGTCCTGGGACACCTGGGTGGCTCAGTCAGCTAAATTTCTGCCTTCGGATCAGGTCATGATTTCAGGGTTCTGGGATCAAGCCCTGCATAAGGCTCCTTGCTCAGTGGGGATTCTGCTCCCTCTCCTTCTGTCTGCCGCTCCTCCTGCTTGCGCTCTCTTTCTCTGTGTCCAGTGAATAATAAAAACCTTAAAAAACAAAGAAAAAGAAAATATGTGGTCCCTTTACCCCTCTGCCCAATTTCCCAGCCTAACCATTTTGATTTCACTATTAAGCCTTTGATCATTCAGGGTCTGGCTCCAAGGAAGAGGGGTTTGGCAGGCTGCCAGGGTGTTCCTCCTTCCATCTCCATAATGCAGTTACCCTAAACTTACTGGGGACAGCTGACAGGCCGGGTAAATGCACTTAAAATCTCTTAAGTGCGTTGAGATAGACAATCATTAAAATTTCCCAACTCAAATGATGTCCATGTGCATCTATCAATACAGAGGTTCTATAATCAGATTAAATACCTATATAAAGATATCCAATAATAAAGTGCCACCAACATAGAGGTGCCCAAATTTGTATAAAAATCTGCTCTATTATCAATCTTTTAGGAAGAAACTCAAGTCCAAGAATGAAATTCCTTAATAAGTAAGAGTTCAAAGAGGTTTAATTATCCTCTCTGATTTCTTATTCTATTCAGTTATAAGTCAAGAGTTTTTCTGCTTCGGAAGCCGAAGTCTTCATGGCCTCAGAAGTTGTGTTAATCCACTGTGGAGGCTCTCATGTACCTACCTTTTTTTTTTTTTTTTTTAAATTAAGAACCCAGAGAATTAATGTATATATGAGATTATCACTGCAATAGCCAACATGAATTTAAGAAAATAAGCAAATCCTCAGCCTAGGGCAGTTATTTCAAGCAAAATGATGTTCCCAGAACCTGGGACCTAGTTTTGCCAAAGGCAATGGCAGAGACTCAGTGGAAAAAATTCTTCTAACTCTTTGTCTTGCCAGGATCCCTATCCTTTGATGCCAGCCATTATTCCATGACCCATGAAATACACCCAGTTGAGAGAAATCTTCTGTTAAAGAGGTAGATTGATTGATTTTCATATATGTTGAACCAACTTCACATTCCTTGGATAAATCCCATTTGGTAATGGTGCATAACAATCTTTATTTGTTGCTAAACTCTCTTGCTAGTATTTCATTGAGGATTTGTGCATCTATAGTCAAAAGGAGTATGGCCTGTAGTTTTGTATTTTTTTTTTTAAAGATTTTATTTACTTATTTGACAGACAGAGATCACAAGTAGGCAGAGAGAGGAGGAAGCAGGTTCCCTGCTGAGCAGAGAGCCTGACGTGGGGCTTGATCCCAGGACCCTGAGTTCATGACCTGAGCCAAAGGCAGAGGCTTAACCCACTGAGCCACCCAGGCACCCCTGGTTTATAGATTTTTTAATGATGTCTTTGTCTAGTTTTTTGGTATCAGGTAATACTTGCCTCGCAGAATAATTTGCGAGGTGTTCCCTCCTATTCTGTTGTTCGGGAAGAGTGTGTGACAAACTGGTGGATAATCCTTCTTTAAACATTTGGAAAAATTCACCACTGAAGCCATCTGGTCCTGGGCTTTTATATGTGGAAGTTTTTTTTTTAAAGATTTTATTTATTTATTTGACAGAAAGAGATTACAAGTAGGCAGAGGCAGGCAGAGAGAGAGAGGAGGAAGCAGGCTCCCCGCTGAGCAGAGAGCCCGATGTGGGACTTGATCCCAGGACCCTGAGATCATGACCCGAGCCGAAGGCAGCGGCTTAACCCACTGAGCCACCCAGGCGCCCCTATATGTGGAAGTTTTTTGATGACTAGTTCAATCAGTGTAATATACCATATTAACAGAGTAAAAGACCAAACTGCATGATCATCTAAAAGCTTTTTTCTTAAGATCAGAAGGAAGAAAAGGATATCTGCTTTTACCTCCGCTGTTTAAGATGCTAATGGAGTTTCTAGCCAGTTTTTGGCAAAAATATTTTAAGAATTAAAAAATAAAAGGAATTCAAACCCCTCAGATTGTTTTTCAGAGTCCATAGGTTTGAAGTGGCGGCGGGGTGGGAGGTTGGGGTACCAGGTGGTGGGTATTATAGAGGGCACGGCTTGCATGGAGCACTGGGTGTGGTGAAAAAATAATGAATAATGTTTTTCTGAAAATAAATAAATTGGAAAAAAAATAAAAAATAAAAGGAATTCAGATTTGAAAGGAAGAAGTAAATCTATTTCGAATTGCAGATGACATGATCCTAACGATCCAAGGAAATCTACAAAAAATCTGTTAACTATGAGAGCTGATAAACACGTTTAGCAAGGTTGGAGAGTACAAGCTCAGTATAAAACAATCAATGCATTTCTATACCCTACCAATGAAAATTCTGAAAATCAAATTAAGAGAGAATTCCATTTATAATGCTATGAAAAAGAACAAAATACTTAGAAATAAACTCAGCTGCAGAAGTGATTCTGATAATTTTTGCCAGTTTTCTCAATACTTTTGTGGAAGAGAAAATTTTTGGAGGTCCAATAACACTTTGCTGTGTTAACTAATATTTCCCTGAGTCACTTTTTAATTCGGTCCCTTTCCTTCCATAACACAGGCAGGGTAGCTCTGTGTGTTGGAATTTGGTCCCTTCTCTTCTCTTTTTCAATACTTTATGGGTCAGATCATTCTTTTTCTTATACATTCCTTTACAATCTAGATTGTTTCTTATGGTATCTCCCCCTGTGAGAGACAGAAAATCAGTGAGTTTGGGGTCTGTCAAAGGCATCCCATTCAAACACATTTTGTCTACCTTACCTTCTGGATTAGATGATACCACTCACCAGACCACTATCTAACCCAAGCCTGGACACAATCTTATTATTCTTGAGTCCCATTAATATGTCCCATCATTGCTATGCCTGCCCTTGGAGTCCTAATGCCACAGATTTTTCCAGCATGTTTCCCTAGGGTGGAGGCAAAATCGATGTACTTATCTATAGTAACTGCGTCACCCTGAAAGTTATCCAATAATTTCTTGAATATTTTATTCTGATATTCAATGTTTCCTATCAGATATGCCCAATTTATGTGCAGCCACTTGGTAGAGATGTCATAATATTTAAAAGATCATCACTCATGTGTGCTTATAATGGGTACTTTCTCTGAAGTTTTAAGAGAATGTTTCCTAGTGGTTTCCTGAACTCTGGCTCCTGTGAAGGCGGTTTTCTAGTCTGTCCTCCAAAATCTTGCCTTCTTTCCTCTGTGAGACTATTGACCCTGGTAGTTTTTCTGATCTCATTTTGAATTTCCTTTCAAAGAGCCATTAGACCCGAGTGCGTCTTCTTTTTCCTTGTTATATGTCTATTCTGACAAGCTGGTCTTTTTGAGACTTCCCCTTTTTCCTCAGTTAATTTTTCCCTTCTTTCAGGTATTTTAGCCAATCCTCTTTTAATTTTTTTCATGCATTCTTTCTTTCTTTTGTTTATTTATTTGTGAGACAGAGAGAGAGGGAGAGAGAGAGAGAACTCAAGTAGGGGGAGTGGCAGGCAGAAGGAGAAGCAGGCTTCCTGCCAAGCAAGGAGCCTGACGCTGACCTTGAACCCAGGACCCTGAAGCTCAGGGAGTGAGCTGAGGGCAGATGCTTAACCCATTGAGCCACCTAGGTGCCCCCTTTTCCCCGTTTCTATTCTGAATACAACTGAAGCATAGTTTTGAATAACACTAGTTCTTAATTCCCTGGGTACACCTGATTACCAGCATTCACATACTCCCAGGACATAGCTGCAGTCAGCAGTACTGAGTTCCGACCTAGACCCTCAGTGAGCCTGTTGGCTGAGGGTGTCTGGTTCTGTCAAGCTGTGCTTGGGGGTCGGCTGACACCCAAGGAGGGAACAGTCCGCATGCTCCAGGCTCAGCAACTTCTCTCATACTCACTGGTCAAGTAAGCCACTTCTCCTTGGAAAGCAGTGAGTTGAGGGGATGGAGAGAAGCCAGGAATGTTAGTTCCTCCCTATGGGAATATTTATCAAGGCAAAATCAGGTTTCCCGCCTCCATCAGAAGCTACATAGAATTTGCGGTCACTACCCTCACCTAGACCTTCAGAACTACCTACCTTGTTTCTCAGGTAGGTCAGAATGGTCTCCACTTTTTAAATGGTCTCCATTTTAAAAAGCTACAATAATTGCATTTCCCCTGCAATTATTGTAGCTTTTTATTAAGTCCGGACATCGGATCAAGTAGAGTAAGTTCTCTTGCTTTATTCTTCTTCAAGATTGTCTTGGCTATTTTTCATTCTTTACATTTCTATTCAAGGAAATATATATAGAAATGATTTCCACGGCTGAACTTTGATCAGGATTGCGTTGACTCTGCATATCTGTTTAGGTACAATCAACATCTTTACGATAGTGCCTTCCAACACATGAACATGGTATATTGCTTCATTTATTTAGGTCTTGTAAAACTTCTCTCAGTATAGCCTTGCAGTTTTTCACCTAAATGTCTTATAAATCTTTTGCTAGATCTATTTATAGTATTTTATTTCTTTGGTTACTATTACAACTGCCTATTTAGAAATATAGTTGATGTTGTTTACATTTTATCCAATGATCTTACTAAATTCCTTTTTTTTTTCTCTAAATTCCTTTCTTAATTCTAATGGCTTATCTGTGGATTCTTTTGGACTTTTATAATATGACTACATAAGTCATAAGTGCATCAATCCTTATTCTTTTATTTCATTTTGTCTTCTTTCCTCATTGATCTGTCTAGGATCTCCAAAGCAAAGTTGTAGCCGTGATAACTGGCATCCTTGTTTCTTGGGGGAAAATTTTGAACATTTTATTGTCAAGTATTTTGTTTGCTATAGAATTTTTACATATAACTTTTATCAGATAAAGGACATTATTTTTTATTCCTAATGTGCTGGGTCTTATTTTGCTTCGTTTAAAAATGAATGGGTGTTGAATTTTTTGAAATGCCTCTTTTTCATCTGTTTAACTTCCACTTCAATGTTTCTTTATACATTGCTATATTCAGTTTGGTAATATTTTGTTTAAGATGTTTTGCTTTTATGTTTGTGAGAGATTTCACTGTGATTTTCTTTTTTTGCAATATTACTGTTTCATTTTTATATTAAGATTATGTTAGTCTTATAAAATTGCTTAGGAAGTATTCCTTCCCTTTCTCTTCTCTGGAAGATTTTATGAAAGAATTGTTATCTCCTTAAATGCTTGGAAGAATATATGATGGCGCAAAGTTGTTAATTAAGACTTAATTTGTGGCTCAGTGGGTTAAGCCGCTGCCTTCGGCTCAGGTCATGATCTCGGGGTCCTGGGATCGAGTCCCGCATCGTGCTCTCTGCTCAGCAGGGAGCCTGCTTCCTCCTCTCTCTCTCTGCCTGCCTCTCTGCCTACTTGTGATCTCTCTCTGTCAAATAAATAAATAAAAATCTTAAAAAAAAAAGACTTAATTTGTTTAACACAAAAAGTACTATTTGGTTTTTTCAATTTTCTCTTGTGTTAGTTTTAGTAAATTCTTTCTTTCTTAGGTGTTTTGTTTAGAATTTCACATTAATTGGCATATAATTATTTGTAGTGTTCTCTTCTATCCTTTAAATGTTTTTAAGACATACTGTTCTCCTTTATCAAACAAGATAGTGGTAATTTGTATCTTCTCTCTCTTTTTCTTGATTAGTCTGGCCATAATCTTGCAGTTTTAATATTTTTTTGCAAAGAACAAATATTTTTCCTTTTTCTAATCCTCTCTGTTGTATGTTCCTGCTTTTGTCTTTGTTTGGTTTTCTTTTGAGTTTAACTTGCTATTTTGTTTCTTGAATTTCTTGAGGTAGATACTCAAAACATTGATTGGCAGTCTTCTTTTCTCATATATTTATTTATATACATTTATTTCTAAGTATAACTTTTAGCTGCACTCTATAATTTTAATAAGTCACATTTTCATTATCATTAGTTCAGAATATTGTAAAATTTCCATTATGATTTTTCTTTTACTGTTGGATATTTTAAGTGTGTATTAAGGTTTATAAGTATTTGCAAAATTTCTAATACTCTTGTTGTTATTGCTTTCTAATTTATTCCAGTGTAGCAGGAGAACATATATTACGCTCTTTCAGTACTTTAAGAATTCTTGAGACTTGTTTTATGACCTACATGGTCGACTTGGGGAAACAGTTCATATGCATTTGGAAAGTATGTGCATTTCGCATTATTGATGCAGTATTTCATATTGTCACTTAGGAAAGATTTGTAAATCATATTATTCAAATCTATATATTTATTGACTTTCTTTTTTTTTTTCTTTTTTTTTTTATCACAGATAGGCAGAGAGGCAGGCAAAGAATCAGGCTCCCTGCTGAGCAGAGGGCCCGATGCAGGGCTCAATCCCAGGACCCTGGGATCATGACCCGAGCTAAAGGCAGCCACTTAACCGACTGAGCCACCCAGGTGATCCTATTCATTATTTTTATAGTATATTTTTCATCCTTTTATTTTTAAACTTTCCTTTTCCTTATATTTAAGATATAACTCTTAAAAACAATGTGTAATTAATTTTAACAAATAATTTTATTTAAAAAATTTAACCAATTTTTCCCTTTCATAGAAGTATATCATTTATTTTTATTTAAGGTGATTGCAAATATACTTAGGTTTTAATCTTTCATTTAACTATTTATATTTTATTTGTTTCCCCTATTTCTTCTGTCTTTTTTCAATTCTTTTGTACTTTTTAAAGAAACTTTTTTTATTCCACTTGATCTTAGCCAAAAGGCAGAGAAGTGATTAAAAAACGTTTGTTTATTCAAGTAATCTCTACATCCAATGTGGGGTTCCAATGCATGACCCTGAGATCAAGTCACATGCTTTTCTGACTGAGCCAGCCAGAAACCCCTGTACTATTTATTTTAATTTTTCTGTTTTCTCTCAGTACTAGCTTGTCAGTTATACATTTTTCTACTATTCTTTCAATAATTTCTCTAAAGTTCAAAATCCTTCTTTAAATTATTCAAACTGATGTAAATAACTAGCTTTCTCACTTCCAAGACTTGGCAAGGTTCTTACTACATTTGAACTTAATTTACCTCTAATCTTTATGCTATTATTTCATATATTTTAATTTTGTCTATATTTAGATCCTAGGACATTATTATTATTGCTGAATAGAGTCAATATTAATTAATTTATTTTTTTATTTTATTTTTAAAAAGATTTTATTTAGCTATTTGACAGAGAGAGAGAGAGAGAGGGAACACAATCAGGGGAAGTGGGAGAGGAAGAAGCAGGCTTCCCGCTGAGTGGGGAGCCCCATGCAGGACTCGATCTCAGGACCCTGGGATCATGACCTGAGCCAAAGGGAAACACTTAACGACTGAGCCACCCAGGTGCTCTGTAAGTAAGTAATTTTCAAAAATGTTTTATTTATTTAAGTAATCTTTATACTCCATGTGGGACTTGAATTTACAACCCTGAGGTCAAGACTTGCTCTTCTGACTCAGCCAGCCAGGCACCCCATTTTTTAATCTGCATATTTACCCTTTCTGATGCTCTTTATTTTTTCTTTCATTTCATGTTCTCAACTGGGGTCACATTTCTTCTACTCAGAGACTTTCTTTACTGTTGTATTATTGCTGATCTATGGGTTTTGCATTCTTTCTAATTTTGCCTGAAAATATATTTCATCTTTTTTTTTAATCTTTATTTTTTATGGGTATTTTCACTGGGTATCAAATTCTAGGTTGGTAATTATCTTTCTGTTTTTTAAAAGTATCATTTCTTTGTCTTTGGACTTTCATCATTTCTACTGAGAAGTCAATCATTGGCACCATGATAGTTCCTTTGAAGATAATGTGTCTTACTGTCTGCCTGCTTTTATGATATTCTACCTGGTTTTCAGGAATTTTACTATGTACCTAGAAGTGGTCTTTCTTCATATTTATTCTGGTTGGAGCTCTTGGTGATTCTTGAATCTATAGGTTAATGTATTTCATTAATTGTGGATAATTCTTGGATGTTCTGTCTTTGAATTTTACTTCTGCCCCATTCTCTCTTTCTTAGCTTTCCGAGAATCCATTTACATGTATGTTAGATGTTTTAACCATGTCCCATATATCTTTTAACAGTCATTTCTGTATTTTCCTTTTTCTATCTCTCTTAAACCTATCTATGACTTCCTAATTATTATTTACTATCTTTTTAGTTCTAAAATTTCCATTTAATTTTTTTCTTATGATTTTCTTCTGAAAGTCTCGTTTATTTTCTTGAATACTACATTTCTTTTAGAGTACATGGATCTCTTGTAGGTATGATTATATTGTCTATTTTCATCTTAATTTGGACTCATATAAATTTCATCTCTTGGATATTTTGATAATTGGATATTCTCTATTTTTGAATGCTCTACAGAATGTATGAAAAATTGTAGTGAAAGAGACTCTGGAAGATGTTATTTTCTTCCTGAGAATACATATTTGTACCTCTGGCAGGTAGATAAGTTAGTTAGCTTAATCAAATCAGGGATAGAAGGCTGAGTTTCAATATTTATGAGAGCTGGTTTCTTTCTTTCTTTCTTTCTTTTTTTCCATTTTATTTTGTTTTATTTCTGGTTAACTTTTTTTTTTTTTTAAATAGTGAGGTCCTTTAGGAATTTTAACTGAAATTGTGGGATGTTTATGAGGGCTCTCTCTGGAGCATCCCAGTTTCCATATTTTTGTCCCTACATCAGTGAGACTGTAGCGTACTCTGCTAAGCTGTTCTGCTTCATAGTTGCTCTTGACAAATGCCTTGAGAAGAAAAGCTTCTGTGAATATCAGGCCCTTTCATTACATGTCTTTTTTCTCTGATATCCTGCTTTTTCAAGTTCTGGCTGTTTCAGGAGCTTTTTTTGTCATCAAACATAGTTTAAAAATATTATACTCATGATTGCTAGTTATTCTTGTCAGGGTGGTTCATCTGATACAACTGAATTCCCCATTTTGAATAGCAGAAGTTCTTTTTACCACTTCTGAAGATGATGATTACACAAATGAAAAATGAGGAGAGATAATGGTTCTTACACTTACAGAATATAGAAACATGCAGATTTTTTTCCATTATGCCTTTCTTTTTTGTAAGAAAGATTTTATTTATTTATTTGAGGGAGAGAAAGAGAGTGTGTGAGAGGGAGAGCTCAAATAGGGGGAAGGGCAGAAGGATAGGGAGGAGCAGACTCTCTGCTGAGCAGGGAGCTTGATGTGGGGCTCAATTCCAGGACCCCAGGATCATGACCTGAGGCGAAGGCAGATACTTAACTGACTGAGCCACCCATGCACCCCATTATATCTTGTTTCTGAATGAGACAAAATGTATTACCAAGATGAAAAATACTCCAAGAGGTCATTTATCTGTTACACGAAACTATCTAAGGCATAAGATTGCTCTATAATTTTTAAAATTGAAAGCTTAATTCAGTTAGATTGAGAGGAAAGTTGTAAAAGTACAGAGAATTCCCATATGTTTTGGGCACCATTTTCTGTATCATAGTTTCTTACATTAGCATAGTACATTTGTCACAACTAAGACATCAATGTTGATAGATTACTATTAACTAAAGTGCTGTTTATTCAGATGTAACTAGTTTTTTTTCCTAATATCCCTTTTTCTGTTCCAAGATCCCATCTATGATATCACATTACATTTAATCATCATGTCTCCTTAGCTTCCTCTGCTCTGGGACATTTTCTCAAATTTTCCTTCTTTTTGATGAGCTCTGTAGTTTTGAAGAGTTGTTTTTTTTTTTTTTAAAGATTTTATTTATTTATTTGACAGAGAGAAATCACAAGTAGACGGAAAGGCAGGCAGAGAGAGAGAGAGAGAGGGAAGCAGGCTCCCTGCTGAGCAGAGAGCCCGATGCGGGACTCGATCCCAGGACCCTGAGATCATGACCTGAGCCGAAGGCAGCGGCTTAACCCACTGAGCCACCCAGGCGCCCCTGAAGTGTTGTTTTTTTGGAGAATGTCCTTCAGTTTGGGTTTGTCTTGTATTTTCTCATGGTTATACAGGTGTTGTGGGTTTGGGAGAAGAAGACCACAGAGATGAAGTACCATTCTTGTTACATCATACTAAGAGTACATGCTATCAGCATGATGGTAAACCGTGATAACAGAGTGAGGTGGTGTTTTCCATGTCTCTCCGATGTAAAATTACTTGGCGTCTTTTACTTACTTTGCTCTTTGGAAGCAAGTCTATATAGGTGCAATCTACAGTCAAGTGGTGAAGAGTTGAGCTCCACATCATTGAAGGGTCTGTAATTTCTAGTGATTTACTACCTGCCTGGTTGATCCCATAGTCAGTTACCCTTTCTTTCAGATTCTTCCTTGAGTCTAATACCACTTCAGCATATTGTCATTAAATTTACTTCCCCAAATTTATCTGCTTTGCAGTAAAGATGAAGACAGACTCTGGATAATGTTATAGACATGCTAATACTGAAGACAAAAGAGGATAGGATTAAACATGGACAACAGTAGTTGAGCATTTCTTTATATATGAAAATCTACCTTAAATTCCACTTCATAAGTATAAAATTTTCAACTGCCATTATAATTAAACAATAAGAATAAATGTAGGGTGCCTGGGTGGCTCAGTTGATTAAGTGTCTGCCTTCAGCTCAGGTCATGATCTCAGGATCCTGGGATTGAAACCCATGTAGGGCTCCCTGTTCAGCAGGGAGCCTGCTTCTCCCTCTGCTGCTCCCCCTGCTTGTGTGCTCTCTATGTCAAAGGAATAAATAAAATCTTTTTTAAAAACTTAAAAAAAAAAGAATAAATGTAGAAGATTAGGGTTCTGGTTCCAACTTTCCAACTCTAATTAGCCATGTGATCTTGGGAAAAATTAGCTCAACATTTTGGTGCACAGCTTCCTTATACCTGCAGAGGAGCTATCTGGCTGGACTATAATGCCTGTAAGTTCTTTTCTTTAATTGAAGTGCAATTAACATACAGTGTTATATTAGTTTCAGGTGTACCATATAACAATTCAACAATTTTTAAAAAATATTTTATTTTTAAGTAATCTCTGCACCCAACTTGGGCTTCCAACTTCCAACCCCAAGATCAAGGGTCACGTGCATTACCTACCTACTGAGCCAGCCAGGAGCCCCTGATTCAATAATTCCATATAAAGTCTCTAAGTTCTTAGAAGAGTTACTTGATTAAAAAAAATCAAAAGAGCTTTAAGCAGATATTTTATTAGACTACTGGTAGAGTTTTCCATGGTATCTCTGTGGGCCCATCCTTGTTTCAAATGCAGTTGAAAAAGTGGAATCTTTATTTTCAGAAAGCAGATTGCTCTTGTTTGGTACCTATCTCGATAACAAACTAGCAGCTCCCAGATGAGGGGAAATGATACAAGGGGAAAAAAGCCCCAAACAGTCCCATAACACTTTTAGGAAGAAAATACCGAACGAAGAAATGTAGAAATATATATATTGTTTGGCATAAACAATAGCTGCAATGTAGATCTCACCCTTACTGTCATTTTTGTCTCCCTAATACTGCACATAACTTAATAATTTGTGTTGGAAATGAGAACATACCTCCTGGTTCTTGTGGTATAAGAATGACATCATCCATTTTTGTGGTCTGGCAAAAAAATAAATGAAATTTCTCACCTCAAATTTCAGAAAGCAATAAGAATTGTTCTCAAGAAGAACTTGTCATTTCCTTGGAGTGATTATGAAACCTGTCTGTGGTTGTGGAGAATTTTTCTTCTCCAGGGAAAATTCATGAAAACTTGAAATTTTCCAGACTTGAGAAATAGTAGTAGATAAATAAAAATGTTGGGCATCTTAGTCTATTGGTTCAACTTTGGGCTGTGATTCAAATTGTGTGTCTATGACTATGGTGGGGTCCTGGAGCAAGCTGAGACTAGCAATTTGAAGAAGGGATGGTTTGTGTCAGTGCACCGGGCCTGGCTCTTGCTGGGTATGTGTGTGGGGAGTCAGAGATGTGGGGGAAGAGGATTTAACTCCCTATTCACTGGACGTGCATATATGTCAGCACTTTTCAGGTGCTTAGAAACTGAGCACTTTATTTTAGTGATTATAGCAGTCTGTGATGAAAACCTAAAGAAAATCTACTTAGGCAGAAGTCTACACTGAGGGCCTAAGGAGGGTGATGAAATTCTTTCGCCCATCCTGGGGTTTAAGAAGCCTCACATTTCAGCTCTAGGGCAGCTAGGAGTACATGGACAGCAAGTTGAAGGACCCCATTAGTGTGAATGATGGCTTCCTTTTACACACCAGTCAATTTTCAGGCAAGGCCTTTCATGCTGTCAGGAGATTTAAAAAAAAAAAAAAAAAAAAAAAACCTTCTTGAAAATGTCCTGGAGGTGACTTCATGGCAGAAGTAGATCCCAGATTAGTCCAAGCAGCTGTTTGTTTATATTGTTCAGTTATTTTGAAAACTGTTAACCTATTGTTTCCAAGATGACAAATAAGTGAATTCTAAGGTCACTTAGAATCAAATGTTAATCTTTCTAGTCAACACCAGTCAACACCAGGGCTATTTGGGAAAGAAATAGAATCCCTCCCTTTCCTCAGCCCTACCCCTTTATATCGTTACTCCACAAATTATATTTTTTAAAAAAAATGTCCCTTTTTCAGGGAGGGTTTTCCCTCGTGATACCTGGTTCATGTGGACCAGGAGAAATCCTTCATACTTCCTCTTCCTACCCAGGATCTTTGCTTTTTTTTTTTTTTTTTTGAGATAAATATAATAATTTTATCAACAGCACATAAGCAAATCAAACTTAAATGGGTTTCTAATAATTTTAATCTTTAAAAAATGATCTTTTCATCTAAATTAAAATGTTTAATTGTTTTTTTGTGTCTTATTTTGTCTTCAGCATTGGTTGTCTGCCTTTCTGAGGGTAGAACTAGAAAAGAATCAGTGCTGGGACTTTTTTTTTTAAATTAAAAACATTAAAAATTTTGATACTGAAGTATAATTGACATATAAGGTAGTATAAGTTTTAGGGACACAACATATTGATTCAACCATTCTATAGGTTACTGAATGTTAACCACAACAGGTGTAGTCACTATGCAACATTATCACAGTATTAGTGACTATAATCTTTATGGTATACTTTTAAATATATAAATCATTTAAACTCAGTTATTTAGTATCTAGATCATTCATTGATCAGGGCCTTGGAAATTGAGACTCTGCTTTGAGCAAAAGTAGATTCAAGCAGAATCACCCTCAAATACCTCAAATATCCACAGATCTAGTAGTGAGCCTGGGGTACCAGAGTAGAGTCCCCTCCATGAGGGGTGAGTTCCCCTTTGTGGTCCAGTGGAGATGATGACAGCTCATCAAAGTACTAATAATTTTGAACCTTGAAAAGGAAAAGATTGGGGTTTGGACTGCTTTCCCCCAAGAGATTCCTTGGTTTTTATGCATATATAGGTTTCCATCATCTTCAGGTTATGACAAGATTTTGATCTGAAGACTCTCTGCCTTGTTCTGCTTTTCCCCCCTTTTATCTTGCAGAGGTGTGAACTCCAAATAAACGACTTGCATTCCTAATCCTGTCTCAACATCTGCTTCTTATGGGACCTACCTGACACAGATCAGCTAACTTACTAGCTCGTTTTAACTTCACAGTAACCTTCGGATACTTATCGATTATTAATAATCTCTCTTGGAGCTCTCAGAGAGCTGAGGCATGAAAAGATTCATCATTTGGATTAGTTGCACCTAGACACTGAGTCTAATGACCCCAGTCCATGACCTCCTCCACTGCATTAGTCAGGGAGCTTGGAAGGAATGACTCTGGCTTCCTTGAATGAAGAGTAGTTAAAAGGAGGTTCACAAAATCAAGGATTGTTGGAGGAGCAGGCTCAGAAATGAAGAATACTAGGGCATTTCTGTGGTTCTTGGAAGTAGGAACTAATCCATGGTTTTGTGAAAACCAGTAGTGACTGGGAGAGCTGAATGCCTGAGTTCTACCCTTCGCCCTGCCACTCTTCCATCACCCTAAGAGTCAAGCCTCCAGAGAAAGACTGATTGGCTCTGTTTGGGTCACATGACCACTCCTCTCAGCAAAGAGGGCTGGGAACCTTGAATGAAAATCCCATCAAATTCACACACAATGGGAAAAGAGAAAATTCCTCAAAAGATAATAGGTGTGCTCTTACAGAAGAAGCCTGCTGGCAAACAACAAATGTCCTCCGCAGACCCTACAGTCACTCTTCTCCGAGTCTTTAACAGCCTCCCATGTCCTGCCTGAAATCAGGGAGTGAAATATACATCCATTCAAGGTGATTTCAAGTCTTCAGCTTTCCATTTAGTTGCTTCTCATTGTATCCTTTGAGGGCAGAAAGAATCCAGTTCTTAGATGGTGACTGATCCATAGCAGGCACTAACAAATACTTGCTTCATGAGTTTTCTTCAAAGAACCTGACAGCTCAGCTAGGAGCATTTCTTGTTCTCTCCTGTGAGTCTGTCTGGTTATACGTGCAGAAGTGCTTGCCTTCTTCTCCCTCTCCTCCCCACAGCCCTGGGCACCAACTCCTCAAGATGTCCATCTACGTCTGCTGGAGACTTGTTCATAAAAATGAAAGAACAAAATGGCAGGCACTGTTTCATCCCCGCATTCTTTGAGTGTGCTGAAAAATCTCTGTAGCCAACCCACTCACTTCCTTACTCCATAAATGTTTACTGGTAGCCTCCTGTGGTTGAGGCACTGGTGATAGGGCAATGACTAAGGCAAATCAAGTCCTTGCCTTCATATAATTTATATTTCTTCTATTATGTTAACACGAGAGGCCAACAATAAACACAGAAATGAAATTTTGCAGATTGTTGTAAGCACCACAGAAAAACGACAGTAGGGTAGTGGGATGGGGAGTGGCTGGGATGTCAGGTTGGTCAGGGATTGCCTCTCTGTGGTAGTGACATGTGTGCTGAGACTAAATGACTTGCAAAGATTTGAGGAAGAGCCAGGGGAACCCCAGGCCTCAGACACTGGAATGGGACTCTGCTGAGTGTGTTAGAGGGCTAAAAGGAGAGCCAGGTAGACTGGAATAGAGTGAATGAAGGCAGAGCAGGGAGACATGTGGCTAGAAAGGGTGCAGGGGTCAGATGATGGACATCTGCATCGGTGAGCAGGACTGACTTGTCCCTTTGACACATCTGGCCCAGTGTCTAGAACCCATAATACCTTCAGGGCTTGGGAAAATGCTTATTTTCAGTATAATAGTATAATAATAGTGAATATATATAATATATATTATAGTGAATATATAATACTGAATCCTGCCTGGGTTATATTCATCTTTCTACCAAGACAGTCATCAAATATAATTTTTATTTTTATTTTTGCATGGAGGAAGGGGCACACAAAGGCAAACTGCCTGGGACTCATGAGGCTCACAGTATGTTGCTGGTGGTGAGGGTGTTTGTAATGCATCCAAGCTCCCGCTGAACCAGGAGCATCTTCCCCCAAGTTAGAAAGTGTCAGTTCTTCCTTAGTTTCTTCAGCTGTTGGCTACCTTCAAGCACATTTTCTGATCACACAACCCCAGAAACCATAACAGCATCTACATGTCTAAGGAAGAGCTTCCAGGGACCAGATCTTGCAAAGAAGTAGCACAGTATGCAGTGACAAGTTCTCTTCAGTCTTAGCTCCTGATAAGCCTTTACTTGATTTGGTGCTGGAACGGAACATAGAATGATGTCTGTGATTTAGCTGTTTTTGTTTTCTGGGTTTTGTTGTTGTTTTTAATGATGCTGTCAGCAATGTTATCTTGAAGTACAAATAATTTGCTATCTATAGAAAACAATTCATATGCTAGACTATTATGATCATAAGGCATTTTATAAATGAGGAGATGGATGAGAAATTCATAGAACTACTAGTTGGTGGAACTGGGACTCACTTCAAGAACTCTGGACTCCAAAATGTATGCTCTTAACATAGGAATTACTGTTCTTAATGGATCTAAAGGTAGGTCCTGGCTCTTGGTAGATGATCAATGGAAATATGCTGAAGAATAATAAAATAAACTATTTAGGAGCCTCTGAGAAAAATAAGTTTCAGGCTGTGTGGTTCAACAGAAATAAGTGGAAAAAGTGATGAGATGAAAAGCATTCACTAACACCTGAATTGCTTTAGAGTTTCTATTAGCGGGTATCTGCACTTGTCTAGTTTTCATATGCAGAAGACTAAAGCAGGAAACATCTGTGTGTCAGAAGGCAAGTCTCTGGAATATTTTTTTCCTTTAACCATTATTACCTTACCAAATCTTTTTTTTTTTTTTTAAATTAGAACTTGGTGGTAAAGCAAATGTAGAAATAATGAATTAGAGAATCCGTTGAGTGTATCTGCAAAATCTGGTTATCTCACTGAACTGAAATTATCCAAATTTAAGTGCGGTCAAGAAGAATTTATGGATTGTTTGCTACATCTGCCTAGTCTTGTGGGAGACAGAAACAGAAGTAAACTTTCTGTAGAATGTGAGCTTTTTTGTGGTCTATAGAATGTGGATTTTAGGTCTAGCTTGCCTTTATGTTCATAGATCCCAGTATATGGCTTGCGGCATGGAAGCTACACTCTATGTTAAATCTGTCTTCAGTTAAAACAAGCTCTTGAAACCTGGTGATAAATCTAGGTTCTAGACACTCAAAACAAAAATTTGGAGGACACCCCTCTGTGTTTATTGCTCCTTAAATTCCCATTATCTCCCTCTGTTTGTTTGTTCATCTAAGTCTTAAACCCAACCCTCCATCACTTTTCTCTTATCCTGGGACCAGGGGTCCTTTCATCTTTGGTAGTGAATAAGCAGCCATCTGTGAAGAAACAGACTTATTACTATAAGGACAAGAGAAAAAGCAGGTTGGAGTAGGCCATAACTGTGAGTGAAGAAAGAATAGAGCTGAATTAATACTAAATTTAGCAAGTTAATCCTGACGCTCTGTTGCTTTAGATAGCCTAGAAATAGTGACATTCCAGACAAGACCTTCTCAGATGAGGCCGCTTTGGCCCCGTTCCCTGGCTCGGAAGTTCAGTAGCTGTTCCATTTAGAAGACTTTCTGGAGTTCACTTTCATCATCAAGGTTTATGAAACTCACAGGAAGTTGACATATAAGCTGAAATATTAATTTACCAATTTGTGTTGGTAAATATTCCTTGTCCAGGGTATTCTGCTCACTAGTCAGGGTCTCAGGAAAGCAGAATTTCTATTCAAATAATTTCCAGGAAGGAATACAACCAGAGCAAAGGAAGGTAGATGGCCTCCTGGACAGGTCATATCAGCTGTGAGGAATCCCCTGGATCATCCCTGCCCAGCAGCAGACTGTACCTCTTAAATGAGCAGAAAATCTGTGTTCAATAATCTAGTGTTTTTCTATGTACAGTGCTAGAATGCAAGAATATCCTATCCCCTCCCCCTTCTTGATACATAACAGCTTCCTCATCTGTAAATGGGGAGAATACAAACAGTACTGGCCTGTAAGGGTATTGAAAGGATTAGCGAGTTAATATAAGCTGAACACTTAGAATAATATGCCTGGAGCATAACACTACACTCCAGGCATGATTGGCTATTGCTGCTACTGCTGTTATTATTATTTATTATTAGTAATTTTTATTTTAATTAAATTCAATTAATTAAATTCAATTAATTAACACTACACTCCAGGCGTGATTGGCTATTGCTGCTCCTGCTTTATTATAATTTATTATTATTAACTTTATTTTATTTAAATTCTATTAATCAACATTAATTAATTAAATTAATTAACAATTAATTAATTTTACTTTATTTAAATTCAATTTAACAATTAATTAAATAACATTAAAAAATGTTATTCGTTTCAGAGTAGAGTTTAGTGCTTCATCAACTGCATGTAACACCCAGTGCTCCTTCCATCAAGTGCTCTCCTTAATGTCACCCAGTTACCCCATCCCACCACCGACTTCCCTTCCAGCAACTCTCAGTCATTACCATTTTCCCAGACTCTTCGCAGACAGTTTTCCTTCTGCTGTGTTAATCTTCCTAGAGACTTTCTTAAAACAAGTGTTTAGATACCCGCTTTCTCAATTATAGTCTCATTCTGGTCATGCTTCCTTGGGGTCATACCCTAACCACCTGGCTTGTTTTGGAGATCTCCGAGTTCTCCAGCCACACATTTACTGTTCACTACCCATTTCTACATGTGGCTGATAGGGTCGGCTTTGCATTCTTTTCTTCTAGGTGCGCTCTTGGGGGATAACTAGACAGGTAAAAATCTTCAGACAGGTGGTTTTATCCTTATGAATTGAGACAGTCTAAAGCTAATTTCCTTTCACTTAAAAAAAAAAGATTCTATGTATTTATTTGACAGAGAGAGAGAGAAACAGTGAGAGAGGGAATACAAGCAAGGGGAGTGGGAGAGGGAGAAGCAGGCTTCCTGTGGAGCAGGGAGCCCAATGTGGGTCTCGATCCCAGGACCCTGAGATCAAATGACCCGAGTGGAAGGCAGACACTCAACAACTGAGCCACCCAGGAACCCTTCCTTTCACTTTGTATCTTGCAGATAAATGAAGACCAAAACTTCCTGAGAAAATTTACATTATATTCTTGCCTTTTAGTGACATTGACTCAGTAATATATCATAGATCAGAATGAACCAAATGGACCTCTGGATGTTAATATTTGTCTTCTCCACTCTGGACTCTCAGCTAGATCTTGGCATCTCCTGCTCAAGGGCACTGCTGCCCAGATCTGCGCTCCACACGCCTTTGGCTGTGCTCCTGCCATCCCGACCTCCCCAACACATTCCCCTGTTCTATCTCCTACCCATCTCACACCCACCCAACTTGCCCACCCTGCCTAGCTTGCCTTCCCCTCTCAGCTGGAACCTGACCACAAGTAGTAGGTGTCATATGTTGGTCTTCTCTTCTGAGTAAATTGGCACCAATCTGTGGAAATAAAATACCTTTCCTCTCTTGACAGACTCATTGTTGGCTGTAATTACGAAGAAAGAATGGGGAAAAGGATCTGGGAAAGGTGAGTGAAGCATTCAGGATATATTAGCATCCCGATACGTCAGTTTTGCGGTGTTTGGAAGTCCCAAATGCATGTATGTTGCAATGATCAGGAGTCAGGACAATTAGGAGGTGGATAAAAATCCCGTCAAGGATGATTAATAAATTGCATACGTAAATAGTATACAGATGAATACTCAACCTGATATCGTATTATGGAATTTCCTGTTTCAGAAACAGAATCTGATTATTATTTCAACAGAACCTACAAAACCTGCTTGCTAGTTTGATTTCATAGCATGGATTTATTATCAAATTATATCTATCATAAATGATTAAGTCTATTTTTCACTTCTAAAGGTAGCACTGTTATCAGTTAATCTAGTATGGATGTTTTGTTGTGTAAAGTTTCTCTATGTTAGCTTCATAAGTTGTAAGTCATTCTCAGGGAAGGGGAGAATGGGGCGTTATTTAACGGGCTTAGACTTCTAGTTTGGGAAGAGGAAAAATGATCTGGAGATGGACGGTGGTAATGGCTGCACCACGTGAATGTACTCAATGCCGCTGAGCAGTACATTGAACAATGGTAAGTCTTATGCTATGTATTTTTCCCACAAGCAAAAAGAAAGAAAGTCACTCTTGCTTATCATAAAAATTTAAACAGCATAGAAGGATGAAATAGTAAACTTTGTCTCTCTGCCTTTTACCACCATCTATTCTCATCTGAATGTGGTTACATTCAGATGTAACCACAGCTGATACCCTTTTAGAAATCTATTAAAAATGAAGTGTATATATTTACGTAGAACTATGTTGCCATTTTTTAAAAAAACACATACTGTTTGGCCCCTTGCCTTTAGCATTTATTTATTTATTTATTTTAAAAAGATTTTATTTATTTATTTGACAGAGAGAGGTCACAAGTAGGCAGAGAGGCAAGCAGAGAGGCAGGCAGAGAGGCAGGCAGAAGCAGGCTCCCCTCAGAGCAGAGAGCCTCATGTGGGGGTCAATCCCAGGACCCTGGGATCATAATCTGAGCAGAGGCAGAGGCTTAACCCACTGAGCCACCCAGGTGCCCTGAAAAGATATTTTTAGTAAAATACATATGTATTTAGTAAAATACATATGTAAGTACTTAAGTACTAAGATACATTTTTAAATGCTAAAGGCAGGGGCCTCTGCCTTCGGCCCAGGTCATGATCTCAGTGTCCTGGGATCAAGCCCCGCATCGGGCTCTCTGCTCAGCAGGGAGCCTGCTTCCTCCTCTCTCTCTGCCTGCCTCTCTGCCTACTTGTGGTCTCTCTCTGTTAAATAAATAAATAAAATCTTAAAAATTTTTTTTTCATATTAACACCTATAGAGTCTCTGTTTTTGAAAAGAACTGTATGATGTTTCTCCTCCTAACACTTAACTTCAGTTATGATGTAACACAACTGTATTTCCATAAAATGGTTATCTTTGTCTTTTTCCAACATCTGCCTCTTTATCCACCTCTGCAGTTGTTCCTCATATTCAGTCATTCATTCCAAACAGATTTGATGAGGTTCTAGTGTGGGTGATGTTATACCTTTGACATTCCTAAGCAGACACTTGTTCTCTAGTGCCATAGGAGTTCTCATTTATCTTCATAACCTCACTTCACCATTCCATTCATGTTGGCTCAGGGATACTCTTAAGCATACAAGGTATCTGTTGAATTAAAAAAAAAAAAAGCCTCCTGCTTGTTCACAAATTTGACTATAAACCTGATTTAGAGTACTTTGTACACATCAGCACCTACGGCCCTTAGTCGTCATCAGATCCCCCTGACAAGTGGTTCTAGGAATTTTGCCCCACAGCCTATCCCTTCTAATTTCCTTTATTCCAATTCTTTCTTTCCTCCCCCTTGAGACTGCTGGGTCTCCTGCCCTCTTCCATTTCTAAAAAACCCCTTCCTATAGGCCTATAGATTCCTTTCTTCTGCTCTTTTTAGATTTTCTTCAAGAGCTAAATGCATAGGAGAGGCAGAGATACTTCTACTATAAACAGGTATATACCCGAGGTGTCCTTTGTCCTAGAAACAGAGAAGGAGTCCTGGTAACCCTTGCCCTGTCCCTCATTGGAACATGGATTTGCTTTCCCATGAATATCAAAAGTGCACTGACTAGATTCAAGGACGACATTAGCTCTGTGGTTCACCTGCATATGGAGTACTCAGGCTCCCTTGGGGCTGTCTACAAAGCCAACCACCCTTTGTCATATTGTTTCTCTGGGAAAATGTATCCAAGTTCCCAATAATTGACTTGTCAATGTCTATTTTGGAATAGAGCCCATTTGTAAGCTGCAAATAACTTGTTCTTTTTCTCAAACATATTATCTTTCTCTCCCCCCTCCCCATACGAAAGTCTGTAAAATAAGTATCTTGGTTGATAGAACTCATATTTTGTTGATTAAAAAAAATCAGTCACCTCATGCACACACACTGGGCTCCAACTGGGCCAAAGTTTATAATCTGCCTTTGTAGTGGTTGGAATTAGAGGGGATGAGGAAGTGGATGGGCCAGTAGTAAATGTTTCTTGCATTAGCAGAAACTTTCTGTTTTAAAGTAAGGGATAGTACTCAAGGAGGAATGTTATGAAAGAAAGCTCATTTTCTATTGCGGATGTGTGGTGAATATATTGCCCTTATCTTATGTTCTCCAAACAAATCTGCCCTCATGGATATCATCCAAAGCCATGGGAAAGATAAATTTAGGAAGGGAAACCCAATTAGGAAAATTCATGCTGAGGGATATATAAAAGGAAAACCACAACAATAAATGTTCCAAAGAGTGAAAAACAGTAATAAAAAAAATAAATAAAAATAAAAAGCAGAGGCAGACAGGCAGGCCAGCATCCAGAGAGAATCATGAGTAGTAGAATGAGGGCATTCCTAAGGGAACTTCTAGGATCAGGACATAAGGATCTGTTTACGGGGGCTGGGTTTAAAACTCAAGCTTTCTCGATAAGCTGGTTTTATACACCCTTTTCCCCTTTTCTTTATGAAAACAAAACAAACAAATTTTTAAATGTGTTTAACCAGTACATTTTGGGGTTGGGGTCATTTTTGAAATGTCAGGGGCCTTATCTGTCAAGAACAGTTGTGTTATTTTGATTTTTCTACTTTATTTTAAAGTTTTTTTTTGAAAGGTTTTTATTTATTTTACAGAGAGATAGAGAGAGAATACAAGTAGGCAGAGCGGCAGGCATAGGAAGAGGGAGAAGCAGGCTCTCCACTAAGGAGGGAACTGGACATGGGGCTCGATCCCAGGACCCTATGATCATGACTTGAGCCAAAGGCAGCCACTTAACCAACTGAGCCACTCAGGCGCCACTGATTTTTGTACTTTTAAGTATTAATAGATTGATATGAAAGAGACAGTACACTGATTGTGGGTCAAACACTGATGATTATGGACTGAATTATGTTTCCCCCAAAATTCATGTGTTGAAGTCTCAATACCCAGTTCCTGAGAATCTGAGTTTGGAGACAGGGTCTTTACAGAGATAATCAGGTCACTAGATAATGAGGTCACTAGGATGGGCCCTAATCCAATACGACTAGTATTCTTACAAGAGGAGTCTTGGAGACAGACATGAACGGACTGCTAATGGTGTGAAGACATAGGGAGAAGGCAGCCATCCCCAAGTGAAGGAGAGATCCTGGCACCTGCCCTTCCCTCATAGCCCTCAGAAGGAACCAACCTTGCCAACACTCTGATCTTGGAATTTGGGTGTCTGCAACTGTGAGAAAATGCATTTCTGTTGTTGAAGCCACCCAGTCTGTGGTTCCCTATTAATGGCAGCCCCGGCAGACTACTAGACTGATTAGACTGATTAAACCCTAATCCTTAGAGCCGGAGAGAAAATGCAATAGGACATTCAGCTTATTGGAGAGTTAAAAGGAACAGATGGGAGTAGGTACAGTAATGTCCCTAGAAGCCCAAAGGGCTAAGGTTCCTGCTTCCCATGAGTGTATAGCCTTAAACCAAAACTGGCCTCCAAAGGAAGAGGCTGCTGGGCATTATTCAAAGTTCTAATTTGTCTTCCCAGGGCAAGAGAAGGACTAGGTGAAATCACCGAATTAATTTTCAGTTCCATTTGAACTCCGAGTTTTACAAAATACTCTTCTGTGAAGTAGACCATTTCCCTCCACATGCGTGGGAAGGAGTTTATAATTAGAACATCCTGGGGAACTTCTTCTATTAATTGTTGCATACCTGAAATATCACAAAAGAGAGTGTAGGTAAAAAATTAATTGGAATCATTGTTTTGCCTTTGTCATTACAAGAAACTACAGGAATAAATGCCTTATGGCCTTGGGCACTACAAAGTCTTTATCAAGCCAAGACAATAGGGTTTTCTGGAAGTGTGTGAACTTGAGAAACCTGCAGGGTGTGGGGAGAGCAGAGCCTGGGGCCAAGAAGACATTCTGTTCAGAGCAAAAAAGTAATATATAGAACACCACTCCATTCTGTCCCCTCCCCCCTAGATGCAGGTTGGTAACCTTGAAGATTTACAAAGGAAAAAAGGAATACTTTACAGAAAAATGGAAGGTTTTCCCCTTTTTTAAAACAGATCTCTCAAACACGAGATTTTCAAATCTTGGGAAGTCTCTTGACCCTGGCCTGAATTCCAGAGCAGAGGTTAGAAACCTGGATTCCAGAAGCAGGCTTCCTGGGGCACCTGGGTGGCGCAGTCGGTTAAATGTCTGCCTTCGGCTCATATTATAATCCCAGGGTCCTTGCTCAGCAGCGAGTCTTCTTCTCCCTCTGCCTGCTTCTCTCTCTGTCAGATGAATAAACAAAATCTTAAAAAAAAAAAAAAAGAAGCATTTGGATCTCAGCTTATTACCAGCATGTGAGCTTGGATCAGAACCAAGCCTTGGTTTTATCATGTATAAAATGGAAATACGGATTCAGTACACTTATTTCATAGAGTCATTTAGGGTGTTGAGTGAGATATTCCAGGCGAAACACAGAGTCTGTCCTGTGCTGAGTACTCAAAAATACTCATTTTTATCATTCAGACTTCAAGGATGATTCTGTACGTCAATAATGAGGTGGGCACTGTTGTCGCTTTGAATTCAGACATAAGTGTTTGACATTTTGGAGAGTTGGGGGCTCTGGGCTACATCTTCTGTTTATGCTGATGCTACAGAGGAGGTAGGGTTTGGTTTATTTTCTTTTTGGTAACTCTTTTGTACTTTAGCATGTTGTTTAAGGCCGATGTTTGCTTATGGATTTTCTGTCCGGATGATCTATCCATTAATGAAAGTGGGGTATTGAAGTCCCCTACTATTGTATTGCTGTCAATTTCTCCCTGTAGGTCCATTAACATTTGTTTTATATATTTAGCTGCTCCTATGTTAAGTTCATAAATATTTACAAAAGTTGTGTCCTCTTGCTGGATTGAGCCCTTTATCATTACATAATACCCTTCTGTTTCTCTTATTACAGTCCCTGTTTTCAAGTCTATTTTGTCTGCTAAGGCGGCTTTCTGTTAGTTACGTTTGCATGAAACAACTTTTCCCTTCCACCACTTTCAGTTTGTATGTGTCTTTTGCATCCATCCAAAGTGAGCCTCTTATACGCAGATATAGATCGGTCTTGTTTTTTTTTTTTTAATCCATTCAGCCACTCTACGCCTTTTTTTTTTTTTTTTTTAAAGTAATCTCTATACCCAGTGTGGGGCTTGAACTCACAACCCGAAGATCAAGAGTTGCATGCTTTACCCACTGAAACAGCCAGGCACCCCTATGTCTTTTCATTAGAGAATTTAGTCCATACTATCCTATACTTTAAATATAGGAGTTTTATATGGAGAATAAAGTAATATCAAAGTTAATATAGGCATATACATTCATACAGTTGTATGAAAGAATTAGGTCAGGCTTCAGAAGAAGTTTAATTTGGAAATATAGAATTTGACCACTTCTACTTAGATCTCCTTGTAAGCAGTGTCAACCTTAAAGATAAAACTGTTATTTTACCAGCAAAAATAGGTTTATTCATGAATAGCAGAGAATTGCAATCCTAGACAAGCAAGCTACAGCAAAAACCACTGGCAAGTCCACAAAACAAAGCAGAAGAATTTTTTTTCTAGAGGAAAGGGGTGGGAGGATTGGGAAGGCTGTTATAAACAAAAAGTCAATTAGAAGTATACTGGAAGTATAAAGTATAGTTGCTTTTCATTGGCGGAGTTGTGACCGTATCTCATTGGCTGGACTATTGCCTAGGAGGAGGAAAACCTTTCTTCCTGCTGGGATAGTAATGTAGTATTGGTTTCCTTCGTTCCTTCCTTCCTTCCTTTCTCCCCTTCTTCTTCTTCTTTTAAGATTTTATTTGTTTGAGACAGAGTATAAGAGAGAATATGAGCAGCAGAGAGGGGCAGAGGGAGAGGGAGGAGCAGGGAGACTGATGTGGGGCTTGATCCTAGGACGCCAAGATCATGACCTGAGCCAAAAACATTGGCCCAATGGACTGAGCCACCTGTGCATCCCTATTGATTTCTTTCTATTGGATTTGCAATTGATGACCCATGGTAGGGCATGAGAGCTTCCCCTGCCAAATCTCCCGACTCCATTTTAGTGAGGTTTCCCTTTGTTAATTTTCCCAGTAGCATGGGACACAGGGCCCCGTGTGGTGCTGAGTATGGGACAGGGGCTTAATGAGTTCTTGTGGACTGTTCGACAGATATTTTAGAGGAGTCTGAAAGCCCTATGCAGCACAGAGTCATGTGGAAGGATATCAGAGGTATCAGGGGATACACCAATCTGGTGGTCTTTCAGTGTTTTTTTTTTTTTTTTTTCCCTCCTGGATTTTTCCAACACTGTTATATTACTCAGGGTAATGAGTAATATAAAAGATAGTACATGCAAATCAAGGGATAGGAAGAAGATATAATAAAAGGACAATTCAAAAGGTCTTGGTGGGGTGTTGGACAACCCCTCAAAGGATAGAGCATCCGTCACCGTTGGTTGCTAATATCTAAGTCTCGAGGGGATGGTGAAAGGATGGACTACTGGAATCGAAGGGGGAACTTTATGGAGGGCCTGTCTGACAAAAACTGTGGTCTTTGGTGGAAGGTGTATCCTCCTTTGTTGGAGGGAAGGAGCTGAGGGCAAAGGTTCTGATCTCCCCCCTCCAGCCCTCCTTTCCTCTGCAGAAGCCAGATGATAAGGGAGCCTTATTGATACTAACTATGGTCAGCTCCTGGGGCAACAGAGCAGGACGAAGAGAGGTGGAGAGCAGACAGGGAGGGGAACAGAAGATACCCAACACCATCATTTTTACTGTTAGCGCTGACTTAGGGAAACAAAATGGGAAAGAGTCAGACCATCTGTCTGAATCTGTTATATGGAATATTCTTTAGGAATGCATATGCCAGTTGATGTAAACTGTGTCCCTGACCTGTTTATTAGCATTTTCCCCTCTTTTTTGCATCTTATGCTGCTTACTTCTCTTTCATATTTGACTGTTACTGTAATGAACAGTTCATTTCAGTAGACTTCCATGCAGCAAACTAACTCTAGCTACAGTGAGGAACAGATAGTATTGGGGACTGCATCTTTAATTTTTCCATCTCTCAGCTGCTAAGGGCTCAGGTAGTTTGAATCCAGTGAAATTGTATTGACTTTGATCATGGGTTTGGCACAATCAATAACTTGGAATTTCAGTTAATCAAGTAATTAATAGTTGTAGCCTAACCTATTTTCAAGAGGGAGTTAATTTCACTAGGAAATGTGAGGCTAGAGGAAGAAAATCCCTCCAGGATCACTTTGTGGCATGAACACCAACCAGTCACTCGTTTTTCTGTAGGCATATGTTGACTTGTGATCAATGGATATGACCATAAATGTTTAGCAACTCACTCTCTGGATTAAAAAGGCCTGATTTGTAGCATTGGCCTATTCCTCTGGTGTAAATACTCCCCCATGGCTCATTTCAAGTTAGCCAAACAGTATCTCTGACTGTGGAGTTGGAAAGAGACACACAGAATTGGCTCTGGAGAGCCTCGAGGTGTTGACTCCAGCACACCACTGCATGTAATCCCTCCTTCCCTAACAGAAGAGAATGTGGAATTTTTCCCTAGCTGTCCCTAAGTAGGGCCAGGACTGGAAGTCTCTGGATCATTCATCATGCTCTAGGCCTTTGGAATGGATTTAGAGTAATTTATTCTGCAGTAGGGCATGAGGGACTCTGCTATTTTGTTAGGATCTTTGATGCTTACTAGAGAAGTCTTACCAAATCATTGTCAGCTTATGAAAACCATCACAGTTGTCAGCATGTTCTTGTTCATTGGTGAGCATATAATATTCTTTCTTTCTATTTTACCATTTGCCACTTTGAGGAATTACCCAGAAGCATCTAGGAAGTGAAGTTTTATGTCAGTTTCTTAAAGTTTTAACTCTTTCTCTCTTCCACTAGAAGGAATAGAACATTTAATTTCCTAAGGTTTAGAAATGATTGAAGTTGATTTGTATAAAAGTGGAAAATCATTTAACTCTTTTTCTATAAAAGCCCAGAGCAGAATATGCATTTCTTTCTTAAAGGTATTTGACATGTTGATATTTATAGCATCCTACATGGTTCCCATTTTATATACTTTTCATATTTCATTATGTGATACAGTATACATTTCCATGTGTATTATAAGTATCTAACATGAGTATAATATTAAGTTAGAATAAGGTTACAATAAAGTTAATACTAAAATAAGCAACAAACATTCCATCTATTTTTAATCTTATTTAACTTAAAGTTGTTCTACATTATAAACTAAAATGTGCCAAAAGTTATAGTTGTGTCATAAATGGATCTGGACAACATATTTTAGCTATTCACCAAACAGTTATTTCTATTTTATTTACCCAAATAAATACTTTCATGTGCTCTTGATTTCCAGTACAAAATCCAATTTATTTACAACAGATACTCAACAAAATTAAATATATGTTTATGGTGATATAGGTTTATTATATGTATATATATTTTTAAAGATTTTTTTTTTATTTGAGAACAAGCACAAACCAGGGGGAGGGACTGAGGGAGAGGGAAAAGCAGGCTTTCCACTGGGCAGGGAGACCAGTACATACACAGGGCTGTATCTCAGATTCCTGGGATTATGATCTGAGCCAAAGGCAGATGCTAAACTGACTGAGCCACCCAGGCACTCCTAGTTTTATTATATTTTTATGAAAAGGGAGAAATAATATTTCTTATATGTTAAAGTGTACATCTGAGCTATCTGTAATTGGGAAGAATTTAGCTGTTTTCTAACTGGTTTCTTATTTATTTATTTTTGACAAACATAAGTCATAGATTTTAACTAAAGTAAGGTAGATAGCCTTATAAATAATTGGATTAGGCACATATATTAATTGGGTCTGTGTCCTTTTTGAAAATGTGTTGAGTTTGAATATATATATTGTACACATTTTTCATTAAGTAGTAGTGACAGGCAAAATAAAAACATCAATAAATCATTCAATTTAAAAATACACCTAAAAAAATCTAACAAATAAATTTGTTAATTATTCAACAGACTAGCACCCTTAATCCATTTGCTATTTCCTATTTCAGAAGGCTTAACTGGTTATCCCACTGTATGCTTTCTGGTCGTTTGAAAATTACCAATATTTCCAAGGGTAAGAGGAAATGAATTCAGTACGTCTGTGTCCCATTAAAATCTAAACAGCCAAAAAGCATAGAGGGAATAAACATTTACTAACTTCTCTGTTTGAACTAGATTCTTCTATTTATCCACTTGCCCACCCACCCATCTATTGAGCCATCCATTCACCCATCTTTTTATCAAATAGATATGTTATGTGTTCTCAACGCTTTCCCCCCTCCAGATATTAACCAGGGATACTAAAATGAAAATAGTAGCTGCAACAATAACAAGATTCTTGCTTTAAATTGCTTTCAGGGAATAATTAATTCAGTGGAACTGAGAACACTCAGGTTAACAGCACAGGAACTTTCCACCCAATTGGAGGGGGGCTCCAACTGGAGTTCATGAACTGCTACAGAGAGCATAGCCATGTGTCTGATCTTGTGCATGCATCAGTGTTTCCTCTCTGCCTGTGTAGAGGTCAAGTGTGTCTGGTGGCTCTGTTGTGGTATTATGATCTTTAGTGGGTTCTTTTAAGCTTTTACTCCATCTGATAACAGTAGTCTGCTCCCCTTTGTAAATTGGTCTGACTGATTAAATCCATATCATCATTTGTGCTTTCTGTAAAAGGTCATTGTGTTGTTCTTGTAGTAGTCGTACAACCTTTTGGGGAACCTTTTAATCTACTCTCCATAACTTTCAGGATACCCCCACAGTGGATATTTCACAGCTACTTTCTTCTAAGTTGCCAATTCGAATCCATATGGTCTTTTTGAAGACTGTGTTGGTTTTAAAATTTGTCCACAAATTATTTTATACTCTTCCCTTCAGAAGGTGGAACTTAATTCCTCTTCCCTTGAGAGTGATTTAGTAGCTCATTTCTGATGACTAGAATACGGTGGAAGTGACTGTGTCATTTCACAGATTAGGTCAGAAAAGACATCACAGGGCGCCTGGGTGGCTCAGTGGGTTAAGCCGCTGCCTTCGGCTCAGGTCATGATCTCAGGGTCCTGGGATCGAGTTCTGCATCAGGCTCTCTGCTCAGCAGGGAGCCTGCTTCCCTTCCTCTCTCTCTGCCTGCCTCTCTGCCTACTTGTGATCTCTCTCTGTCAAAAAGATAAATTAAAAAATCTTTAAAAAAAAAAAAGAAAAGACATCACAGCTTCCATTTTGGTTACTCTCTCGGACCTGGGCAGAGCCATCTGCCATGGCATGAGGAAAGATATATGTGACATAAAATTAAGTCCTCAAACCAACAGCCATGTTAGACATCTTGGAAGTGGGTTTTCCAGCCCTAGTCAAACCTTCAGATGATTGCAGCCCAGGTAGACATCAGGACTACATGACATAAGGGATTCTGAGCCAGAACCACCAAGCTGAGGTGTCTCTGGATTCCTGCTTCTTATCAGTTGTGTAAGTTAGTAAATATTTGCTGTTTCAAACCACAAGCTTTTGTGTAATTTGTAATGCCACAATACATATCTAATACAGAGATTTGTCTCCTTTTCAGCTACACTGGAAAGAGAGTCAGTTCCAGGTAAACTGTCTCTATTCTTTGATTTTTGCCATCATAGGAGAGTTCTTTGAATTTCTCAACATTATTCTCCTTAGCACGTCAGATAAAAATGTGTTCTTTTGTTATAATTTACTTATACTTTGGATCTCATTCTTACCTATCTTCTCTAAGATCTTGTCTCAAAATTTCACCTTTAATCTCTTCCTCTCCTGGACTTCAACAAGCTCTAGTGTCTCCTATCATCAAAACAAAACTTCCCTTTGATCCTGCTCCCTTTTTGGCACTTGTTTCTGTTTGCAAAGTTTTGAAGTCCTATCTATTCCTTTCTTCCCAGTCCTTGCCTGCTAGTCTCTGCCTTTAATGGAGGCATTTTCTCTCTGAGATTAATTATCACTCTCTTTCCCTCATTCCATCCTGTCCAATCTTTGAAACGTTCATCCTCAGAATCCCAGAGATCCTGAGAGCTGACACAGATCTCAGAGGCCATTTGTAGAAGGTGACATGGAGGCCATACAGGGTTGGACACTTGCCCCAGATCACAATCCACACTTCAGGCAGAGCCAGGGTTCAGTTCAGTTTCATTCTCCTTTACTGTCAGTCCCGAACACTTTTTTTTTTTTTTTTTTTTAAGAAGGAGAGAGAGAGAGCAGGAGAGGAGCAGAGGTAAATAATCTTTTTTTTTTTTTTTTTAAAGATTTTATTTATTTATTAGAGAAAGCTTGTAGATGTGGAGAGGTAGACGGTGAGGGAGAAAGAATGTGAAGCAGATTCCCCACTGAGTGGGGAGCCAACACAGGGCTTGATCCCACAACTGTGAGATGGTGACCTGAGCTGAAACCAGGAGTCAGAGGCTCAACAGACTGATCCACCAAAGCACCCTGGGAGAGAGTGAATCCTAAGCAGGCTCCATGCCCAGCACAGAGCCCAACGTGGGGCTCAATCTCATGACCCCAAGATCATAACCTGAGCTGAAACCAAGAGTTGGATCTTAACCAACTGAGCCCCCTGGGTGTCTCTGGGCCTGAGCACTTTTCAATTGTATCACAGATAATTCCTTGAAACCAAAATCATGAAACTCCATTTTTTACATCTTCTTTTTTTTAACTTCTCAGTCTCAATCCTTTGTGTTAGTTCCTTTTCCTTTTGTACCTAAAGCTCTGCTCCTTGTCCTCAGCTTCTCTCTTGTGATTTCACTTACTTGCCTGCTGTTTGATCTCATCTTTATACTTCAATCTTTAGGCTTGTTTCTGTCATGGACTATGATTCTGTATTGCTGACTGGCCAAAGAACAGCTCCATTTGGAGTTGCCACAATCTCCAATCCCATTCCCAAGTCATATGCTTCTTCAGTTTTTCAGAGGTGTTTTTCCTTTTCTTGTCCTTTGGAGTAAATACTTAGAACCATTCTATTAACTACCAAGCCTGTCACTTTTCTTTTTCTTCTTTGTTCTATTCATTCAACTAAAAGTGTCATGCATTGTGGTGTCAGAAACATGAGGCCCCAAAGACACATAGTCTAGTGAGACTTTAATCTCCTTTCTTGACTTTTCCATGGTCACAGCTCCAACCAGCATCTCTGTCACCTAAGTCTGGATTACTCTGATGTATATGTAGTTTGTCTCTTTGCATCCTTTCTCCTCCTATCCATCTATCCTACTTTCTTCATGTTATTGTGTGGGTACTATTGCTACCTATTACCATCACACTGAGACCCAAGTTATAGTTTTGTTTATTCTGTTGTTTTTTTCTCAGACACCCTGGATTCCATTCCAGGTTCTCTATGCTCCTTTCAGATGGTCTTCCAATTTCTGCTGAGCTTTGCTCCTCTTTTGCTTCTTTGGGTCTTGACTTGACTTTACTCTAGTTGTGAGCAGAGTAGCTCCAGGGCAATTTCTCTTAATTATTTCTGAATACCATTGGTAAGATAGGAAGCAAATATATGCTAAGGGACTCAAAGGCTTGAATGAAGATGTCTACTAAAATATATTGTCAATTTGACTTGTTTTAATTTTCTTTTTTTCCCCACAGAGCTACCATGACTCTATTACATAAAATTCCCTTGGGCTGAGGTGGGGAGAGAAAGAGGTGACCAATGAAGAAAATTGATGAAAATATTTGCTTTTCCCTTTACACTTGATCAGACTAAGTATCAGTTACTATTGGGTAGGGTTTTGGGGATTTATAATTTAAGCTAAACAAGATTTCCCCACATTTCACAATCATCTCTTGATTCAGGATGCTTGGAAGGCAGTAGTCAGTGGGGACATTTGACAGAAACCAACAAGGTGATCTTTCCAGGAGGAAGGTTCCCTCATGAGTGTGACAAATCTTGAGGGTGGCTGAATCTCTTTATGAAAGCAAACAGGTTTAGAAGTAAGGAAGTGAGTAATTCTCTCCATGTGATGCCTTTCTACATCTCTTATCTATGATTGTATCTTATATTAGAGTTACAGATTACTGTGGTTTTTAATGTGGCTACTGTGAGATGTGGATTCATGGTAGAATTTCTAGACTGTCAGAGATTTCTGGATGTACATAAATTGAATATAGAGACTTCAACATTTTCTAGTTGAATTCCTTTTTTCACAGAGAACAATAATGTCACATTTTCTTTGTCATTTTCTGGCTTATTCTTTTCTTTATTTAATCAACCACTTTGAAAATTTCGTGTCTACTATGTCCCTGGTGGAGTACAAAGTAGAGTGGTGAGCAATACAGAAAAGGTTTTGACTTTTTCTTATAAATCACAGAGTCAACAGGACATAAAGTGAAAATGGGGTATTATCAATTTTTTACATCAGCCCTCAGTGGTTCTCTGGTTCCTGCCTACTCTCTTTTTGTTTTCCCTCCTACAAAATGTCCTTCTAGGGTGGCATCAACTTTTTTCTGTAGCCTTAATATCCATGGTGGTGGCCCTTACATATCTTGCATGGCGAAGGTCAGGAGGAGTGGTGTTGAAACTCAAGCTGGGCATCTGATCCGGTTCATTAACTTGAAGCTCCATCTGCTTTAATGGACACATTCTTCATATCTTTATGGTTCATTTGTTATCTTTTAGCTTAGTGCCTCATTGTCTTAGCCTGTGTCAATAGTTAAAATATATTTCCCTCTTAATAGAAGTGACTCAAGTGGGATTTATTCTATAATAGAGATAGAATAGGAATGACAGGGTCTGTCACACAGTAAGTGTTCATTAAGTATTTGGAAAAAATGGAAGGGATTATACAATTACATTGAATGAGTAATTGTAATTAATCAATTACAATTAAGATGTAAATATTGCTCTTCTTCTTCTTCTTTTTTAAAGATTTTATTAATTTATTTGACAGAGAGAGATCACAAGTAGGCAGGGAGGCAGGCAGAGAGAGAGGAGGAAGCAGGCTCCCTGCTGAGCAGAGAGCCCGACTCGGGGCTCCATCCCAGGATCCTGAGACTGACCGGGGCTGAAGGCAGAGGCTTAACCTGCTGAGCCATCTGGGAGCAGCTGCTTCTTCTTCTTCTTCTTCTTAACTTACCAGAAGAAATAAAACATGGAAGAAAAGGGATGAAAAAAGAAAACAAAAAAATCACTGTGATTTGATGTCCAGTACTTCAAATCTGCAACCTCTAAATGCTTCTTTTACAGTATTTCCAACCAATATGTTAGACAAGTCTTTCTCTTTCTTCGTCCTTCCTTCCCTCCTTTGTTTCTCCTTCTCCTCTTTCTCACTCTCTCACAGTGTGTTCTGCATGGCACTCAGCTTTCAAAGGTCAGAGCAGTATCAGTTGGTGGCTAAAAGACCAGACTCTGTGCCAGGCAGACTTGGGTCTTAGTGTTGGCTCCACCACTTCTGGCGTGTGACCTTGGGCAAACATTTCTAAGACTCTGTTTTTTCATCTATAAAATAAGGAAGGTGACAATGTCTAAGACAGGGTTTTGTGAGGATCATGGGTGATGATAATGCTTGTGAAGTGCTCAACATTTTGCCTGATGTTAATAATATCTATGATGTTTGGTCTTCTCCATCCTTTATTTCTCTCCCAGGAGACTATGCTATAGAACTCCATATACAGTGGGTGGTTTTCTACCAAAATTAAATATATATATGTAAGATGTATTTTTTTCATCTATTTTCAGCCTTGAATAATTTGAACACAGCTAAAGATGTTTTCTCCAGGCTTTGTAAGAACATTCTTTCTGAGATGAGATCAAATTTGGGAAATGTTGATTCAGAAGCAGAACTTTTCAGTAAGTCATAAGCAAGTGACTACAGGATTATAATGTGAATCTGTGTTCTTCAATTAGCTCAGAGTCTGCTGCTCCAGCCCTTCAATAAATATAGTAAATGGATCCTGATGAATGAATTCAGAGTTAAAGTCTCTGGAATTAAATTTTACACCATTTCGTGTAGGCATTTTATTTTCAACAATGCTTTTAAAAAGTAGACACAATAGTCCAAATCAGTGTTTTGGCATTGTTTTTAGGAACGCCAATTTACATTCTTACTGCATCTTGGAGGATAGGAAAAGACTTTTTCTTCTGTGTTGGCAGTTTGCAGGCAAGACCTCTGCAAACTTTAGCATTCTTGACAGTAATTGTTTAGTGGTCATTTCCAATTTTGTTTTGCTTAGAATACAGACCCATGGGAAAAGATCCAACACCACAATAGAAATGCTTCATGCTGATCAGAAGACCAAACTGAAATGTTATCTTCTCAAAAGTGTCCCTGTATTGATAAGGAAGGAGAAGGGAATCTTAATGGGAGAAGAGAATGATGCTTAGTGCTGAGCTCAGCTTGGTTGAAATTCTAACAATTCCTAGCCTCATTTTACGGGTAAAAGTTACTTTTAAATTAAAGCGCAAGACGCCTCTCTCTTGTACCCAGTGGGATTTGCAGAGTCGAACAGTACATCTATATCAGGAAATTCTATTCTAGCTTTTACTGTGCTGATGGAGAAAACATCTTTCCAGATGGATTTCTGTTTATACAGCCTTTAAAATTTTTACTTGCACCCAGTTTGTCTCATTGGCAGTACTTCCAGTTCTATTTTTTAAGACGCTAAGCCCACAATAGTGTTTATAGAACAGGAAGAGAAGTGACTGTTTTAGTGAGAGAAGAGAAGCTACAAAACTCATTACTAGAAATATCTCTTAAAAACATAATAAACGGTACTGATGGTTTGTCAATAAGATTTTTAGTATTTTTTAAGAAATGCTGAAGGGATTATATACTGAATGCTCATAGGCCACCATCAATATTCTACAATTAGCACTTTGTTGTTTTTATTTTCTCATATACCTACCAACCTCTGTTGACTTTCTATCCATTTAGCAGTCTGTATTATTTTTATTTTGGGGCAGTATGCATTTCAAAGTGAGTTGCAGGTATCAGAAGTGATGGACTCATTTTCAGTCATGGACGATACCATCTAGCCATTTGGCCAATGGTAGATTGCATCAAGTAAAATCAGTTTCAGCTAAAGTTAACAAAAACAAAAACAAAACCCCCAGAATAGCTTAAGGTGTTTAAAAAGCATTTGTTTTCTCTGGTAAAAGAAGGCTGAAGGTAGGAGTTCAATGTTGGTTTGGTGGTTCTAACACTATAACTGGTTTTAACTCTTTTTATCTCTCTGGACTACAGTCCTAGTGTTTGACGATCACCTGCAAGACCTGTCATGGCCTGATACTGCTAGAGCTCTAGTCGTCTCCCTTTCTAACAGTAGGAAGGAGGAAGGGGATAAAGCCTTCTTTTAATGACTTATCCCAGAAGAATTAATAACTTAATAATCAACTTCTTTAGCTCCAGAAAAAAAAAAAAACCTGAAGGAATTTTATGGGGATCATATTATAGGTGAACTCAGGAAAATTTGACACATTTATAATGTTTGTGTTTTATTAAGTGCAGGTAGGCACATTTGAGAGACTGACAAATAGAGTGTTATATATCCCTTTGATTATTTAGATGGCTTACTGATTGTAGCCATTTCATTTTGTTGGAAAAAATCAAGTGAGCTGGGGTTTTCTGCCCTAGCATAGCTGTGTGGGTCTTGGGTTACTATTAGAGATGTTTGTGAGGGTGCAAAAGGTGAGTTTGAATAAGTTTTAATGTAACTTGAGTTCAACAAAACCATTTGCCTGGTAAATTAACTGATCCTTATATTGAAGTAATATCAAAGTGATACTTGTTTATAGGACGACCACATCACTTTGATCAAAACATAGGGTCATGCAAACATGGTGGTTCAAAAGCAAACAAACAAAAAAACATGGTGGTTTAAGACCAGAGGACCAGATGGTCAGCCTACATTATCCTCAGGAATGCAATTTTTGAGAGCTTTATGGGTTGAGAATTTGTCTTAATGGTAACAAAAGTCCTGAGGAGTATTTTAAATAGCATTTAAAGGCTTTGTCTTTGAAGAGGAAGCTTTATTTTCTGTAATTAAAAATGATTCACACCTGGGGAGGTCTTGGGCTGAGCAGAAAAGGGTTAAAGGTAGATGATAGAGGGTGTGGATGGTTAAGGATGTTTGAGGAACTCGGTGAAGTGGCCCATGTGCCACGCACAAAGAGGAAAAGTCATTTTTACGTTTATGTCCAGAAATTAAAATGGCTGCCGTGAGTAGAAAAATTAATCCAAACCACCATCCTTCTATTTTGGACTGGAAGATTGAAGAGCACCTGATATGGGAATTTCTCCCTATCCTCAGCCTTTTATATTCTAAGACTTTGTTTTTTAACATGAAGAATTAAAGTGTTTTAGTTTATTGTTTTGAAAATCTTATGTACATTTATCTTATTTTCTCCCCCTTAATAATTTTCCTGGAATTTTACCTGAAATTGAAATGATCTTCAGAGTTTTATACTAAAGCCGCAAACACAAACAATAAAGCAACAACCAGTTTTTCAGAGGAGCAGAAGTCCTTAGTGGGAGAAAGAGGGTAATGGGAGAAGGGACAAAATAGGATAGGAAATTAAATACAAGTTAAGATATTCCCCCCCCGCCCAGGTTTTAGAGAATGATGATTTATCATTATAGCTGTAGAAAATAAGTCTTCAGTTACGTTTATGTCAATAAATACACTTGCTGAAATACACTGTAGTTCTATGTTTTCTTTCTGCTTCAGTTTCTTATCATCTATCCTGAGTGTGTTTCACAGTTTGTTTGATATTACTGTTTTGGATCTGTGGAGTATTGTTTAATAAATTCTTAGAGTCCTACCATGTGGTTATATTTAGCTTTAAAAAGTCTAGAGTACTTCTATGTTGGAAATGCAAGATTAGGGATTTAAGGAAATGATGAGAATTATTATATCTTTGCTAGAGGCATGCAGTAGAACTATTACACTGTATGTAAATTATATAAAACAGAAAATAGTACCATTAGTTTGTCTTGAAAGACGTGCAAGTCCTATATTGGTCAGAAATGTGTTATTGTTTCTAAGTCATGTGAAACCTAAACTCTCCTGCCTTAGCCTGGACCCCTCAGAAAGCAGAAACTGAACCAAAGTTTTAAGTGCAAACGTTCATGGGAGAGGAAGATCCAGGAGTTACTAGTGACATGCAGTGATGCAGAGCAGGGAAGGAGGGACACCCAAAGCAAGGATGCAATACTGAGTCAACCACAACTGTGGACAGATGGTTCCTTGCTCCCCCAGGTCTGTCTGAGGAGTTGAATGAAATGGGTTTCAGAACCGTCCATTCAGTGGCAGTGGTGGGAAGAAGATGGAAACATTCATTAATCATTTCCTATTTGCATTAGTCAAAGCTTCTCTCCCTGGGTATAATTGCCCATCTTCCCAGTCTCAGTAGAGAAGCCCTGAGGTAGGAGGCAAGAGGCTTGCTCGAGGATGTGCAGCCTTTGGGAAAAAAAGAAAGATAATCTTTTAGAGATAATCTGATAGAGGACACAACCCCCCAACCTCATCATCTTGTGGATATGATAAATTACATGAACACATTACTAGAATCTTGCTATATCCAGGCTCCAGCTGGCTCACATGGGAACACTGGGACTTTGATTGACTTCTGCAAGTGTTGCGGAACTCTCCAAAAGGTGCCTAATGAATGTTCATGGGTGCTCCTGATGACAACACTCCTGGCCTCTGCTGTGCTGCCAGTTCCCCATCAGACTCCAGAGCCTGTGATCCTCATTCTTGTTTTTCAGAAGTTTAGCAGTCTTTTGCAAAGTGGGAAGAATGACTCAGGAGTGAGGCTTGGACCCATGGAACATTACTGAACTTAGTGAACCTGCTTTTTCCATGTGTAAACCCAGTGGCCCAGCCACTGTATGTCTGCAAGGTGCTCACGTGCCCGTAGGAGAGGTGGAGGGAAATGGTTCAGACTTATGCCAGCTGCTGGGCCATACCCAGAATGTGACGCTGCTCAGGGGCTCAGGTACCAAAGGGCATTATTGTAGCTGGTCCAGTCTAGTTTGGTAGATAGCTTCTCTTTATGGCAAATTTTATTTTGGGGTGTGTGTGTGTGTTTATGTGTGTGTGTGTGTGTACAGGAGAGGAGACTTGAAATCTGGCTTCCATTCCCCTCTCCTTCTTCATTTCCACCCCCCCCCAACCCCATCACATTTCCCAGATGTGTCTCTAATATCTGATTCCTAGTCTTAGACACAGCTTGAGATTTTCCCCAGGATTGTCCTTGGTCCCCAGGCAAATTAGGGATGCAGATAGGTACTTGGATGGAGTTGGGGTATTGCCTAGTTCCGCATAATAGTGACACTAGTGATAACACAAATCCTGGCTCTGGCCCAGCTGGGTTCTGATCCCCTTTACAAGTTACATATCTTATTTCTACAGTCCTAAGGACTCTATTGATCATTCTACAAGTCAAGCTAAAGAAAATATTTACAAATATGTATTTGATTTCGAACAAAAAAATCTTTTCTTCTACATGCGGATGATACAAATTCAAAGAAAAAAAAGAACTTGTATTTGACTTCAACATTAATAGTCTTAATAACTAGTGAGTGAATGAGTGAGCCACCTTAAGTGTATATCAGACCGATCTTGGCAATGTCTTTGAGACCTCAGTGACAGGGAAAAATAACAAGATCTCAGGATTCCTGCTTTGCTGCTGGGGAATTTAAGGCATAAGCAACTTTAGACATAGCCTAACTTAGTGGGTCTCAAGCTTGACCTTGCATCAGAAGAACTTGGAGGGCTTGTTAAAGCACTGATGGCTGGGCCCCACTCCTGTATGTTCTGATTTAGTAGGTGTGGGACAGGGCTCCCAAGTTTTTATTTCTAACACTTTCCCTGGTGCTACGGAAGCTGCTGGCCCAAAGGACCCCATCTTGAGAACTACTGGTGTAGGAGAGAAAAGTAATTTCAGGTTGAATTCTGATGGCTATTTTGGCTTCTTCTCTCCAAGTCAGATCTAGTTTCATGGCCATTTCCCTTATTAACAGTGGTGTTTACTATAACTCATTTTTAACTAGATTTTATTCATGCACTTTTTGTACTAAGTAGATAAAAAAACTAGAAAGCAGGTAGAGCATCTACATCAAAACTAGAAGGGAGTATTTGGGGAAAGAATTCTTAGTGCTTGGGGCGTCTGGGTAGCTCAGTGGGTTAAAGCCTCTGCCTTCAGCTCAGGTCATGATCCCAGGGTCCTGGGATCAAGCCCTGCATCCGCTCTCTGCTCAGCAGGGAGCCTGCTTCCTTCTCTCTCTCTGCCTACTAGTGATCTCCATCAAATAAATAAATAAAATCTTAAAAAAAAAAGAAGAATTCTGAGTGCTTTATATCAGGGGTTGGCAATTGATGGTCCATGGGCCAAATCAGGCCCACTATCTGTTTTGAGAAATAAAGTTTTATTGGAATGCAGCCACACATTGATTTGTTTTTTTTTTTAAGATTTTTTTTTTTTTTTAAATTTGACAGAGATTACAAGCAGGCAGAGAGGCAGGCAGAGAGAAAGGAAGAGAAGCAGGCTCCCCGCTGAGCAAAGAGCCAGATGCAGGGCTGGATCCCATGATCCTGGGATCATGAACTGAGCTGAAGGTAGAGGCTTTAACCCACTGAGCCACCCAGGCATCCCCGATTTCTGTATTGTTGATGGCTCTTTCATCAAGTAGTTGTGGCAGAACTGAATCACCATAAAGGTGAAAATAATTACTATCTGGCTCTTTACAGGAAATATTTGCCTATCCCCGGGCTCTGTGTTCCTTTCAGTAACTGTTGGCTGATTTAGGGAAGCTTTTCTCTTGAAACCCAGCAGTAAGCAACATCAGTTTACTTTAGCAGATATGAAACTTGAATCCTAACACTTTCTTCCGCCCTTCCTCAACCCTTCTCCCCTAACATGGAAAGTGGCCCAATAAGTGAAATGAAACTTGGCCCAATCAGCGATATTTAGAAAGTGGAAGGTGAAAGTGTTGACATCTGCTTGTATTTTGTGGTCCAAGCTTCCCTGGTGGCACGTGATACGGCAAGAGTCTTCTGGTCAGCCAGGCATCTCACGTTTTGTGAAAGATTGCCTCGTGCTATCTGACCTCAGTTGGATTTATGCCTATGAAGAGATGCAGTTGGATGAAAGTTCTGCATTCTTGCCTATCCACTGGCTTCCTAAGTGAACTCTTCCTTCCTTCCGTTTTGATAATTTAATCAGACAGAGTATCATGTAGTCAACATCCGTATGTATACATCAATAAACACATATGTATATTTTCAGGCATATGTGTATTTTAAATACATGGTCATTTCCATTTACCTCGTTGCCTCTACTTCCTTTCTGATCTTATCTGCTTCTCTGCAGTTGGTTCATATCCCAGAGAAGCAGATGCCCAGACGAGATGAGAAGTATGTGAGATTTGTTAGGGGAAATGTCTGGGAAGAGGTAAGGTGAAGAGGCATGAGTGTCAGGAGAACCTTCACGTTGCCTTATAGATCTGACTGGAGGAAAGTAGGAGGGTTGCTTAGGAAGGCTCAGACTGCAGCCTCGTTCTAATAAAACTGTGGTCAGGTGGATGGGGAGTCTTTGAGCCAAAGCTGGGGGAGTCTTGTGTTCCAGTGGAATGGGTTAGTGCTAGTGTCTCCAGCCACTGGTTGGGGACAGCCAGGAAAGGGCATTCCCAGCCTGAACATGATGGTGGATGCACAGGGTCAGTGGCTTGGGTGATCAGTGGATGTGCTGCCTGCTGCAAGTTCTGAGCTGGCATTTTCATGGCTGCCTCACTCTTGTGTCTTTTACATCTTGCCCACAGTTATTTTTTAAAACAGAAAAGCAATCATAGACCAGTGATGGTTACCCTTTACTTGCAAAATAAAGTTGTAGGCACGCTACCCTTGGGCCCCATTTGCCTTTTCAGCCTTTTCTGCACCATGCTCATACCATTACCTGAAGGGTCTCTGTGCTTTTCTGTTTGGGGCACTTTGTCCACATGGTTCCTGATTCCTCACATGCCCTCCTTCTCTCAGTCGCCCATTGAAACCCTACTTCCTTTCAAAATTTCTTCACAGCAGCACCTGGGTGGCTCAGTGGGTTAAGTGTCTGCCTTGGGCTTAGGTCATGATCCCAGCCAGGGTTCTGGGACCAAGTCCTGCATTGGGATCCTTGCTCAGTGGGGAGCCTGACTCTCCCTCTGCCTGCTGCTCCCCCTGCTTGTGTGTGCTCTCTCTCTCTGTCAAATAAATAAAGTCTTAAAAAAATAAAATATTTCTTCACAGAACCATAAATGAAATTAACAGCTCCCTCCTTGAATGTTTTATTTACTTAGGAAACATTATTTGGTTATATGTTGAATGCTGTGAGGAGTACAAAGATGAATCAGATGTGAATTCTGATCTGAAGGACTAAGTTTAATAGGAAAAGTTAATGCACACTGTATTAAAAAGAGAAAGCAACAGAAGTTATAAGCTGGGTACAGAGAAACTGTGGGAATTCAGAAGAGGGAAGGATACCTTCATATCAGAAAAATCGACTATGGATGATATCTGGGTGGTTCAGTTGGTTGAACATCTGCCTTTGGCTCAGGTCATGATCCCAGGGTCCTGGGATAGAGCCCCATGTTGGGCTCCCTGTTCAACAGGGAGTCTGCTTCTCCCTCTCCCTTGCCGTTGTCTCCCTGCCCCACTTGTGTGCACTCTATCTCTGTCAAATAAATGGAAACCTTTTAAAGAAAAATCTACTATCAGAGGTGGCCTTTAAAGAATCAATAGGATTTGGGTATGAGGATATGAGGGGAAAAGGAGATTCTAGATTAAAAGAATAATAGAGGCACAGGCTGAATTTCTTTAGAACAGCCTCAATGACTAGGGCTTTTCATACTGCACATAAGACTCATTAGTGGAGTGTAAAACAAATTTAGTGGTCCTCTTATCAGAAGAAGAAGAAGAAGAAGAAGAAGAAGAAGAAGAAGAAGAAGAAGAAGAAGAAGAAGGAGAAGAAGAAAAGGAAAGGAAAAGAAAAGGAAAAAATAGAACCAATAGAACAGGATGGAGAATGTTTGGAGTGTATGGTATGTGGCAAGGGTATTATTCTGTGACGCTGTTATTATATATGTATATAATTTCATACATAATGGGTCACTATATAAATGTATTTCTTACTGTGGACAAGCTTTTGTCTTTTCAATGGCACGTATTTATAGAGCATCTCTTATGTGCTGGCCACTAGGTGAAGTCCTGAGTATAAAATGATGAAAAAAATTGATATAGTCTTTACCTTCATGGAGAATGTGTCACTACAGTAGTTTTCAGACACTAGTGGCATCAAAAACATCTAGAAGGCTTTAATAAGACACGTATGGCTTCAGACATTCAGAGATCTGCTCAGCAGGTGTGGGTAGGGCCTGGGAATTTGTTCACCAACAAGTTCTTAACTGATGCTAAAAGTTGTTGGTAGTGGACCACATTAGACACCAAAATAAATAGAAATGAATACATGATGGCAAGTTGTGATAAGTGTTAGGAAGGAGGAGAGTGGAGAACTTTGAGAGAGAATACCCTGGAAACCTATTTTCTGTTGGATGGTCAGAGAAGGTGTCTCTGAGATAGGGATGTTTAAGCAGCAGGACCTGCACACTCAAGGACCCAGAGGAACTGAAAACATGGAGAAGAGAAGGATTTGAAGGGAGATTGGGAAGGAGGTAGGAGCTGGGTCACGCAGGGTCTTTAGCCTAGTGATATTCATATCGGGATACGCATATTCCCAGGGAGCATGAAGAAATCCTAAGGCTATGCAGGCACATATAGTTCTTAGAGTATCGTCTTTTTGTGTTCTCCTAAAATGGGTCTGCCCAAAGGGCTGACTTACCTTTCCTACCTCCTCATGAATAAAGTCATACATATTTCTTAGTGAATCTTGTTAGGGTGCCTTGTCCTAGGGTGTATAATCACTTGGGGCACAAAATAAGAAATAACTCAAAACTTTGACATCTGTGTTGAAAAAATGAATAACTCTTATCATGGAGTAAACCCCAAATCTATCCTCAAGGCAATTGGATCTAGTTCTTGGTTTTTAACAAAATTGAAGGAGGCCCCACAAACACATGAAAAATTGCTCAACATCACTTGGCATCAAGGAAATACAAATCAAAAACCATAATGAGATACCACCTCACATCAGTTACAATGTCTAAAATTAACAAGTCAGGAAACAACAGATGTTGGTGAGGATGTGGAGAAAAGGGAACCCTCCTACACTGTTGGTGGGAATGCAAGCTGGTGCAGCCACTCTGGAAAACAGTATGGAGGTTCCTCAAAAAGTTGAAAATAGAGCTACCCTTTGATCCAGCAACTGCACTACAGGGTATTTACCCCAAAGATACAAATGTAGTGATCCAAAGGGGCACGTGCACCCCAATGTTTATAGCAGCAGTGTCCACAATAGCTAAACTATGGAAAGAGCCAAGATGTCCATTGACAGAAGAATGGGTAAAGAAGAAGTGGTCTATATATACAATGGCATATTACTCAGGCATCAAAAGAGGGAAAGCTTACCATTTGCAAAAACATGGATGAAACTAGAGGGTGTTATGCTCAGTAAAATAAGTCAATCAGAGAAAGACAACTATCATATGATTTCGCTCATATGTGGAATTTAAGAAACAAAACAGAGGATCATAGGGGAATGGAGGAAAAAATAAAATAAGATGAAATCAGAGAGGAAGACAAACCATGAGACTCTTAGCTCTAGGAAACAAGCGGAGGGTTACTGGAGTGGAGGCGGGTGTGGGGATGGGGTAACTGGGTGACGGCCGTTAGGGACAGCCTGTGATATAATGAGCACTGGGTGTTATATGCAACTGATGAAGCACTAAATTCTACCTCTGAAACTAATAATATACTATTTGTTAATTAACTGAATTTAAATTAAAAAATATTGAAAAAATAGATATATAAATTAATTAATTTAAAAAATTGAGGGAGGGCCTAAATATGCAGTCAGCAGATAGGGCTTTAAAAATAATTTTTGATGATGGACCACTTCGTCATTTTGGTATATAACTAGGAAGGAGACCCTAGAATTTAGGATCATCGCTGTAACAAAACTTCTATTTCCTCTATATATTTATGTGGATGAAACAAGCATTTTCTCAGTGCTTACCTCTATGAAAATGAAAAATTGGGAAAAGACATGATTCTCAAAATTGCTGCAGTGGTTTATTAATAATTAAATCATAGATACATGAATTAATTAGGATAAAAACTAATGTCATTGAATTCATGAAGAGACTAATTTCCAATACATTTATCTATTTAATAATTATGTGTAATATTTATAATATATTTATGTCAGACTAATCGGCTTATACTTGTAATGTAGTATTAACACCAACCAGAATAATTTTTTTGGAAAAATATCAGTTATTCTTTGAAAGAGATTGTAAGGAATTTAGAACACCGATTTATAAGGATGAACTACGCTGGTGAGAGAAAACACAGAATGGAGCTAGCCCTGGAGTTGAGACCCAGCTTTGATTTGGCGCAGAATTTGGGTGTCCACAACTGATCAACCTTGTGCCGGGCTAAAAACTTGTATTTCTCTGTCAAAGATCTCACCTGGACTGGCATCTGGACTTTACACAACTGCTTCTGCCGAAGTCAGCATCTGTGAGATATTTTGGGATTTCACACCACTGATAGCGATTCTAGAGGAGGTGGGGATGATGAATGTCTCCTGCGTTCTATGCTAGAGAATTCGGTGATCAGAGGTCCAGTCACAAGTGGCAAACCCCTGCTCAGACACCTTCGAGAAGACCACTCTTTTACCTCAGTGGTGCGGAGGAAGGATGATCCGAATGGTCCTGGGTGGGGGATGGTAGCTCAGGTGCCTGAGGGGTTTTTGCTGTGTCTCCACAGCTTTTGAGGAACCTCCCCAGTAGGATGGTGTCGAGGCATTTGTGAAGTCAAGCCGGTTGAGGCCACCACTTTGCTACCGCCAACCAGGTTCGTGACAGAAGCAAGAACTTTCTCCCTTTTCTTTTCAATCCTGATTTAGTTGCTGAATACTTTATCTTGTACAGAACAGATCAGGAATATTTGCAATTCCTTTGACCAGGATGGGATTTTGGCGGCAGTGAGATTTTCCCCATTGAGTGTTTTGGCCTTGAGTTGATGCTTTTGTTTTTTAGTAATTTTTTAAAAAAATTATTTATTTAACAGACAGAGATCACAAGCAGACAGAGAGGCAGACAGAGAGAAAGGAAAGGAAGCAGGCTCCCTGCCGAGCAGAGAGCCCGATGCGGGGCTCAATCCCAGGACTCTGGGACCATGACCTGAGCTGAAGGCAGAGGCTTCAACCCACTGAGCCACCCAGGCGCCCCGAGCTGATGCTTTTAACTTTGCCATGGAATCAGCCTTCTTGGCTTAGGGTTTCTTCTCCTTCCTCTCTGGTTTCCTCAGCCTTTTCACCAGCCATCTTGCAAGATGGGGAAGAGCCAGAATTTATTTATCCGTATATAATTATATTTATATCCATATCTATATATATTTTTAATAATTAAAGCATGATGGCCACAGGAAAATTTTAAACATTTCTATCTCTATCACTTATCTCTCTATGTAAATGAAGCTGGGGCATATTATCTGTGTCCGTATATATAGCAGGAACGTGTTATCTGTAGATAGTCTAGAGAAACATAATGGAATGATCAACAAAAACACTTTGAGGCAGAAATGAGGATAACTTTCTATTGTAAGTATAATGGAAATAGGAGTTTAAGGAGAAAGTGAATTGACCTTCTAACATGCCCACAGGTACAGAAAGAAGATTCCGCAACTGTCAGAAGGACAGGACTAGAGGTGTGAGTGTGTGAGGTTTCTGGAGATGAGGGGATTAGCCTCAGGAGGAGCTGTGAAAAGGGAAAGCCAGGGCTGTGAGTGAGGTCTGGAGTGGGAGGGTTCCCATTCTCGTCCCAGCTCTCATTCTAACGACCTGAATTTTGATTGGGTATAACTGCTTCCTTCCACTGATTCCCTGCCTCTGTCTCTCTCATTTCTCTTCCCTTCCCTTCCTGCCTTCGACCACAAAATTGGTCAAATGAGGGTGGGATGGGGAAGAACCTCAGTGAAGCTGAGGTGGAGATAAAACATAAAATATGGTTAAGTTTACAGACAGTCTTTTCCCTGCGTGCGTGCATGGGGTAGTGAGAAAAAGAATTGCAAAAGAGAAGCCACATCATATCTGTTTTTCTTTCTACTTTAAGCTCTAAGCTCGAGTTTCTGGCTAGAGAATCTTGGGAGGACTGCAGTTTTATCCCTTTGGATGGGGCACCTCCTGGCCTCGTCCTGGCCTCGTCCTGGCCTCTGGCTCCTTCTAGAGATGGGAAGATCTTTTAGAGAAGGGAGCTGGAGCAGCATCAGTCCCTCGGGACTGAGGATCCGGAGAGCTGGATTCAGTTCACGTGCTGCCAATTTTTCTGTGATGTTGAGAAAAGCATCTATGCTCTGGATGCCTTATTTGTAAAGAAAAAAACTGAACAGGGATTTATATATTTTCTCTTTATTCTAAAATTAATGTTTATAAGTTATGAGAATTGGAAAGAGCTTGTAAAAGTCCAGTAACTTTTATCTTTCCCGATTACTATTAAGGAGCAAAGTGACAGTGAAAACTTTCCAATTTATTGTTTAAAAGAGAGAGAGAGAGAGAGAAGAAAAAAGAAGAGAAAAGAAAAGGCATTTCCCCCCACTTTTCTTTGAGAAACATCTCTACTCTGTCCTTTAATAGTTGCCTGGGTAGAATTTTCCATCTTAGCACAAAGCGGCTCGACCTGGTTTCAACTAATCCCTTCTCTGTGCACCCCCAATTTAACAAGAGGAACTGGAAGAGTCAGACAGTGTGTGGGAAGACTGAAGAAAATAAGGAAGGTATAGAAACCACCAGAGATGGAGATAAGTTAAACATTCTGGCAAATTGTCACGGTGTATTGCTCATGCTGAATGGTTAGGCAGTTGGGAAGGTAGTTAAGAGAAGGGCTCTAAATGCTTCATCTAATTGCAAGCAGCTGTAGATTAGTGGAGCTTGACCAACTGTTTTTAATTCCACTCGCTGGTGATGAAGAGAACGAGACTTTTAAGGGAAACCGGCAGGGGCTGTGTGTGCACGAAGCTGCTTACGCTGGTTTTCAGAGGGCAGAGTGCAGGGACTACTAAGAGACGCTCTCCGAGAAACCGTTGCAGGCTTCCCCAGATTTTACCAGCAAATGCTGAACTTTTGGCGGGACGTAAACTTCTCTGTTACCCAAATTCTGGAATGACTTTTCATGGGGAGTGATTCGTCTCCCGATGGTGAGTGGCTGGATAGGTCAAGCCAATACAGAAGCAATTGTTCAACGTGGGCAGTCAATCGAGAAGGAGAGGTCATACTGCCATTTCAGAGTCTTCTCCTTTGGAATGTTTCATTTCACTTTTCGAATTAGAAAACAGGAAAAATAAGAAAGTGGAAAATTTTTGCTAGTTTTTGTGGTTGTAAAACCTGCTACGAATTATCTAAATTTGAGAGTTTTCTGGAAGATAAAGTTTGAGTGGCCCAGCGTAATCAGCCCAATACTTTTTTTTTTTTTTTTTTTTGATGTAGTTCTTTATTTTCTTTTTCCTACCAGGACTAGTGATCTTCCCTGATAATTATTTATTTTATTTGCTTTTATTTCTTGCCATGCATTTCAAAAGCTGTTATTTCGGTGTTTCTGCATTACAAACTGAAGAGATTATGAACTTAACCAAAAGCAAATCTTCTATGAAACCAGGAAGGCCTTGAAGTTCTTACAGTGGCTGTCCGACTGGTCAGAAAATATGCAAAAGGAGACAATTAGCAGAGTCTCACGGAGAAAGGGACTATACTCCTTCAATGCTAATTACTATCCATGTTATTTCCTGAATTTTAGTGCCTAAAAGAGAAAGTAAATTTCCAATGTACCTGTGCAAAGATTATCGAAAGGATATTCTTCACAACCGTGTTTACCGAAGCACAAAATCAGAAATAGCCTAAGTGTTTACAGTTGACATTAGCTAAATAACTGATGGTGTTCATCAGACATAAAAATGTTGTGGAAGAATAGATCAACCACCAGGGAAGTGGTCATAATACACTCTGTGAAAAAAATCAGAATGAAAATGAGTCCTCTTAATAAAGACCTAAATATTTAAAACTGTGGGTATGGGTACAAGTCAGAAGAACAAAATGGAAACAGTAGCATCGGGATTTTTATTTATTTAGGATCCCCCCCCTTTTTTTTCTCTAAGTAATGTAAAGTACTTTTACAATTAGGACGAAAACCTTAGTTTAAGATGAATTTCCCAAAATGTCAATTCTTGTGTCCTAAAGGATATTATTCCTCATCAGGATGAAGCTACGGAGGAGATTCATGTCTGGCAAGGGAGAAAAAAAATCAAGAGGGACACCACTCAATAAACACCTAATTTGGTTTCTGATCTCGTGCCCGTTTGAAGCGCTCACACTTGTTTTGACTCAGCTAGATAAGTCAGCTCCTCTAAAACAGTCACAATTTCCACCAGCTGTTTTGGATGTTTGAGTTATGTTTTTGTTTTAGTGAACTTCACTGCCTATCCCTTGAGCTAGCTTATGAACAATTGTGAAGGAAGCCTTTGAGGCCGACACAGAGGAAAGCGGCTAATCTCAGGACATCCCTCGGGATTTGAAAAGCAGCTCCATCTGTGGTGTTTCTGTTTTTCTTCCATGGCAGGTCTCTTGATGTCAGAAAGATGGGCCACTTCTTGGGCCCAGTTTTTGAAGAGTTCTGTGACCACAGCTGTGCGCAGTGGTTCTGACGGACTCCTCAGGAGACAACAGGCACGTTTCACCACAAAGATGTGTGACAAACCCTGTGCCAGGTATACTTCCAAACCTTTCCTGGGTTCTCTTTTCCAGATGGTAGTTCCTTCCCATGAGTTCAGGGTTTGTGAGGGCAGGAAGCTACTTATCACTGAAAGCCACCAAAGGAGGGCTGCCATCGTTTTTGTCCACGACTCTGAGACTTTCCTTTGAGCTAGAAGTTGGGGGTGGGGGGATGCAATGCTTATTTCATTGCATGATGTGGCAGAGTTTCTGGAAATTGATTTGGGAAGAGGAAGCTGACTTATGTGGGAGTCACCATCTTAGCTGTCCTTCCCTGGCACCCCCTCCTGCACAATGGCTTTTTCAAAGAAAAGAAAAAAATGGTGAAGCTTCTAGTGAGAGTTGGGATTTAGTTAGAAATATTCTAGAGTGGAGTGAAGATTTACCTGACTTTGAAAGCTCAACTTTGCAAGTTACTGCCTGTTTTAGTTGAGTATTACTTCTACTGGGCTTTGTTCCCCATGGCCCCCTTTCCCTTTTTTCTTTCATTCCCTTTGGATGCCGACTGATCTGATCCAAACTTGTTATATTTTTTTCAAAGCCTGTTTGCAAACAGTTATTCCATAATTGTCATTAAATAATTAAAAAAAAATAATTGAGCACCTTGCGTGGCAACCAAAACAACAACAACAACAACAAAAAACGGTTACAGAATGCATACTTCTTATAATCAGGGAGCTCAGAGAGGAGAGAAAGAAGGCAAATAAACAGTGTTGAGGCTAGGTGCCTTGCTAAAGAATTGATTTGTTGGGAAAAATTTATTCCATAGAATCCCATAGGGCCTGGTAAATCCATGGGCCTGGCAGTTCCGTCTTTCTTGAGAGAAACCACTAGAGCAGTTGGTTACTTAAAAATCCTAGGTCAGACCCATGCAAGAGTTTACTAGTAGAATTTCATCAGTCAAGATTTTTGCACTGGATGTTCTATGTAAATGATGAATCACTAAATTCTACTTCTGAAACCAATATTGCACTGTGTGTTGACTAACTAGAATTAAAAACTTTTTTTTGAAGAAAAACCCCAAAGATTCTTTCAGTTGTAAACAGCAGAAATTTAGCTCAAGTCCAAGAATGTTTTAACTTCAGACCCTGCTGGATCCAGAGGAGGTGGTCAGGAGTATGTCTCTTTCATCTCTTGGCTAAATTTTCTTTAGTGTTATTCTCTGTTCCACTTTTCCCTGTGGAGCAATGGCTACCAAAACCTCCAGACTTACGTCCTATAAGTTTGGTATCTTCAGGGGAAAAGAGGATCCCTGTCCCAGCAATTTTGGTGGTTGTCCAGGGTTGACTCTTATAAGGCCAACTTGTATCTTGCCAGTTCTGAACCTAACACTGTGGGCTGGGTGTGGCACACGCTTATTGGGCAGATCTGTGTTTGCGGCTCTTCCTTGTGCTGGAGTGGGGGTGGGTGGGGGATGTCTGTCTTACCTGAATCCTAAGGGCTGAGAATTAGGGAATTCCCAGAGGAATATGAGCTCTTTTTGAAAGAATGAATGAGTGAATGTTGGATAGGCATTACTACCACAAAGGTCCTAATGTCTTTTTCTTGAAGAGTAATACTAATTCAAACGGTCCTATGTTATCAGAATGGTTTCAATAACCTTCGGCCTCAATACAGAAGAGACTGGCGTTTTGATTTTCTGAGTTATTTCCCAGAGGTTCTTTAATCCCTGTGCAAGTTTCCCTACTTCCTGCCCAGCAATGAGAACTTCCTCTCCAAGGGTTTAGAAAAGGTGGCACCATTCCCCCAAAACAGTAGAGGCCGACGTCTCTTAGGTTTGTATGACTAAGTGGGTGACTCAAATGTTTAGTGTAGTGGTTCTCAGAGTTGTGGTCCCCAGCATCTGTATCACTTGGAAACTTGTTAGAAATGCAAATTTTCTGGCTCCATCCCAGACCTACTGAATCAGAAACTCTAGGGGTCAGGTCCAGACATCTGTGCTTTAAGCAGTCCTCCAGGTGATTTCTGATAGCAGCTCAAGTTTTGAAACCACTGATTTAGGGAACAGTACAATACAGTCTTCTCTAGGAAGACTCTGAGTCCTTTTAGATCTTTCTGCTTCATATTCTGCCTCCCTAGGCTCCTGACACCAAAGGAAAGAGTCTTCATTTATTGACTTCCCTTGTTGGAAGTGAAGAGGTTCTTTTATGCTTGGCATAGAGCTTTGCAATGAGTTGCAGCTGAGAATCTCTCAGTAGACTCATGCTGGCCACATGTCAGGGAGTAGATGTTCCTGGAGATACTGTAGCTGCCAGGCTCATCTTAGACAAAGGAACTTTGGAAATCTTTCTAATTCTCTGAGGAGATACTGTTTGACATAGACCTGGCAGGGTTCTGCTGCTGATTAGAGAGTCTACCAATTACCTATTCATGTAGTCACTCAACCTGTAATATTGGGATAAGTGCTGGACATATGATTGCCCATAAAACAGACCTGTTCCCTGTTCTCCTGGACCTCAAGGTCTAACGGAAGATAAAGCTATGTAAATAGGCATTAACAATAGCGTGTGATTTGATGGGGGAAAATTACAGGGTATTGGGGAGTTCACTGCAGGCCACCTAACCCAGACTGGACTGTTCAGAGAAGGTTTGTCAGGGAAGGTTTGTCTCAACTGTGACCTGAAGGGTGAATAGCCATTGTTCAGCAAGGAAAAGGAGAAGAGAATGACAGGTAACCTTTAAAAGCCTGCAGTTGAGGGAAGATTTGGTGGGCTGAAGGAACTAGAAAAAACTGAGCATGGCTGGAGAGTAGAGTTTAAAGGGAGGCAAAGGGAGAGGTGTGATAATGTGAGATGGGCCAATTATGCAAATCATATTAATGAATTTGGATCTTATCCTCAGAGCAATAATAAGCCATGAAAGAGTTTTAGGCTGCAGAATGGATTGGGGATGAAATAGAGCAGAATCAAGATCATAGACAGGAGGACAAGTCAGAATGCTGTTGTGATAATGAAATGGAAGTTGGTGGTTCCTTGGCCTAGGATGATGGACATGGAGTTGGGGAGTGCCACCACTTAATTTAGAACACTGGCGTGTGGTTGAAGTTTACACCAAGGGAAAAAGCATTCAAATGAGGACTTCTAATAATGAGTGAATGGAGGTGGTCTTTACTGATAGGAAACAGTAGAGAAGGTATAAGTATATGTCCTTTTTAAAGATCTTATTTATTTATTTGACGGAGAGATCACAAGTAGGCAGAGAGGCAGGCAGAGAGAGAAAGAGGAGGAAGCAGGCTCCCTGCTGAGCAGAGAGCCCAATGTAGGGCTCCATCCCAGGACCCTGAGACCCTGACCTGGGCTGAAGGCAGATGCTTAACCCACTGAGCCACCCAGGCACCCCATGGAGGCATAAATCTTTATGAGAAAGTCATGAGTTCAATGTTACACAAGTTTGTAAAATGCCTGGGAGGAGATACCCAGTGTGCAGTTGCATCCAGGTCTGAGCTCAGGCAAAAGGTCTGGGTGAGAGTAAATATTTTACAGTCATTAACACAGGGGTGACACTAAAGCCAAGTGAGCAGAGATCTTCTGAGGAGAGTGGAAGGGAAGAGAGGAGAGGTTAGAGCCCAGAGGAACTTCAGTAGTAAGAAGAGGCAGATGAGGAGAAACCTGTGAAGGTGACTGAAGGGCTGGCTGAGGGAGATGGGAAGAAATTCAACTCATGGAATATGCTAGATGCTATGGGAGGCCAAGGAAAGCAGGTTTCAGTGCTTTCTACAAGTACATGATTATAATGCTTCAGTTCTGTACCTGCCTGAGATCAAGCCAAGTCCTTTTTGGGGAAGTCCTGCAAGGCTACCCTTCATCTGCCAGAAACCTCTGTCACTATTCCAAACGGGCTCATTCACAGAGACTCTTTTCAGGAAGCATTGCTTTCCTGTAATTATTTTCTTAGATAGATAAAATGGCACTTGCTGAGTCATAATTTATTTAAGGAGACCCCATCCCACACTTTCTTTCAACTTGCCTTCTCTTTCCAAGTGAAATCCGTTAGATTCCTTACATATTTTCCGCTCCTTATCTTATCTCATTCCTCTTTTGGGTCATTGTATTTCAGCATGCCTCTGCCCCCCAGCATGTGTTCGCACAGATGGTCACAGACAGATGTGCACTTTGCAATTTTAAGTTACCCAAATGTGGTGGTGGCGGCGGCGCCTCTTCTGGTCCCCAAGTGTCATAGCGATCTGTGGCCAACTCAAGTCTTCAGCCACTGTTGTCCTCCCTGACTAAATTATTTTCTTTCTTCTCCTTTTCTTTCTCTCTCTACAGCTGGATGCTCTGGGGAGTTACTTTGGCCAGAATTAGATATGCACAGCTGATACCTCCAGCTGCACATTCTTTGGTTCTTTTTGGCTCTACAAAAGCTCTTGATGTTCTTACAATTTATTCAAGTGGAGAGCAATAGGGACAGTGGCCCACCCAGCTATTCTTTAAAAGCATTCAAAATGGCCCTTAATTTCTGTAGCCAATCCTGGCAGTTGATGTGATTAGGAGGAATGGCTCAAAATATAAGCGCCAACACAAGTATAGGCACTCTTGGCAATTCATATTTTGTGACTTGATTAAGCTATCAACAGAATGGATGTGGTATGGTAAACCTACTTATGCAGCCCACTTCTTGAAAAAGATGCAGTGTATTTTCACAGTATTTCTTTTTTTTTTAATTTTTTCAATTTATTTATTTTCAGAAAAACACAATTTTCAATTTATTTATTTTCAGAAAAACACAATTTTCAATTTATTTATTTTCAGAAAAAGCTGTGATTATTTTTTCACCACACCCAGTGCTCCATGCAATCCGTGCCCTCTATAATACCCACCACCTGGTACCCCAACCTCCCACCGCACCCCGCCACTTCAAACCCCTCAGATTGTTTTTCAGAGTCCATAGTCTCTCGTGATTCACCTCCCCTTCCAATTTACCCCAACTCCCTTCTTTTCTCTAACACCCCTTGTCCTCCATGATATTTGTTATGCTCCACAAATAAGTGAAACCATATGATAATTGACTCTGCTTGACTTATTTCACTCAGCATAATCTCTTCCAGTCCTGTCCATGTTGCTACAAAAGTTGGGTATTCATCCTTTCTGATGGAGGCATAATACTCCATAGTGTATATGGACCACATCTTCCTTATCCATTCGTCCGTTCAAGGGCATCTTGGTTCTTTCCATAGTTCGGCGACCGTGGCCATTGCTGCTATAAACATTGGGATACAGATGGCCCTTCTTTTCATGACATCTGTATCCTTGGGGTAAATACCCAGGAGTGCAATTGCAGGGTCATAGGGAAGCTCTATTTTTAATTTCTTGAGGAATCTCCACACTGTTCTCCAAAGAGGCTGCACCAATTTGCATTCCCACCAACAGTGTAAGAGGGTTCCCCTTTCTCCACATCCTCTCCAACACATGTTGTTTCCTGTTTTGTTAATTTTGGCCATTCTAACTGGTGTGAGGTGATATCTCAATGTGGTTTTAATCTGAATCTCCCTGAGGGCTAATGATGATGAACATTTTTTCATGTGTCTGATAGCCATTTGTATGTCTTGATGGGAGAAGTGTCTGTTCATATCTTCTGCCCATTTTTTGATATGTTTGCCTGTTTCGTGTGGGTTGAGTTTGAGGAGTTCATTATAGATCCTGGATATCAACCTTTTGTCTGTACTGTCATTTGCAAATATCTTCTCCCATTCCGTGGGTTGCCTCTTTGTTTTTTTGACTGTTTCCTTTGCTGTGCAGAAGCTTTTGATTTTGATGAAGTCCCAAAAGTTTATTTTCGCTTTTGTTTCCTTTGCCTTTGGAGACATATCTTGAAAGAAGTTGCTGTGGCTGATATCGAAGAGATTACTGCCTATGTTCTCCTATGTTCTCAGGATTCTGATGGATTCCTGTCTCACGTTGAGGTCTTTTATCCATTTTGAGTTTATCTTTGTGTTACAAAGCTGTGATTACCAAGACAGCATGGTACTGGCATAAAAACAGACACATAGACCAGTGACAGAGTAGAGAGCCCAGATATGGACCCTCAACTCTATGGTCAATTAATCTTCGACAAAACAGGAAAAAATATACAGTGGAAAAAAGACAGTCTCTTCAATAAATGGTGCTGGGAAAACTGGACAGCTATATGTAGAAGAATGAAACTCGACCATTCTCTTTTCACAGTATTTCATCTTGAGCTTATAAATTGCCATGAAGGTCAAAAATTTAACATAGTTTAACATGGCAAAAACACAGAAATTCATTCATGGCTTTAGGTATCACCTCCAGGCTGATGATTCCCAAGTCCATTTCTCTAAGCCTGTCTTCTCCCCTAAACCTTAATAGAAAGTCTCTTATTGTCCATTAGCTCTTGTGACCGAATTGTCTCACTACCAGTGTTTCAAGGTCCAAGGTTCCGACTGAACTCTTTCTCTTCTTCTCCGGGCATACTTCCTCTTATATTTTATCTCTGTTGCCATCAGCTCTGCTGACCTCTCATTCAAGGGCTCTAGGTCTTCTCTGATTCTTCCTTCACCTGTACTCCTGATGCCCCAGTCGGCTGCCCAGTTCTTCCTGGTCAGGCTACCAAATCACCTCTTTGCCTCTTTTCCTCTCACTATGGCCAGACCAGACCAGATCCATAGATTTTTATTGTTGTGGGACCGTGAACATTTCCTGAGTGTTAAGTGGCCTTTCTCCTTGGAATCCGTCACATAAAGAGATGTCCAATATTAATCTTCTGAAATGTGATATTTAATCACAATGCCTCCATAGTAATAATTCCATTGTTTCCTACTATCTCCAGGATGAATCTAACAGCTTTCCCAAAGACTTTGTGGTCCTTACCCAATCTTCAGCTGCCCTCTGGAATAAGCTTACTTCAGCCACTCATTTTTTATCTTGCTTCATTCTTCTACCTTGTCAAATTAATTTTGATTCTTACTGCTACAAATGGGTTTGTTACCTGGCTCAGTTTTGTATCTGTATATGTGACATATACAAGTATATTTGGTTTCTTGATAAGTAGCATTAAATACGATGGAATGAGAACACAAGGGTAAGCCCTAGAGATTTCTATAGGATTGAATTTTTTGAACTGGGGGCTAAGGTTGCCACAGATCCTGGAAAGCAATCCTGTGCCTTCTGCTGTATCCTCACCTAAACATGTCATGGCTCTTTGGGCCGTTCCTTTATTCAGTCATTGAACACTGACTGAACAGTCCCTTTCTCAAATATAATTCTTTTCTGAGCAGGTAAAGCTGTTGGAATCCACTCTTATTCATTTGTTTACACATGAAGGATTTGTCAGAGGTAAAAGCCATTGATGGATGTTGACTTCTGTGGAGAAAACTTGGACACTTGTTTTGGCATCTAAGAAATAACTCCCATTTTCCTATATTGTTCTTATTCCTATTGCTACATAACTAACACCACTCTAAACACAAGGCTGGAACTATTTTAGTATGCTTTTGAGGCAGAAATTTGGAAAGGGCACAGTGAGGATGACTTGTTTGAGCTTCCTTTTCCCCATGTCTGAGCTAAGAAAACCCAAAGTCTGGGGTTGACTTAGCAGCTGGGGACAGGAATCATCTGAAAACTTGTTCATTTACATAACTGACACGTGAGTGAGGCAGACTTGAAGGCTAGGACTGCCGACTGGAGCATCTTCACGTGACCTTCCTGTGTGGCTAGGCTTCCTCACAGCATGGCAGTCTCAGGATTGTCAGACTTCTTAATTTTGGCTCAGGGCTCCAATGTCCCCTGTCCCTGTGAAGCAGATGGAACTTCTGGCTTATTGTCATCTATGACCAAGCCCCAGAAGTCACACAGCAGCACTTTTAACATATTCTATTGGGTACAAGTGAGTCACAAACTGCCCAGATTCCTAGAGCGAGGCATATAGATCCCCCCTGCCCAATAGGAAGAATATTGGTGAATTTGAAGATGGACTTCCAAGTTGTCACATATATGAATTGAAGAATCAGCTATAACTACTACCTTTAGAAATGTGGCCCAGGGGCCTGGTGTTTTGAGACCTTAGCCAGCTTATCCAGTGCAAGTAACTCAGGGTAAAAATAATGTAAAGAAATGTCATAAACACTTACTCCTATTAAACAAAATTCGACCAGCTCTCAATGTTTTTTAGGTTTCAGTCCTTTTTATAAAGAGAAATCTGGTTATATAAATATCTTTTTCCTTTTTTCTTCTTTAATAGGCTAGAGTTGATATGTCTTTTTTTCTTTTCTTTCCTTTCCTTTCTTTCTTTTTCTTTTTTTTTTTTTTTGATATTTCTTAATATCCTTAAGAATACCCTTAAGAAGGGTACTTCTGAGAGTTTCAACGTTTGGCAGCTGGTAATAAGTGGGAAATGTCATTACATAAACTCTGGTTTGGGTTAAGAGGCAGGTGGTATTTTTAGGGAAGTCAGTGTCAACGTGAGGCTGCAGCCACACTGACCACCTCCAGCCCATCTGCAGAGACATTTCGGTCTCCCACAAGTAAAGCCCCCTCCTTCTGCCTGCTTTGACTGCCTCCTGAGTTCCCCTTTTATTTTTGGCCTTGGGTTTCAGCTTGATGAGTTGTCAAGAGGACTGGGCCACTGGATTCTATCTGTAAGAACTTCAGAGGCTGTGTCCATGAAGAGGGGCCGTTTTCTGCTCTCATATCATCTGTGTTGACATTCCTTAAACAAATACACACTGAGAGCCTTTTATGTCCCAATCATTGTGCTGCGCCATTTAATTATAAAAGAAATGAGCAAGACCAGTCACAGTTCTTGCCTTGTGGAGCTTCCATGTAGGGAAGACTGAAGTTGCAACTTACCAGTATGCAGAAAAGGTGTGAGAAGCTTTGAAAGCTCATGCCAAATGGGTTTGACATTGCAGGGCCAGGGAAGGTTCCCTGGGGAAGCAGCTGGTTGAGCTAAGAGTTTAGGTATGAATAGGTGTTAATCAGGAAAAGAAGGGAAAGTGATCCAAGCAGGGAGAACAGCCTGTGGAAGGAGGAGGAGGATGAGTTGAGAAGACTCAGGATGAGAAAAGGATTCGAGAAGGCCAGTGTGAGGGGAAGAGACACTGAGGAAGAGTCGTCGGGTGGAAGGTGAAGCTGGTGAGGAGAGTAGGAGCCAGACGGTATGAAACTTGGAGACCTTGACCGTGGTTTATCAGTCAGGGTTCTCCAGAGGTATGGAGCCAATAAGAGATACATACACCATTTACATATATAAACAGAACCAACATAATACATGATATATATCCTATTGTATAAAATACATATCCTATGTATATCCTACAGATATTATCTATACCATAATCATACGTAAGATTATAGATATAAATTAAGAAAGCTGACAAGCCTGAAACCTGTAGGGTGGGCTGGCAGGCAGGCAGACTACAAACTGAGGCTGGAGTTTATGCTGTAACATTGAGGCAGAATTTCTTCTTTTCTAGGAAACTTTGGTTTTTGGCCTTGAGGTCTTCACCGGATTGGATGAGACCCACTATATCATTGAGGTAATCTTCTTTACTCAAATTTGACTGATTGTAGATGTTAAACATATCTAAAAATGTCTTCACAGCAATACCTAGATTAGGGGTAGTAAATACTGGGTACTATAGCCTAGCCAGGTTGACCCCTAAAACTAGTCATAACACATAGTAAGGAGCTTGGTCTTGATTCTAAGAGAAATGGAGAACCCTTGGGGGAAGGAAGAGGGTGGCATGGTTAAACTTGTATTTCTCAAATGTGTTCTGTGCTTTCAGAAGAGGGTTGGTGTATGTGACCATCATCAAGGTTCTTGTGGTGGTCATAAGGCATATTAGATCATTCATGCACTTCTTATTCATGGACATGGTGCCCTGGCATTGAATTGGTCAGATGCTCCTTCTGGGTGTGCCCTTACCATCTTGAAATCACCTCCAAAGCAGGACTTTTATGTTTTATTTTGTTTTGGCTTTTCTCTTTTTCTCCGATGAGACTGGATGGTCTTTAGACACAGGAAGCATGTCTCGTTCACCAGAACATCCTTAGTGCCTGGCACATGGTATGTACCCAGCAAGCATTTGTGGATGAGTTTGACGGGGTTTTGTGTTTTCCCCAAAGTATCTTACAAAGAACAAAGGAATAACAGTCCTATCAGTAGTTCTGGTAGCAGAAAACCAGCTATTAACATGAAAATTTTTATCTTCTTATTTCTAGCTTCCTTTCCTTGGCATGAGCTATAATTGCATTTTAACTTCATTTGCATAGATTGCCTATTTTAGGATGTAATAATCACTTAATAAACTTTTAATTTTGGAATTATTTTAGATATACAAAGAAGTTGCAAAGATGGCATGGGGAGTTCCCATATGTCGCCCAGTTCTCCTGTTACATCCTACATCACGTTAGTACATTTGTCAAAATGAAGAAATGGAATTACTACTAACTGAACTCTAGACTTTGCCTACTCTAGACTTTGCCAGTTTTATCCGCCAATGTCCTCTTTTGGTTCCAGTATCCAACTCAGGGTACTACACTACATTTAGTCATCATGTATTCCCAGTCCTCTGGTCTGTGGGAGTTTTTCAGTTTTTCCTTGTTTTTTTCATGACTTTGATGGTCTGGAGGAATACTGGCAGACGAGTACTGTGGATTCTGGAGTACCCTCAGAATGTCCCCCAGGCTGAGTTTGTCTGATGTTTTCTTGTGAATAGATTAGGGTTATAGATTTTTGGAAAGAATACCACAGTAGTGGAATGTCCTTGTCCTATCGTATGACAGGGGATTCAATATCCACATGATATCACTGAGGATATTCGTTGTTATCACTTGGTTAAGGTAGCATTTGGCAGGCAGGTTTTTCCACTGCAAAGTTATTATTTTTCTTCCTCACTGTGTTCTTTGGAAGTGAGTCACTAAGTTTAGTCCATCTCCAAGCAGGTTGGAGGGAGGGAATAAGCTCTATCTCCCAGGCTGGAGAGTATGTGCATATATTATTTAGATATCTTCTGTAAGGAATATTTGTCTTTTTCCACCCATCTATTAATTAATGTAATAATTTACTTACATCAGTATGGACTGCTATATACACATCCTCGTATAGGATATATATATTTAAGTATATATAAAAATATATTTATACCTTGTTATAATCCTATAGGATGTTATTTATTTTGTTGCTTAAATTGTTCCAGTTTTGGATTGTTCAAGATGATTCTAGTGTTCCTTTGGTATCCTCTATCCTTTTATCTTTTTGGGTTCTTCTTCCTTCTGGTACTACAAGGTACTCTAACATCTTGTATCTTCCTTACCCCAGTCCTGGAAACAACCTTTTATCCAGTGAGCCCTGGTTTCTTTCATTGTCAGATGGTACTTAGAAACCAGGATCTTGGTACTGGGTGTGCTTATTGCCCCTGGGGTTTCATTGCTTCTAGGCCCTATCAACAGAAAGAGCTGAGAACATGTGTGTATATTAACTGTATAAATATATAACCCATAATTATTTCTGTGTCTATCCATCTGTATATATATTAAGATAAAATGAGTTTATACTGGTGTCTCTGACTACAAGCCAGATCTACATGCGTCCTTCCAGTCTTCCTTTCTTGCTTGTCTGTAACTCCTTCTCTTGGAGGAGAGTTAGGAAACCTGGCTCTGTCTGTCCATTTAATTATTTATTCAACCACGATATAAATGTAAAGCTGATTTAGGATTGTTTACCTGTAAGCCTATGGGAAACACATTTAGCAACTATATTACAGTGTTTATGTGTAGTTTTTTTTTTGCTTTTGATACAACCATTTTTGTAAGGAAGTGATATAACATAGAAGTTGAACAGTTTTAAAGCTAGATTGCTTGGGTCCAAATCCTGGCTCCATCACTTATTAGCTGAATGAGCTTGGATGAATTACTGTCTTCTCAGTTCCATCATTGTAGGATGGGGATAATAATGGTGTTTACTTCCTGGGGTTGTGTGAGGATTAAATGAATTAATAAATGTAAAGTGCTTAAATATTGTCTGGCATATAGTAAAGGCATTTAAGTATTAACTATTATTGTTAGGACAGAAATAAAGTCCATTTTAATTGCCACCAGTATATTACCATGTATATTGGGGCACTATAAACTTTTGAACGGTAGCATCCTCTCTATTCACTTAATAGTCTTCTTACAGCACTCAGCAAAGCTGTTTATATCTAACTTCCTTTCTATATCATCTTCTGTTCAGCATTCATGGTATTTTTCTGTGTGGAGTCAATTTGTCAGTCATTTCTCTACCAGCTTTTTGTGAATTCAGAAAACATAAGATTTAAGTCCAAGATTTTTAATGCAGATTTTAAGTCTAGGACGTATCCTAGACTTTGGCTTTCTTCAGATCATGAATCATAACCTTCTTAGAAGTTTGCGTCCCTGGCTTTTAGGGCATCGTTAGAACAGTGAATAATGGATTTCAACACAGCAACTGAGGGGTCTAGTGGTATAAGCTATATGTTAATTGCTGGCTGCTTATTCTGTTATTAAATGTGGTTACTTTGTGGTTATCACTGCTTGGAAAATCATTGATTGTTGTAAACCTTGAAATAGAGGTTGGGGGCTTTACTTGAAACCCTTAATAATAATGTTCTATTGCTGTTATTAATATTGCACAGCAAATAGCTATGGGTTCTGCCCAGTGGTAGTCAGCACTTCTGGGCAGGGTCATGTGTTACTGGCATTTTAATTAGGCTTCAGTGAACCCAGCTGCAACTGTTAGCAGTCGCTTTAAACTATTTTTCACGTTTGGGGTTTGATAAAATACAACATGTATTTCCCCCACTATTTTCCCTTTATGCTAAAAAAGAAAAAAAAAAAACAACCAAAAAACAAAAACAGAAAACCCACATAAACCAAAACCACATACACACAAAGGTACATTAACTTGATATGGAGCTACTAATTTTTTTTACGGCTAGTAATTTTTGAATCATTAGAATATAAAATCAAATGAATAGCTAATGCCTAATCATTTAACTCATCTTAGCTCTTTTATAATATATCCTGGCCCTTAGAAATAGAGCAAGCAACACTTTATCTGGCAAAAATATCTGAAAGTAGGAATTCTCTGCAAATTCCGAAGGTACAAATGCTTTCTTTTCCCTTATTTTAATTACCATAAGACATTGTAGATTTCAGGATTAGTATTTGGAATTGCAGCCAAATTTAAGGGAAACTGGTCAAAGCCACGTGATCCAAAGTGAACGGAAGTCATTCAGCTCCCGAGGAACCTGTAAAGGGGAGGTGTCCCTATGGCTAACTAAAGTCAGTAGCCAGACAACTGAGGTCAAAGCTACTGACCATTATAACTTAACAATGACCAATGAGATGCTTTAATTTTTTGCCAAGTTTTCACTCTTTGCCTGCCCCTGGTTTCTTCAGTAATACTGTTTTTGGGAATTAACCTCTATCACTAAACTCTGATTTACTCTTTTTAGAAAAGTGGACCACTTCTTCCTATGGGATATACCACCTGTTGGGTCTCCATTTCTTTTCATGAAGAAAGTGGACCCCATTTCTTGCCTTGGCTCTTTTCTCTTGCATTTGGTACCTACCTATCTTTGTTATGGTTGAGGGTGCTGTGGTGGGTAGAAGGACTTTTCGTGCTTGTAATTTGGGTAGAACATAGCAGAGACCAAGAATAGGCAGCGTTTGACACCTCCGTCTCTGACTGCTTGGAAAACAGATGGAGCTGAGCACCCTGCTGGGCCATGTTCAAGTGTGAGCGGCCACACGATCTGTGCACAGCTGGGCCGCCACAGTGGTTAACCTCCCATGGGGGAATTGGTGTGTGGTGGGCAGCATTAGTTACCAGGGGAAATGATTTGGCCATTTCTGGGGATTTGTTGTAAAATAGAGCTATGTATATAATACCTTTGATTGAGTTGCTCAACACACTTCATAGAACAAGAAACCTTCCTGACAAGGAGCAGGTGTCTCTACATTTCACCAACAGGAAAACAGATTAGGTTTGCTTTGGCCTCAGAGTGGGAGGATCTAAAAGAAAACATGGCCCTTGTGACAACTCAGAACCTGTAAACTTCCAGACCTGGCTTGCTACTGGGTCTTTCTCTTTGGGGAGGTTATGAGATGGTCGGACTGCCCTCTTACGTCACAAGGCCATCAGCACCAGAAGCCCATCTCCTTAGCTGTTTGGAATCTCTTCTTATCTGTCCTGGATTCCCAACTTTCCCCTGGCTTCAGGGTGTGCCTCTAGCCTCCTTAAGGGCATCTCTTCTCCTTCTGTCCTTCATCTTGATTACCAGGTAGTGGCTTCTCCTGCCAGAGGGAGGGAAAAGTGACCTTTGTCCATTTCCCCCTTAATGAAATAGTGTTCTGTGGAAAGAGTTCTCCCTTCTGAAGCCCATAACTAAATCACAGGCAAATTGTATTATTTTGAGAGAGTTGTCCTATGAGAGTTGTCCTATTACAGTATATCTCAGAAGTGATCAATTCTAGAGCAGGATTCTGGGATCGCAGTTTGTCAGATCAGAAGAAGGAAAAAAAACACGTCACTCTGTCTCCTTGGCCAGATAGTGATGAGTCAGCCCTGACCTGACCAGGCCCAGACTGCTGTGCAATACAGGTCATGACAGAGGAGGGGAAACCCAAGCCACAGTTGGATATCTAAATTTCTGGCCCTAGATTTCCAGGGAACTGCTTCTTGCACTTTCTCTACTCGAGAATGTAGAAGCTGGAGAGGCAGGTGGCTAAGTGTGAGGGAGTAAGGCAGGCTTCAGAGGCAGCAGATCTGAGTTCAAGAGCAGTGTACAATGGCAATGAAAAACATCGAATTTGCAGGACTGTGTTGTAAAGATCAGAAATAACCTATTCATCGTGTGGTTCAAAATAGCCACTTGATTAATAGGAACTTTGTAAGGATTAAAAAACCACTGGTACACCAATGACGATGGGCTATCACGGACCAAAGAGGGTGATGGATCCCGTCCTGTGTCCCTAGAGTCCATTAAAAAAAAAAAAAAAAAGACTGTCTTTAAAATATTTTTCTTTTCTTTAAACTACTACGTGTTCAATGTCAAATTGGTAAAATGCAGAAAATTAATTCCATGGTTTTTATTTTAGTGCATTTCCTTCTTCTATTTATATATTTAAATGAAATTCACTTTAAGATCCAAATGTGGTTTAAATCCTGTTTCTTTTTCGTTTATTATTATAATGAGAAAAGGTTTAAGTGTCTTTTTTCTATGTAATAAGAGATTACTGAAAATGTTCTTTTTGATGGAACCATGCTTAATGTTTATGCTTACCCAACGCAGAAACAAACTCCTAGAAAAGTGTGCAAAGTCTAAATGTTCAATCTTATAATCAAAATGTTCAATCTTATAATCAAAAGGAAGCACAAAACCAAAGAGTGTATGTTTGATCACTGGTAAGGCCAGGGGAAATGGCGCCTTAGCTGGCCTGTTCATATGGCACATCTAAAAGAGCTTGTTCTGTCTTTTGGAAAGTTTCAAGTGTACACACAAATAGAGAGGATAATGCCTGAGCCTACAGGTCTCCTCTAGCCCCAACTGTTATGAACCCAGGGCCAACCTTGTTTCACTTCTCCTCCCATTTACTGTACCACCCACAACCCCCCTACGTGATCTTGACATAGATCTCAGATACCATTTGTTTTCCCCTGTGACACACTTTGGAACCTGATTCCGTGTTGCTCTGTGTTCTCTGGTTCACGCTCACTGGTGATACGTGAACAAGCCCAGACTTCAGAATCAGACCTGCTGGTGTTCAAATCCAAGCCATAAATTCAGATCCAAGTTGCAACATGGAAGCTGGGGCTCAGGTGCCTCAGCTACAAAGCAGAGCTAAGGCTTCCTAGAGTTATTATAAAAATGAAAAGACAAGACCTATAAAAAGCTCTACTTGTCCCCCCACAATTGGTAGGTGCTCTGCAAATATCACCTCCCTCCCTCACGTCCAGCCTCCTCCCCCACTCCTGAGAGCTCCTACCTGGGACTGACCTCCTTGACTTCTACTCAGTAGACTCCCTCGATGCTCGGATTCGCCATCTTTGTCTCTCACAGCAGGTCCCTGGTCTTCAAACTCCTTTACTGAGAATGTAAGCTGCTTCTATTGGGAGCCAAGCATGACAGAAGTAGAAATTAACAGGGCCTCTGCCACTCAGCACCCTGGCATGCTCAGTCCAGTCGGGAACCCTGGCGTAGCCTGCGTCCTCTCTCTTCCTTCACTGGACTGAACTAGTCTGGTTTCTGGGGATGATCTCTCATTGGTAATGGCTTACCTCTGTTTTCTCACTGGGTCTGGAATTGGGTCTCCTACGGTTGGAAGGCCTGGATCTTGACTCTGTGCTGGTTGATTGCTTGAGGCCGAATCACCTTTTTGGGGCATGAGCTCTCGGAAGAGGGCATCTCCTGAAGTCTCTGGGTTGCAGGAATGAGGGTATGATTAAAATGGCAAAAGCCAAGGCTGAAAGTTGCTGGTGGAATGAAGTGGACGAGGGCTGGGTGGGCTCAGGTTAAAGAGTAGCAGCACTAGTACTTCCTTACAAAGGGTTAATATTTTGGGGAGAGGCGGGCACTCACAAGGCCCCTATTTAGTATGGGAGGGGGGTACTGGCCTGTGCAAGGACACTGGGTATGACTGGGCCTTTGGGGAGGGCTGACGTTGGGTGGGTTGGTCTTTTTGACAGGGGCGTGTAGGTATTTTTCTCTACAAATGTGGCTCTCCCACTCTAGATGCGGTAACGGGGGAGGTGTGGCAGGGTTATGTTGTTTGTCAATCAGTGTCCTTCCTCCTAATTTCAGCTGTTGGACAGCTGGGACCCAGCTGGTCCAGTCTCCAAGTTGCTGCACTGAAGAGGCATTGTCCAGACAGCCGTTCTCCTCTTGCTTTACGACTCTTGCTCACATTCGAGAGTTTTCCAGTACTCCGTTCACAGCAGTTCTCTTTTTACATTCTCTGCCCTCTTCTCTAGCCCTTTCACGTTTTTGGGAGCCCTTCCCCTACCTCTCACTTCCCAACTTTCTAGCACATTTGCTTAGTGCCTGATGTCTTGTTCTGCGATCCCCTCTGCTGTCTGCCTCATTCCCTCCAGCACGTGCCTCCTGATGTGTCACATGTCCCACCCACCAGCCGATTTAGTTCTCCGTTTTTCCCTAGAGGACATATTGGTGTGACTTTTGTCTTTTCTCAGATAACGGAGAAGGAGGAAGAAGCTCAATGAGAAATACTTTTAGGCTCTGTTAGCAAGGGAAGAAAAGACCTTTATTTTCTTCTATCCTGTAACTTCCAGCTATGGTCTGTCCTACTGACCCCTACCCACTCCTCGCTGAACATGTCTGAATGAGATGCTTTGCTCCTTTAGGGTAATGACTCCAGGGACTTTCTACCTAGGTTCACTCAGCCCACTGTGGTCCCAGTGTGGCTTTTGGCTGAGTCAGAGCAATTTATGAGAGACTCCTGCTGAAGCACTTTGAAAGAATCAGAGGAGATGTAGGTCCTGCCCTCTACAGGTCACTTAACTTGAGTTTGATATCTGGGCTTCTGCCCTAGTCTTTGCACCTAAATCCCTATCTTTGGAAAGAGCTCATACTATATAGTCTCTTGTTCTGCCTATGGAATCCCAACAGGGTAACCAAAGCTTGGTGCCTGCTTCTTTTCTTGATCTTGTTTTGATTTTTGTTTATTTTTAACAAATGAAAATTGGATATATTTAAGGTATACAATGTGAGGCTTTGATATGTGTATACACTGTACAATGATTACCATAGTCAAACTAATTAACCTAGCCATCACCTCCCATAATTACCTCTTATGTGTGCATATGAAAGAACTCTTGAGATCTACTCTCTTTTAGCAAATTTCAAGTAGATGATACATTACTATTCGCTATAGTCACCATGTGGTATGTTCGATTTCTAGAACTTATTTAAGGTCTTAGGGTGAGCTTTAAGCACTTTGCAAGACATGGCCACAGTAAATTTTTTGTCAGAAATCCAGATAGCCATAATGTTGTCATTGGGTTTATTCCTTTACCTCATGTAATCCCAGTAACTGTGGTGGTATTTAGAGGTTAAATAGCTAAGAACGAACCCCTCTGGGAAGAAAATTCTAGACCATTTGTAACTCAAAACAAACAAGAGTGTTGAATATGGGTATCAACCATATTCTACACTTTGATTCTTAATTTTGACCCGTCCACTCCCATATAATCGGAAGTTTGTACTCTTTGATTAATATTGGTCAAGATTTCACCTTTTCTCCTTATTCGCAGCCTCTGTACAACCATTTTACTTTCTGTTACCAGGAGTTTAGCTTTGTTGTTTAGATTCCACAAATAGGTGAGATCATGTGATATTTGTCAGTGTCTGGCTTGTTTCATTTAGCATAATGTCCTCTAGGTTCACCCACCTTGCCACAAATGGCCAGATTTTTTTTTAAATTAATTTTTTAAAAAGATTTTATTTATTTTTTTGACACACAGAGAGAGGTCACAAGTAGGCAGAGAGGCAGGCAGAGAGAGGGGGAAGCAGGCTTCCTGCTGAGCAGAGAGCCCGATGTAGGGCTTGATCCCAGGACCCTGAGACCATGACCTGAGCCGAAGGCAGAGGCTTAACCCACTGAGCCACCCAGGCGCCCTGGCCAGATCATTTTTAATAGCCGAATATGCATGTATGTTTTAAATGTGTATCAACGTGTATAGAGATGAGTATGTATATAACACATACGTAATTGCTTATTCTTCTCCAGCTGTCTGACAGACACTTAAGCTGTTTTATCTCTTGGCTATTGTAAATAGTGCTGCAATGCACAGGGCAGTGTCGACATCCTTTTGAGGTAGTGATTTGCTTTTGCATGAATACCTAGAAGTGGGGTAGCTAGACGGCTGGGTTTCAGGATCACATGGCTGCCTGCATCCTTGAGGCTGCTCTTGGCCTGCCTTTCTGAGGCCTCTGGGCCCTCTTTGGGCCATCCCTCCTCTTTCCTGTTGTCCTTCTCATGCCTACAGCTGGGCCTGTGGTTGGGTGTGTGTCCGCGTGTGGTGAGTGAGTAGCATCTGAGCACCTTAGGCTGCATCTGTCCCTTGGTGCTTTACTCACTGTTGTGCTCCATCTTTCTTGGTTTCCTTCCTGCTCCGGACACGAGGCCATTCTCATTTGTGCTGCTTTTGCTGTTCTTGATAGCTGCCATTCTTCAAGTGCCTGTTTTGTGCCAGGTGGTTCCCTCACATTGTTGTGTTTACTCTTCACAAAAACCGTAAGGGCTGGGTGTTATAAACATTTTACCGATAAGAAAACCAAGGCCCAGAGAGGCTTGATAGCTTCCTCAGTGTTTGTTCCTAAGTAATGGCAGAGCTGGGGCTCTAGCTTAAAAAAAAAAAAAAAGTACTCTTGGATCTTACCAAAAGAGATCCTAATTTGTAGGTTTGGTGTAGGGACCAAGGAATATATGTATTTTTAACAACTGCATAGATTTAAAATCCATTGGTCCATGAACTGTCCTTTGTATACCATTCTTGACTGAAATAAAGCTAATTATAGCCTTTGTGGTTCTCGTTTCTCTTACATTGTGGAGGTCATTTAAGAATGCCTCGTTGTCTATAACACATGTTAGACGTGTTTTGATCCTGTCCTCAGAGACATTCATGGGGTATGTCTTCACAGTCAGCTCCCTGTGGAAGTTTGTAGGCTCAGAAAACATACTCTTAAAATCTGGGGAGCAGGTGAGACAACCTGTCTGGTGAAACAGAAGCTTCAAAGGAAAGGGAAGAGATTGTCTTATGTTTGTGAAAGTGCTGTCGACGGCCCTAGGATATTGTAAGAAAAGCCTGGATGTAGCATGTTAAGAAAACCATAAACTACTCAGCTGCATTTCAGTTTGAGTAATTGCTGAGCTGCAGTAATAGGAGGGAGTGTGATGTACGGGGCTCAGGAAAAGGCAAGCTGAGGAATGAGAAGTGTACCCAGCTGTATTTAGACAAGAACGTGTTCTATTTCAGGGCAGCCAGCCTTAGTTCTTGGTATAGAAACCTCCCTTGGCGGGGGTGGGGGCGTACTTGGGTGGCTCAGTGGCTTAAGCCTCTGCCTTTGGCTCAGGTCATGATCCCAGGGTTCCTGGGTCTGTGTCTCCCTCCTGCGCCCCACTCTCACATGCACACACACTCTCTCCCTCTCAAATAAACAAATAATAAAAGAAACCTTCCTTGGAGGAGAGGCCCACTCTCTGACTGTTAGACTACTTCTGGCAGACACTATCTCTTAACAATGAGCAGGTTCTTGGAATCTGAGGTTGAGCTCTTGAAGCAGCTGATCCATGGGGATCCACTGGGGGGCTAACCCAGCCAGGACAGGGAAAGCACTACAGATGGGGGCTCAGTTCTCAAAGCAGCCCAGCTCATTAATTCATTTGTGTTCTGCTTGATCAGTTACTCTGGCATGGGTGGGAGAGTATGAGCCCGTTGCCTGGAGCAAGATCCCCATTGGCCGAAGCAATGGAAGCTGAATTTCTAAAGACCGAGCTCTGAGCCCACCCTGTTTCCATCGGGTACTGATGCCTGTGGCATTCAATCTGGAGCTACCTTCCAGATTTTCTTAGCTGGGAAGAAATCTTTGTCCAGGCTTAGGGGCCTCAGGGCTGGGCAGAAAACTCTGGGACCTCTATTGCCAGGTGATCCTAGTCCCTAAACATTAATGTTGGAGGCTTAATTTTTCTCTTAAGGAACATATATTTGAAAAATGCTCCATTTTATCCTAACCAAATGTGAAACTTGGTATATATATCTATATCTATATTTATATCTATATCTATATATAGATATATAGATGTATTAGAAGATGATTAACTCTGTGTATCCCACATGGGTCGGTAGGAAATTTGAATTAGATCATGGGGAGACTGAAGTAAAGGAGAATTGATTGGCTGCTCCATGGCCCAGTGGCAAAAATGCCCATGTTTCTGTCTTCTCATCCTGTGCTCAGTTCAATTAAATCTCAACTATTCCAAACAGTGTCTTATTCTGCCTGTATTTTCCTTCCAGTTTGTTCCTTGAGATCATCTCCTTTTACCGCCTTGGATTTGGTTGTCTCATGAGTTCCTTCTTGTTGGAGATCTTGGGGGGATTTATTTTGCATATGGCAAAGAAAAGCTTATATGATCTCCTTGTTATGAGCAGAGAAAGATAAGAAAGAGCTAAGAGATCTCACATAGGGCAGCTCTAAGTAATGGCAGAGCAAACAATCCCTCCCCATCACCTCACCAAGAGAGATATTCACGGGCTTTGCCGAGGTGGATTCTCTACAGAATGGAAGGTAATCTGTGTCAGCAAAAACCCCAGGAATCATTCCACTTAGATTTCGGTGAAACTTTGAGGGGAGATTGTGGTGAGTGTTAAGATGGTGACATTAGACCCCAGGCTGGGGACAGGAAGGACATCTTATGAATGAGGGCTGAGGACACAAATTAAACCAAAACAGACACTCACATACTCCCCAAAGACTTTATAGTTTTTTTTAAAATGTAAATTATTTAACAAATACATATACATTTTCATCATTAATATAGAAATTAGTTTATAGTACTACTTAAATCTTTTTTTTTTTAAATTTTATTTAGTTGAAAGCACAGGAGCAGTGGGGGGGAGGCAGAGGCGGAGAGGAAGAATTAGACACCCCATTGAGCAGGGAGCCCAGTGCAAGACACTGTCCCAGGACTCTGAGATGATGACCTGAGCTGAAGGCAAATGCTTACCTAACTGAGCCACCCAGGCGCCCACTATTTCTGTCTTTAAAAGTTATGTATCAAATCCTTCAGTCTTCTTTTCTCCCGCGTTGTCTGCATGCCCTGGTGATTTGCGACAAACACACCTTTTGAGCACTAACTTCCCGCCCACCTCTGCTGCTTGCCTCCATTGCCTCAGCACCTGCCCCTGGGGGTCTGCCCATATGCTTGCTGATGGCTCTTCATGAAAAGGGTCAGCAAAACTAAAATGAACTTTTGCTCTACTCTGAGTGCCCATCTTGTGAGGTAGTACACGCCTGACTAGTGACATTTTCCCGTTGGGAATACATACAGAAATGCTATGCCAAACGTGGCGTCTTCCATCTTTGAACTTCTTGAAGACTCTAGAATTCTCTGGCCAAAACAGATAACATTTACTAGAAAAGCAGTGGATTCTGGCATGTCAGGGATTGCTTTGAAGTTTCCCCTTCTAAGAGAAGGACATCCTTTTATACATCATCATGGTTTCTACCCGGTTCTTGCAGTTTTCGAAAACAAGCCTACAAAAGCCTTTTGCTATTAAGAAGTTACATGTGCCACGAAGTTGAAAAGTTGCCCGTTGGCTTGAAAACATTTTGTCTGTGCAAATGACTAGGGGGGGCAGAAGGAGAGGTGGTCAGGGAGGAATAAACACAGCTGGTTTCAATATTAGAAGCAAAGATAGGCCTTTTACTCTTTATTGTGGTACCTGCTTTGGGAATCAGATGGAACACATCCACAGGGTGGGGGTGGGTATGGGCCTGGCTTGCAGGCGGGGAAGGTAGGCTGGCTAGGGGGGGGCTTGGGTTCCCTTCACCGCAGCCCTGTGGGAACATCATCTTCCCCTAGCCTGGCCCCTCATGTCAGCACTCTTGGTTTTCACTAATTGTGAAAGTTCCTCTTTTTGCAGAAGGATCTACGTCTTCCTTGCCTCATAAAAATCATCCTGAATTTAAGCTGCAACTATAAAAAACCCCCCAGCAAACAAGAAACAGCCTTTCTGATCTAAGTTATGGGAAAGTGGACTTTTATTTTCTATTTAAAGAAATACGAGTCTTCGTAATGCATTAGTAATTCTAGTAAAAAAAAGTTTGATATGGACTTGATTTCATAAACAAAGGCTGTCCTTAAGATATGTATCCATTTCTGCTCAGAAACATCACTTTCAGTTTTTATGAAAAGTAAAAACAAATTTGGAGTTGGCAGGGAAATCACTTGTCACTTTTAATGAAGTGATTTCTGCACGAAGTTTAAGGAAAAGGGAAAACTAATTTTTTAAACTAAGTGGGGTTCCCCAATATAATAGATAGTGATAATTTGGTATTTGTAGTCAAATATAGTACATTCGAGCAAAAATCTATTATACCCTTACAAGGACAATCTCCAATACCTGAATCTTCCAATCTTCTAATACCTGAAGTATTCCCTTGGCATTCTCATTCCTATTGTATGTTTCCGCTAGACTCTTTTTTAGTTAAAAGCATTTATTGATGGTACCTCACTGCCAAGGTTCTGCCCAATTTTAGATCCATTCAAGTAGTCCCTAAGTGTCTTGAAGCTTTACCACATGGGCCATTAAGATGAAGAGTCGTGGGTTCTAGATCTTGATCACCTCCTCACCCTGTGCCAGAGAGACTATGTTCCTGCAGAAGAACCCACAGGGCATCATTTCCCTCAGTTTGTAGCATTAACACCCACTTTGGTGCAATGACACACAAACATTTGAATGTCATGGAGAAACTAGAAATTACCGTTCAAGCACAATTGAATGGTTTTCAAGGATTCACTCTGCCTTCTCCACCTATTGAACTCTCCTAAAGACTGAAGCTGTGATGCCCCTTATAAACACCGACTGGTCTTCAGCTGTTCCACAGACCATCCTCACACAGCTACTGTTGTAATGTGGAGTTGTCTGCACCGGGAAGGAGTGTATATCTCGCTTGAGTTGAGTTCTCCTGGTTCAGATGAAGGCCTCTTTCTCTGAGGGTTCATGTATTTGTCCCAACATTTATATGTGGTAGAGGATCAGGAGGAGAAAGGGTATGTTTTTCTTTGCCAGTGACGGCCATCTACCAAGACCCGCACTCAGAATGGTCCCCACCCTCCTCCCCCTCTCTTCTCAGGTTAGCTCAGAGCCAGTGACTAGTCACCCAGACAGTTCACTTGGCATGTTTGGGCCACTGGTCCCCAGCCGACCCGGGAGACAGAACATGCCTGAGTTAGTTCAATGGTAACATGTGGCCCGGGAAGAGTGGACACTGAGTGAAGGCAAAGAACACACAAAGAAGCCCTATTTAAACCTCAAGGCCCACCACCACCAAACCTTCACCAAGGGAACCACCTGGCCACAGACCCTTGTCCAGTTAGGGCAAAAACTGGAAGAAAACAAAGATAGACCAGTCAGTTTATCCTGAGCCTAGGAGCTTGGTCCTTCTTGAAAGCTTTTTGCGAACGACGATCGAGATTTAGGACAGTGGAAGTCACATTTGACCACCTCCAGACCTGAGGCTGTTATTTTTGTGAAAGTCTATTTTAATCAGAGGAAATCCTGTTTCCCCAGCAGCCTGGGCAACAGCCCTGAGATGCACAGTCGTCTCAGGAGTGTTGTGAGGATACGGGCTCTCTTTAATCTCAGAATAAAAATATTTGATGTTTACAAGGTGTATTAGTGTAATTGGAATGTGTCTGCCTGTCTGCTGGCCTTCCTTCCACAGGGGGGACCTCATAATTAAAGAGCATCGTGTTCATGTGGCGGCCTGTTTTCCTTTCATAGCTGCTGGTGAGCAGTTAGGGCAGGACCGTTACCCTGGGCTCTTGAGAGCTCATCCCGGCAGACAGCTGCCGCCAGAACAAAGGGGAGGCTGCAGGCTGCTTGTGTTCTCCCCGGGACCCGTGGGCCGAGTGGGAGAGGAGACTAGGCCAGCTCGGGGTCTCAGAGATGTCTCTGACCCCAGAGAAGCCGACAGTGTGTGCAGTGGAAATATACCTTGATTAAAAACACGGGAAGGCCAGAAGATTTCCCTTTTCTTTAAGTGAAAGGCAGGGTGCGGGGTGTGGAGAGAAACACCCACCCATATCCCTTCATGCCTTTGGAATTGGACATTATATATCAAAATGAGATTTTTGATGCTTCAGGACTTGAGGAATCAGAACCTAGAACAGTCAGGGGAGCGTGAAGAAATCTCATTTCCGAAACTTGGGACTGGGTTTGTTCCTGCTCGCTTCGGTAACCAATCCCAGAACCTCCAGCCACGCCTGGCAAGTAGTAGGTGTTCAATAAATACGTTTTAAATGAATGATTGATTCTCACTGCAGAGTTCCTCTCCTCCCCAGCCAGTCTGGAAGTCCCCAGCAGGATGTCTGCCCATGTGCTCAAGTGGGTCCGTCAACCACAGCCCCCTTGTGACCTCTGGCTGTTCCGATCCCGCCCCAGCCCCTACTATTGCCTGACGGTACCTGGTGGTTGCAGCTGTGGCTGACCACAGGCGAGCTCTGAGCTACATCAGCATGTATGCTTCCCTCCTCTCCCATCTCCCACAGTGCCCTCGGCCCTGGCCCCGGACTGCCCACAGTGTCCCCGCTCTCTCAACTTGTTCCCCCGTGCCTCTGATTACTGTCTTCCTGGAAGCCCAAACCATCTATGGAGCCGGGCAGAGAAATATCTTCAAACCTCTTTTCTTTTCCACTCAGGACTTAAGGATTCTGGTCACAAAAATTTGCCTTGAAACTAAAAATGTCTTTATGTCTGTGTTTTTCAGCCCTGGTTAACTAAATGTGTCCACCCAGTCCCCCCCCCTCCTCAGATCCTTTGATCTAGCGGATCTAAAGTGGAATCTGGGCATTTGTATTTTTCCAAGGATCACAGGCAATTCTGGGGCACATACCCTGTTGCGAAGGACCCTGCCTCAGGTTGTCCACTCATTGTAACAGGGAAAGGGGTCGGGGGATGGTCATCAATTTGGGCTCAGCCACGATGCTCTGCTAGAAAATGACATCTTTAGGGAAGCAAGGAAAATGTTTTAATTTATTTGAACAACACCATCTTTAGATCAAGAGATAGCTAATTCTTTTTCATGTGTCATCCTAACCCCAGGGCAGAAACTGTAGAGGAAGTCTGAGCCCCTGGCACTGGAAGAAGAGGCTGGAAGGAGAGGCTTCCCATCCACATGGGAAGCTGTAGAAAGACTATCTGCACGTGGTCACACTATCTCTAAGATGCTGTGACTTGATTGATTGCTCTAAGACCCATTTATTGGATCCCCGTTGGGTGTTCTGCAGGTTGCAGAGAATCGTTAGAAGCGCACGTCACCTCAGAGAGTGTGTGGAGTCTAGAAGGGTGGCCCTCGAGTGCATTCTCTGTTGACTCATTCATTCGCTTTGCCAGACTCTGAGTGCGTGCTCAGTCCCAGGTACTGTGCTGAGCTCCAGGGCTACCACGATGAGGAACACCCAGTGTCCCTGCCCTCCCTCCCGTAGCTCGCATTCTGTCGGAGAGAGACAGCAGGTGGACAGCCATTCCCCTGGGAGGGTAGAAAACTGGAAATGTCCTGTGAGAATCCTGGGTAAAATGCTCTCAAGAGTTCGGAGAAAAGCTAATACCTATACAGCAAGGGGTTAATCCTTTGAGATGAAAGTGGTAAAATTCACATGTTGAATACAACCCTTAGCTTGTCTAATGGCATTTTAAAAACAGGTTTTAGATATCTAGAGCAGTTCACAGCAAAATTGAGCAGAAGGTAGCGATTTCCCCAAAATCCCTTCATCCCACACAGCCAGAGCCTCCCCCCTTATCAACAGCCCCCTCTAATGGCATTTTTACAGGTGAAAAAAGCAAGCTAAAGAGGGCTAAGATAACCAGATTGCCTGTGTTTGTGTCCCTGCTGCTTGGGGGCTCGCGCCTGGTTGTAGGTAGGAGTGAGTTCACTGGCGAGATGGGGGTGGAGAATCTTGTCTTCATGTTTTTTTTGTATCACTTCAGTCTTGAGAACAGATTTTTACGCATGGTTTATGGAACTGAAATGAATTGAAATAACATGTCAGCTGATCTGCACCCCTGCAACTAAAAAAGATTCAGAGGAACAAGCTACCTGACAATTAGACAGCATTTTCTGTCTGAAGGTTGTTTCGACAACCACAGATGTGTGTCAGAGCAACAGTGTCAGGGTTCACTGTCACACTGTCTTTCCTGGAATGAAAGGATTCATTTCCATATAGAAATCGAAAAAGAAGTATGCTCTTATTTTGAACTGCTAGTTGAGACAGCTTTTTAAGTAAGAACAGTTCCAAGTCACTGGTCTGCTGTCTGCAAGGGGGTACAGTGAAGAAAATAAAGGCTTAAGGACTGGCCAAATGTTTCCTTGGGGACAACTCACCCGCGTGCCCAGATCCCCCCAACCTCTGCTCATACACCTTAGAATGCACTCCAGTGGCGGTGGCCTTCATTGTCTTTATTGATTAACTGATGTTTAATGTTTTACTAGTTATTGCATACTACGTATCAAACCTGTATTCAAACGCTTGTTAACAAGGCAGGATATATACCTGTCCCTCTTAGTAGGTTGTAAGTGTCTGAGAGCAAGAAGCTCTCTCTTGGGGGGTGGGGGGGTGGGGGGTGCCTGGGTGGCTCAGTCGGTTAAGCATCTGCCTTCAGCTCAGGTCTGTGATTTCAGGGTCCTGGGATCTAGCCCAGTTCAGGTTCCCTGCTCAGTGGGGAGTCTGCTCATTCCTCTTCCTCACCCCTTCTCTCCTCCCTCCTCCTCCCAGCTCCTAGTGCTTTCTCTCTAACAAAATCTTAAAAACAAAACAAAAACAAAAACAGCTGTCTCTTCAATTTAGTTTTTTTTTTTTTTTTAGAAATTTGCCATCTACTACCATGTAGTACAAAGTGTAACATGTAACATTCCATTTCTTAATAAAGACTGATTATTTTGAGGAAATGGCTCTTTGTAGATAATCTGAATGTCCAGCACTAATGTTCTGATTAGTAGGAAAAGTCTAGGAAAACTTAGATTCGTAGGAGGGATTTGACATACATGAAATGTTGAAGAAACAAACAAAAAAATGTCCCAAGTATAAAGACTTATGGCCTTGTGATTTTGTTTTATGGTCTTTTTTCTTCCTCCCTAAGGAGGTGTGATTACCATCTTCACTTACTATGAGGTTTGGGACATTGTCAAGATATGAATGTAAAATTTCAGTTTAAGAACATACTTTGAAACACATTCAGTTATTTTAAGATTTACTTGCTTTTTCCTTGAAATAGAGTTCTGGATTTTCTGATACTTCCCTTTAGAAGTGAGATTTCTTTGAATAACTGGGGCCTTGAGAAAAGTTACAACACCGCTGTCTTCAGTCCATCCCCAAGACGGTCTTTGCACGCAAACACTCATTGACGTCAATACAACTTGGGTGAAGTTCTTTTTTTTTTTTTCTCTGTCACTGGGAACTGGGGAGTGGAGGTAGTGGGGTGAGGTGCACGGGACTGTGTCTGAGTACTGGGATGAGTTGACTGTGATGCAATTTGGAATGTTATGCTTTTCTAATAAAATTGGGTCTTGTGCTGTTTTCCCACAGGACAAGAAAAAAAAAATACACTCAGAATGACATTTATTCCAGGAACTTTAAAAGTTCTTCCACCATGTTTGATAGACTGGTGATAGATGGTTTATGAGGACTGGCCAGTGTTAAAGGATTTGGCATTTGATTTTAGAAGATTTTAACTCTACGTGGAATTTATCAGACTCTCTGGGTCTATTCTCCCAGTGGAGATCGTTTGCCTTCTCCTTACAGCTGATGCTTCTACATGGGAGATGATATGTCTAAGCACATACATCTTAAGTTGATGCTAACTAATTTCATCTGAGATACAAATAATTCATTATTTTTATCCAACATTTCCCAGTCTTCCACTTTTATTGTGACTTGTAAATTCACTCCTAAAACTTTCTGTCCTACTATACTTGAGTAAATAAATAATCACCTGTCTTTGGGCACTTTGTATCTGGAATTATTCTGTTTGATTTGTGCATTTTTCTTGTGTGCCAATGTGCCTGTGTCAAAAAGTTTTTTTTTTTTTTTAAGTATTTTATTTATTTATTTGAGAGAGAACATGAGAGCTGAGAAGGTTAAAGGGAGAAGTGGGCTCCCCATGGAGCTGGGAGCCCGATGTGGGACTTGATCCCAGGACTCCGGGATCATGACCTGAGCCGAAGGCAGTTGCTTAACCAATGAGCCACCCAGGTGCCCTCAAAAAGTTTTTTATTTAAAAGATTTTTTTTTTTTAAGATTTTACTTATTTATTTGAGAGAGAGCGAGAGAGAAAGAAAGTGAGCACAAGAAGGGGTAGCAGCAGAGAGAGAGGAAGAAGCAGGCTTCCCGCTGAGCAGAGAGCCCAATACTGGGCTGGATCCCAGGACCCCGGGATCATGACCTGAGCCAAAGGCAGATGCTCAACCAACTGAGCCACCCAGGCGCCCCTCAAAAATTTTTTAAAAATTCAGTTGGTGAGAGAAGACAAAACACGGAGCATTTTTGAGAAAAAATAAGGTAGTTAAAAATCTCAGTTTAAGTGCAAGTGGATGGAGGAGATGGGACTTCAGCAGATCTTGAAGGTTTCACGTAAGATGCATAAACTATCGAAAAGACAACAGAAGATGGGAAATTTTAAAAATTAATTATGGGTTTTTCGAGGTCGACCATAGAGTCATGTGTAGACAAAGTTTCAAATTGAGCTATGTCTTCTTAGATATAGCTTATGTCTTTGTATGTCATGTGCCTGTGAATTCTTATTAGCCCATGTTCCTTTTATTTATAGCTCCCATTTGTTTGTGCTCATAAGGTTGTTACTAATACTGACAAGATTTGTGGGTACACTTTGAAAAGAACCTTTCCTAAATTGTTAAGTTCTTCAGCTAATTTAAGGGGAAACTGAACAAAAAAAGTGTAACCAAATACCGTGAAACCCCTAAATTTCTTAACCTTAGGCCAGGTGTCCATTGTGAATCTTATTAATTCTAATCATTTTCAGCTTCTTTTGAATTAAGTAACATGAAGACTTTTCTTATCCTCATTCACTTGATATGAGCGTCACCTAATTGACCAATCAACTAGTGAGTACTTACTAGACACCGATTATGCACACAGAATTTTCTTGTGCCTATAATTTAAATTCCTGCCTTTTAAAGTTTAAAATTTTAGCAGCAAAAAAACAGGGTTGAATGTATTCAAGTTTTGGTTAGAAGTGTGATTCCAAGTGTTAGAGAAGTCCAGGAGAGAAGGAAATGAAAAACACCTTGGGTAATCGGAGATTGAGATAACCAGTGAGAAGGGAAGGACTTGCCCTGAGTTGAACAAGTAGGGGAAGCCCTGAGGCAGAAGAATGGGTTATTGAAGTAGAGAAGGAATTAGGACTGATAAAGTTTTCCCAAACAATTCTTACTGTCCTTGTTTGAATGTGCAATGGGAAGAGTCCTGAAATAGTTTATTTAACATCCTTGGGCAAACAAAGTCTGCTCTTTCTCTTTGTGTACATACACACACCGCCCCCCCACTCTCCCTCCACCACACACACATCACACAGAAATGCACATAAATATGTATCTACATATAGTTCTCATTAATTCCCTTGATTATGTTTGTAGTTGATAATAAAGAATAGGTATCTTTGCTACAACGGGCAGGAAACTTTTGTGTTAGCTCTGGTCTTAATTTTTAAAGATTTAAACTGTGAAGTTTTATTGTCAATTAGATTTGTGAATATCATTTAAAAAAATCTTAGTACAGATTTAAAAAATGTGAATTCCACGGTGAAAAGAGTCACAGCAATGGAGACTTTTCCCTTCTATAGGCCATTTGGAAGTAAAAGTTAAAGACCAACTATGAGAAATGCAGAAGTTATAAAGGGAACTTGAAAATTTATTTTTAGACTGTTAACCAGACACACTTTTCTTGGCCGGCCTGAGACCCACTGAAACAGTGCTTTTCCAGAGAAACTGTGATCAAATCTAAATAATAGTTTCTAAAGAAGATATAACCCATGGGCAGATTTGTCTACCTGGCTAAAAGGCAGCTGATTCTCTTAAAAGTATTTTTTAAGAGAACCATGCATGTCAAGTGTTGATATGCATTGTAGACCATCTGGAAATCAGGATGCGGATTCTGATTCAGCACGTCTGGGGTGGGACCAGGCTTCTGCATTTCTGAGTCGTTTCCAGGTGCTGCTGCTCCTGCTGCTGGAACAGGAGCCACACCTGAAGACAGAGGTACTAGAAGGTCAACTTAATCAGTACATTGGCATCTGGTTTACCTTTATTTTTTTATTTTTATTTTTTTTGATGCTTTACTATTTTTATCTGAAAAATTTAGTACAGGGTCAGGAGGTGAAGGAACTTTTATACCTTAAGCATGGTCCAACAGTGTTGACCATTCATGAAATCATTAGAATGTAGATAGCCGCCCGGGGGCAGTGACTTACTCACTTGTGTTCTCTTCTGTATCCTAGTGGCCAGCACAGAACAGATACTCATTAAGTGTTTGCTGAGTAAACAGATAAATTGATTGTTGTCCTGGAAATGCTGTTAAAGTTTATGCTTTTTCTCATTACACAGGCAGAGCCTGACTAATAACTAATTTATTGTGAGAAAAGCAACTCAAATCTAGGAATTATGGAATGGACAGCACACCAAAACCATGAAGAATGCAAGGAGCTTAGGAGAAAAAAAATCGATGGAAGCCCTATCTTCCTGAGGGACTTTCTTGAAGACAAAGTTCTTTCCATATATCAAAGACTTCCTGAGCACCTTCTTCTCTCCTTCTCCATCCTGAACTTGGGCTTCCCCCTTTCTTGTCACTCAAGCCTTTTGAGGATTTTAGCTGGAGCCCAGCAGCCACTTGCTGTGTTCTTCACTTTTTCTCCTGCTTGCTTGGTCAGGGTCCCCTGTGTTCTCCCCTGGGTCATTTCTGGCCAAGATCAATTTGTCATGTCATTTATTAAAGTAGGATCCAACTCTTTTCCTGACTGCCTTAGCATTACCTTAGCATTTGAAATATTACCTATTTAGCTACTTCCGGTACTGTAGCATTACCCTGGTACACATGGATTACTGGAGAACTTAGTGGTACTCTGCCTGGAAAGTCACTTCTACTATACTCTTTTCCCGGTTTTCTTCCCTTTTCCTCTCAGTGGTTCATGGCAACAAAGTACAACCCGCCACCAACATGACTGTAAACTCTAAACAAAGACAGCGCTAGCATTCAGGAGGTCATGAAGTTAATTGAAAATATGCTTATATTTTTACAATTATTATTGAAGTGGAAACCCCCAACCACAAAATTTTTGTAGAGCACTTAGAGGATAGAGTGCGAACGCTTCTTCAGACCTGAGGGCATTCCTAAAGCCCAGATAGAGAACCTCTTTAGCTCGCAGGGCACCACTTCTAGGCATAAGGAGGCTTCTGGCTTCACCTGGTTTAGTCTATCTTACCAGAAGAAAACAGAAGGCTTCAAGGCAGAAGGCTTATCAACAGCGGGTGTGTGTGCATGTGCGTGTGCGCAGGCTCCTGGGTGCTCTCCCTCAGTATACCTCCCTTCGGAGCCTCTCGGCTGACTCAGTTTAGTATTCCTAGTCCTAGTCATCGCTCAGCGGGCAAAACCCCCACTTAGGATAAGAGCTGCGACTTCCACAGGAGACAGGAGAGCGGCATAAGCCGGATGAAGAGGATTCCAGGCTGTCTTGTGCAATTCACTCACAGCAAATAGGAATCGGTTTTGCTTACACCTGAGATGTTTCTGAGCCAATTTACTAAATTAGAGGGTCCGTGTTTCCACACAGTCCTCTTCTCACCTCTGTCCAATACCTTTCTTGGCAAGGCAACCCATCCTATCAAATCTATCTGGCTCTACCCTGAACACACGCCCATTTGGGAATCTCTACCCATCTGCAGTGTCTCGCTCAGTGCCATCCCATTAACACTAATCATTCTGTTCTTCTCTTCAATTTTCCCTTCACTTCCTTGCCAGGAGGCTCTCGTCTTCAGATTGACCAACATCTAATTTTCCTCTCCCTGGCCCTCCCTCTAGACTGTAATCAGTTGGTGCCTCTGGTTAACTTCCTTTCAAGTCCTCTTTCTCCTTAGACAAAATGAACTACGAAGCCCATAAATTCCCCTGCTACAAGAAAGTAGAGTGTAGAGATGCCTCTAAACTATGGTCAAGCCCTCTGATGGCATTAAAAGAGCTCTAATTGTAATTAATGGAATTCAGAGTCTTGAAAAACAAACGAACGTGTCTTTACTGATTTGGAAACATCTCTGATCATATATTTCAAGGTGTAATATTCTCTTCTGGCAACCTGGGAGTCATCTTTAATTTCCTCTCATTTCTCTCTCTCTTCATTTTCTTGTTTTCTTCATTCCTATTGCTCTTAATTTTGCTGAGACCGTCACTATTATGGCAGTCTCTTTGAAACCACTACCCACCCCTATGCCCAGTCTTATGCCCTCAAAAGTGATTTTTTTAAAAGACTTATTTATTTATTTGAAAGAGAGAGCAAAAGGGAGAGGGCCGAGGGCGAAGGAGAGAGAGAATCTCAAGCAGACTCTCTGCTTGTGGAGCCCGATGCAGGACTCAGTTCCACAACCCTGAGTTAATGACCAGAGCCAAAAACAAGTGTTGGATACTCATCCCACTGAGCCACCCAGGCAACCCCAAAAGTAATTTTTCTAAACACAAATCTGATCAACTACTCCTTGGCTTTAAATTGTTCAATGACTCCCCGTGGTCCACAGGATACATTCCAAACTGCTTAGCGTGGCTTACAAATTTTGCATGGTCTGGACCCTGTTTACTTCTCCACCTCAAGTCTTGCCATACCCACACACACTTGGTGCTCTAGCCAATATTGAATTACTTTCAGTTCCCCTAATGCAGGATGCCATTTCCCATAGCTAGTCCTTGGCATGTGCTGGCCGCTCTGCTTAGGAGGAGTCTTCCTTCTAGACTCCTATTTTTCCTTCAGGAACCCAGTGTAGACATTACTTCCTGGGATGAGCCCAGGTTCTCACAAGGCTTTGAAATTATTCCATTTATAGTCCTTAGCATTCTGGACTGAATTTATCTACAACTGACTCTTGAACAACATGGGTTTCACCTGGGTCCACTTATAAGCAGATTCTTTTATTTTGATAAATGTAGTATGGTGCTGCAAGTGTATTTTCCTTATGATTTTCTTTCCTTTCTTTCTTTTTTTTTTTTTTAAGATTTTATTTATTTATTTGACAGAGAGAGAGAAAGAGATCACAAGTAGGCAGAGAGGCAGGCAGGCAGAGAGAGAGGGGTAAGCAGGCTCCCTGCCAAGCAGAGAGCCCGACGAGGGACTCGATCCCAGGACCCTGAGACCATGACATGAGCCAAAGGCAGAGGCCCAACCAACTTAACCACCCAGGCACCCCTCCTTATCATTTTCTTAATAATGTTTTCTTAACTCTAGCTTACTTGATTGTTAAAAAGATAGAATATAATATATATAACATACAAAATATGTGTTAATTGGTTGTGCTGTCAGTAGGGTTTCTGGTTAAAAGTAGGCTATTAGTAGTTAACTTTCAGGGAAGTCAGATCATACATGGATTTTTGACTATGTGTGGGAGGGTCAGCACCCTGAACCCCTGTGTTGCTCAAGCATCAACTGTATTTATTGTTTCCATGCAGGATAGTGGTGAGCAACTCAAAAGCAGGTGTTGGATCTTAATTCATCTTTGTATCCCCTGAAATTACTCAGAATCTCAGAATTTTCCAACAGCCAATTTTATGACAAAGTCATTTTAGTAAGGATAAGATGAAGCCAGTCTTTCTGATTTGGTTTACACCAGAGCACCCACTACAGGATTATCTATTCTATATAATAAGAAGTGAATTCTTCCAGGCTCGATCTAGTGTCCTGATAAAATCAATTTATACTTCCTTTATCTAGGTAAGGGTTAACCCACTGCCTGGCATATAATATATTTTTAATATCCAGTAGCTGCAAGATAGATTGTTAAAACTTTTCCACGGGCAAATTATCTTCTAACCAAGGGGGCCAGCAAGTCATATCATTTAGTTATTAATTAGCTCATCTTCATTTAAATATACTTTACAATGGGATTTCCTGGTCTATTTCTTTCTTTGAACTTCCTCTGATCCTTACTATGTCTAGCCCCTAGTCTTCCTTGCACAAAAAGGAAAGGATAACATTTAGGAGACAAGAAAGTCCTGTGGGAGTAAGGATTTCTCCAAATCCTTTGTTGAACTTTCTGAGTTTAAGGGCCTGAGACCACCCTCCTAAACTGAGTTGTGGGAAGCTTCCACCTGTAACTGTAAACCAAGTGAAACCAAATTTAATTCATCCTTGCCTAGGAAAGGAAGCTACCCGTCCCATGTCTAAATTTGAAAAGACAACTAAGAGTTAAAAAAAAAGTTGTGTGTGGGTGCATGCAAAATTAACAAAGCATCATGGTAAATGCCAATTCTGACAGCCTGAAAGACTACCAAATTCAACCCTTTATACTGATAATGCATTTCTTCAAGCAATTAGATTTCAATAGATTACAAGGACGATAACGATTGAACATTCATTCTTTCACCAAAAATTGAGTTCCTTCTCAGCATTAGGCATTTTGTTAGGTGTTGAGCAGACAATGGTGAAGGACACAGGATGTCCTAGCATGGATGGTTTTCTCTCCTCTGACAATGACATTAAGTTGTCACCAGGCAGAAAACTGAGGAATCAGAGTGTGAAGGCCTTACCAGCTGCTAGCCATTGTGCAAGAGAAGACGGGCTATGTAGCTTCTCCATGACCTAGAGCCAGGGTGCACAGAGTAGGAGGCAGAGGCTCTCAATTCAGCAAAGGGCAGGAGGCTGAATGCCCAGATCCAGGAAGAACAAAAAGGGGATTTTGGAGGTAGCCTTTTTTTGCTAAGCTCTGGGCAGCAGTAGCTCATTCATCCTTACCGGTCTAGTATTCTGTCATGTGAGTAGACCACAGCTTAATCCTTTTCTGTTGCTGGCCATTTGGTTGTTTCTACTTTTTGTCTTTTACGAACAGTGCTACTATAAATGTTCTTTAAGACATATTTTGGTGTACCTATGACAAATTTTTGTTGGATATATAAATAGAAATGAGCTTTCTGGGTCATAGGGTATGCTTAAATTTAACTGTAGAAGGTAAGGGCAACGGTATTCTGAAAATGTTGTATCAACATATGAGAGTTGCTCTCACATCCTTCCCAGTTCTCTGTAAAAATCAGTCCTATGGGGATTTTTGTTTTTGTTGTTGTTTTTCTCATGGCTAAAATTGCTACTTTTATTGATTACTAATGTCGTTGAGCGCATGTTGTGTATTTATTGGATGTAGAGATATCAGATATATTTATTAGATAGCTTCTTTTGTGCAATAACTTTTTTATTCTCTTGCCCAATTTTTATTATTTTGACTGCGTTTTTCTTATTGATGTGTGTGTATAGAACAAGAGAAAGGGGGAGAGAAGGAGGAGAAAGAGAAAGAGGGAAGGAATGGGAGAGAGAGAGGTAACTACTCCTTTCCTGTGGATCTATCCTTATCATGACCAGCTCTTTCTTGTCACATAGCAGCTTAAGAGTCACTTTCTCAGACAGTCTTTTCTTCTCATTCAGTCTAAAGGAGCTACATTGTTCCTCTCTGTCACAAAACCCTACTATCCCATGTCACCCAGGTATGTTGTTCTTGTTTTGCTTCCTTGTTTGTTGTTGGGTTTCTCCACACACTCAAATGTAAGCTCTGTGAGGGCAGGACTGGTGTGTCTTTTTCACAGACACATGGATGAATTTCATGAACATAGTATGGAGTGAGAGAAGCCAGAAACATACATCTTGCGTACTTCCAGTTATGTAAAATTCAAACACAGACTAAACAGATTTCTGGTGTTGGCAGTCAGCCTCTTTCATAGAGAAGAGGCAGGAATGGAGGGGGCTTCTGAGGTCCTGGTAATACATTTTTTTTTTTTTAGAAATGTGGGCAATCTAGGTGGTAGTTAATGGGTGTATTCCCTCTGTGATATTACATTAAGTTGTATGCCAATAACCTCATTTTTCTCTATGTGTTTTATACTTTGATAAAAAGTTAAAAATCTGAGAATACTTACTGAATAATTCATGTAAAGTCACACCCGTGGTTTGAATTCTCTGCTTCCTCTGATACCTTTTTTTGAGAGTTTTTTTTTGCTCTCTTTATCCTGTGGTTGTACTTGGTTGATTTAGACAACTCAAGTCCTTGGTTGTACTTGGATAGGTTATTCATCTATCCTGCCCATTCACGTTGAAGGCTGAGGGTAGAGGGGCTTTGCAGGGAGGCGGTTGGGCAGTTCTGTGAATTTAGGGGCTTGTCTACTTAGAAAGGGTGAGGAGCTTTACCCTAGATGTTTCCCAGATATCACAATGAAGGAAAATTCATTTTAGCTTTCCTAGCTCTCTTCAGAGAGTTCATTTAATTTCTTTAGCAAGGAACCCAACAATTTTGGGTGGATGCCTAGTAATAGCTTGTGGCTGGCTTTCAGTCTGGTATAGGAATAGGGACTGGAATGTGGGGGTGGAGTGGATACTCCTCCCAGATGCAGACCTTCAGTTAATTTTCCTGTTTGGCCATTTTCCTCACCCCTGTACTCTTTCGCACTTGGGCTCCAACCTTGATGTCCCACTCCTTCCTCTATGGCAACTCCCTTTCCATGAATTCTAGATGGAAGTTCCTTTCTTTCCATTTTAATTCACCAGTGTGTCTTTATCCATTTTTCAAAAGCGTTTGGAAATTTCTTATGTTCTTGTAGTGCCTCTCCAGTTGGTTCTCTTTGGTATCATGGGCTCATACCCTTTCAGAGTCGTTTATATTTTCTTGCATTTGGGGAGGGAAGAGAGGTATATTCTTATTTGACCATTTTTGATCAAGACAATTCACTATTTCATTACCTAACATAGTCACACTTAAGCTTTCTTTCCTGCTTTATCACTTGGTAATGCACATTACATCTCCCAGGAGGAATCAAAAGCATTTTACTACCTCTCACTTCCCTTTCCTGCTTCAACTTCTGATTTTTATCATTTCTAAATTGTCAAGGTTTATGTCATTTACATTTTTTCCTTTAATAAAATTAAACTTTTCTGTTATTACTCTAAAGAATTTTAAAAATTGAAGGCCCCTCAAACAGCTAGAACTAAGCCATATTATTGGACTCATTTTGAAGGAAAGTTAATCCTGTGCCAACTGAAAATCTTGTTGCTCAGAATAGATGGTCTTGAGTGTCAAGCTCCAGTGGAGTCTCTTTTAATTATTTTCAGCTTCTTTTACTCCTTTTTTGTCATATTCAGAAGCCACTGTTTTTTTAATTTTCTTCTCATTCTCTTTAAGGTTTTTGTTTTGTTTTGTTATGTTTTGATATTGCTATTATATTTCTTCCAATAATATAGTCATACTGGATTCTTGGATGTTACAATTTCTTAGTTCTTACATGTTTTTTAAAAAGATTTTATTTATTTATTTGACAGACAGACATCACAAGCAGGCTGAGAGGCAGGCAGAGAGAGAGTATGGAAGGAGGTTCCCTGCTGAGCAGAGAGCCCGATGCGGGGCTGGATCCCTGGACCCTGGATCATGACCTGAGCCAAAGGCAGAGGCTTTAACCCACTGAGCCACCCAGGTACCCCAGTTCTTACATGTTTAAAAATGCATTTATTTGTCCTTCTTTGATAATTTGGTAGGGCAAAGACATTATACATTCAAATAAATTTCCTTTAGAAAATTAGAGGCCTCTTTTTCTTCTAGCATTTAGTTTAGTGGTGAGAAGTCTAATGTCAGTCTGATTCTTATTCCTTGCAGGTAATCTATTTATTTTCTTTGGAACCCACTAGAATTTTCTCTTTATCTAAAAAGTTTTGAAACTTCACAATGTTGTGTCTAGGTGTGGATTTTTTTTTTTTTTTACCGTTCGTCTTGTCCCTCACTTGCCCTTTTATTCTTAGGACATGTGATTTTCTTTGGCTAGGTCAAAGTTTATTTTATTGTTTCTTTTAATTATTATTAGGTATATAGTCTTTCCCTTAAAGTGGAAAGGGACTTCCTGTATCTATCTTCCCATTGATGATCTTTTATATTTCTCTCTTTTCATTTTTGTTCTAAGAGCTGGTATAATATCTGAACTTGACTATCAAGATCACCAACTTTGTTTTTTGCTCCACCCAACCTACCATTTAGTCTTTACATATTTTATTTTGATGATCACATTTGTTATTTTGTGAAGCTCTGTTATATTTTCTGGTTGTTTCTTCTTACACTAGCTTTTTTTTTTTCCTTTAGGGGACCTGACATTAAATGTCTCTGAGACAACCATATCACTGTTTCAAGGTTCTCTTCAGTTCTTTGAAATAGGTCTGTTTTTTCTGGGATCAGTTTTTTGGTTTGTTTGTCTTAGCCCTTCTTTTTCTATTATTCATTTTACACAAAAATAAAATTTTTACAGTAAAATAAAATTTTACATTTTATTCTGTAAGTCATGGTTGCCAATGAATATTCATGAGTGAATCAATTTAATGTTGACTCATATAGCTATGTAGTTAGTTAGAGTTTTCTCTGCATTTGATTATCATTTATAGCAATTTTGAGCGGGAAAATTCTCCCATTTTATTTTCTCAGTAGTAATTGCCTAAAGGAGAGTGGAATCTTAGCAATTTTTTGATAGTTCTCTTATATCCAGCCAATTTTTAAAATATCTTCTTGTTTCTTTTACTTTTTCCATTGATTTCCTCAATAACTTAACATACTGACTTCAGTTCATAATTTTTCTTCTTTCTAGCAGTTTTACCTTTTATTTTTGTTTCATGTCTTATTGTTTTGATAATTAAATAGTTATGTCTTATTGTTTTGATAATTAAATAGTATGTTCTAGGCCCTGGGGTATGTTTAATATACTTAATAATAATAAAAAACAATAATAATTTATAATATCTGTCCGTGTATTATCTATCTTGGTTATATAAGATCTTCAACAGACTAAATTAGGTGTCAACTACCTTCAAGGCAAATAAATACCAAGTATTTTGATTTGGTAAATCTCATTGACTTTTGCTCTTTTGGGTAGGGTTGATGTACAGAAAGGCCACTAAGTAGTTTTGTTTGCTTATTTGTGTTTTAAACTGCTACTGCCAGAAAATTTCCTCTTAAAAGTTAGGAAGATTTTAAGATGGGAATCTGGAATGAATCCTTTCTATCTTTTGAGGCTAGTCAGTTCCTCTAGTAGCTACTTATAGTCTTCTTAAAATGTAAAATGGATAAATATGCCCATAATCACTGTAATTTGTCTCTCTTAAATCTCCAACCAGAGTTACTAGATGAAGTTACAATCCTACTCTATCAAATAATTATAACAAAACAAAAGCAAAAACAAAACAAAAACAAAGAACAAACAAACAAAACAAAACAAAACAAAAAACCCAGCAGCAACTGCATAGGCCCAGATTTTAATGAAGTGGAATCTGATCTCTTGCTTTATAAATAGATTACATATTTGATTATACATATTTAATGTCCAGGTCATGCTTTTTTTGTTGTTGTTTTTCCAAACCACCATGAGAAATATCTACTACTTATTTCACAAGATAAGTTCTTTGTATAAAACATCTTACTACTTCTAACTACATCGATTGCTGTAAAAAATGGGACAGGTACGTTCTTACTTGGCAGATGGGAAACCACAATTTCACTGAAGAATGTAGTCAGTCAGGCACAGTTCATGGATTAGAATTAGTTTCCCATTTTTTCTAGTTTTGAGATGAAGAATAAAAAAAAATGATGTGATTGGATTTCCTTTTTCACTTTGTCTACCAAGAATTTCATAGAAAAATCTAGAGCTCAGTTTGCATAATTGTGAGATGGTCAGCCTGCAGATACATGCTTTCTCAATTTTTCTCTGGCTCAAATTTCTATTTTGATATATATTATCCCTGCCTCTGAATTTCTAACACGACTTGCACTTTTAAATTTTGGTTTTTGGGTTGCTTTTCAGCCGTTTTTAGTCTATTGGATGATACCAACGAAATGAGAAAGGGCAGAAAAGGAAAGAAAAGGAAGAGAGGGAAAAAGAATGGAAGAGAGGTGGGAAATTGAGTTTATACGTAGATTTATTTTAAGGAAGGGTTTTCTGTTTTTTGGATAAGAATTGGCTGTGGCCTAACACATATTTCGACAGCCTCTTTCCCTTTCCTCTCTCTCTTCTGGTTTCCTCCTCCCTCTTTTTCTCTTCCAATTGCACCCTGACACTGGCCAGCAGAGGCAGACAGTCCAAGGAGTCTGTATTAACTCATTTCAGTAAGTGCTGCTGACGGTTACTACCATTCCATGATCAGCTCCATTTTCTTGGATGGGAAGAGAATTACTCACAGATCTAAAGACCAGTGTCACACCGTTCAAATGACCAAGAGAGCACTTGGATGAAGGATAGGAGAAAGGAAACGTGCTGTGTCAGAACTCTCAATCCTATTTAAATGAGAAAACTGCTTTGCTTTGCTTTTTTTGATCTGGTCTGTCCTTCATCTGTCCTTACACCCTTGGCGCAGGTACACATGCATCTGCGCCATCCTGTTCCGTCTGCACTGTATCTTTCCCCCTGGAAGTGGGTCTAGATTACTGCTCTTTTCACTCTGACATGTTACTCTGCAGGCAAACAGGATTTTCAGACTTGCCCATGAAGCATGTTCGTTTCTTGCTTTGAGTGCGTTAAACCAATCTCTTAAAAAAAAATTAGTCAAAGAGTTGATTACAAAATGATCTGCTTATTCAGTAGTTCAATAAGTGAATGATAAATGGTTTTAATATAGGATGTTACCAAAGGGTCTAGTCATGTTTATTATTTACCTCTGTTACATAATCAAGTATTTTGGGTTTGTTTTTGTTGCTAAAGATGATGACACTAAATTAATTTGTAAACCAGCCCGTTTTTATAATTGCCTTTAAAGATTTTCTAAAATAAGTAAAATGAAAAAGTAATACCCTTTGCACTTGCATTGCACTAGCCAGAGCTTCAGATCTGCAGGGGAGAACCTTCCTTCTTCTATTTTTGCCATGCCTAGTTGATCTTATCTGCCACATTTGACTCAAAGAAGACCCCTGCCCAACAACAGAACTGTCAGAAGAGAGGATTAACTGTTGTTGTTATCTTAAGTCCATTGCTAGGACCTCCTAGCCTCTAAAACCTTGGATAGGATATCACCTTGCAGACTTCCCACCTTGTGTGCTATTGGTACATGACACCAGAGTTGATGCTGGAAACACCAGGCCCCACACCAGAGCTCTGGAAATACCCCCGTTAAGGACCTGCAGATGTGCTGGACAAGGCACTCTGAGGCAATGGCTGAAATCCCTGATGGTGCCAGAAGGGGCAAAGAGGCCAGTCCTACAAGGGTGTCACCCAATGCAGCTGGCCAAGCTGGAAAGGAAAATGGATCAAAACACGTTTCATTCCCGTTTTTTACTTTGTATTTGTTGTTAACCAGGGGGCAGACCGCCTCCTGGCCAAGCCACAGAGGTCCAAGGAGATTCCTTAGGGAGTGCTCAGCATGCCTCTGTTTCCTTGAGCACAAAGGCTGTTTCTGATTTCGGGGTATGGCTCCTCACCACCTGTTTCAGGCTACAGCTGCTATTGGTTCTTTTATGTCTGTTACAAGACTTACTACTATTGTTGGTTCATCATTTCATAATATTGTATTTATAGTCAAAAAAATTAATACCATGTTGTTGTTCTTTTTAGAATGAAGTTTTCCTGGGGGCACAACAGATGCATGGAAACCTCTGGTTGTCCTAGGGAGGGAAGTTCAGAGTTGGGAGAAGGAACCTGTGATAATTCTGCTTTACCTTCAAGGAGGGGAATGACACACCACTGTGCATCAGTGGTGTTGAGCTTTATCATAATCCTCTTAAAAGATAAGTGACTCGGGGGACTTGAAGAAAGTCTAGAAAACAAACTAGTGAAATCTAGAATACATTGGATAGTGGTCTATATATATAGGAGATATTGTGTTATATGAGGAATAAGCTGCTTTTAAACTTCCTTTGCTTGAGGCACTTGGGTGGCTCAGTTGGTTGGGCATCAGACCCTGGTCATGATCTTGGGGTTGTGGGATCAAGCCCTGAGTCAGGCTCTGTGCTCAGCATGGAGTCTGCTTGAGATGCTTTCTCCCTCTCTTCCTCCGCCCCTCCCCTGGCTTGTGTGCACACTCTCTCTATAATAAGCGTTAAAAAATATAATAATAAACTTCTTCTGCCTGATCTTTTTTTTTTTTTTTTTTTTTAATCTGACAGCACTCTGGAAAAGATTGCTTAGCGATCTTTCCAGTAAGAAAAACTTTTTTAGGCTTGCCTCTACTGTTGTAAGACATATTTTATCAATGTGTCATTGATTAGGGTGCCCCCAAGGAGCTTATCTTGTGTTTCCTGGGACTGTGTGAGAAACTAAAGCTTCCTGCTTCTACCATGGTTTCACTTTTGTCAAAAACCCTTTTCTTTCCTTCCTTCCTTCTTCCTTCCTTTCTTTCTTGGCTGTAACTATTGAAGGACAGCATTTGGGTCCTGCTTCTAATTGCTGTCACTCCAGGATACATATGTAAGACTCATGTACCCATAAGTAAGAAGGGACAATCAAGTCTTTACCTCATTGTACACCTGAAACTAACATTACAGTGCATGTTAACTAACTGGAATTTAAATGGAAACTTAAAAAGATTGAGGTATACACTTGACCCTCGAACACTACAGATTTCAGTTGCATAGGTCCAGTTCCATGTGGATTTTCTGATCAATACAGTAGCGTACTGTAAGTGTATTTTCTCTTCCTTATCATTTTTCTTACTATTTTTTCTCTACTTGTAAGAATACAATATATAATACATATACAAAATATGTGCTAACCTACAGTTTATGTTCTCAGTAAGGCTTCCAGTCAATAGTAGGCTATGAATAGTGAAGTTTTGGGAGAGTTGAAAGTTAGACATGGATTTTTGACTGCACAGGGGGGTGTCAGCAACCCTAACTCTCACATTGTTCAAGGGTCAACTTATTGGGACACCTCATTTTAGAATTTCCTTTTCTGGGTAGGATGATATTTGTATGGTCCACCTACTGCCAGGTGTGTAGTAGGCACCAAATATATGAGGCAGTGGTTGAATCTTTGATCAGGTTTGGAAGATGTTACTCTACCATTGCTAGCTTGCTTAATAGTTTAAATTGTAACCAGAAGTAGGTGGGGAGTTGAGGGCCTATGCCTGTCCTAGGGCAGAGAAAACTCAAAGGGTGGCTGGAGAGACAAGGGGGTGACCTAGCCCCATAATGTGTGAGCCAGTTCTTGGCCACTTTGCATCTACTGATAGTTTGCTTTTGGACCAAGTCATCTACTCTTTTCCATCCCGTTTCATTGTGGAAAAAATGGCCACTTATTGGGAAGAGATTGACTTAATAAGATATGAAGACCTTTTGATATCTAATAATAGTTCATATAGTGCCTATGATGGGGAAGGTACTGAGCTAAAAGCTTTACACATAGTATCTATAATCTCTATAATGACCCCAAAGACCAGAGCGTGTCTTCTAGTTTCATGGGCAATAAGGCAAAGGGTCAGATATGCCTCCAAATATGGCCAGTGTCAGACGACAAGTAATCAAAGAAACAGAATCTCAGTCTTGGTCTGAATGCAAAGCCTGCCATCCTTCTGCCACCAGACCTGTCTGTGTTCTTAGTAGACTCATGCCATCAGCTTACTAGCTGAACCAGGGAGCTCAAACCTCTTTTCCAATATTTTGAATTAAAAAGAGGAAAATCTATAATATTCTCATATAGGTTAAAACAAACAAACAAGCAAATAAAATTCCTACTAAATCAAAATCTTACATTCGGGTTTTAGACTAAAGATGGTAGGCTTGCTTCCCTGAAGAAATGGGAACTGGAGAAGGAACATACACAGCACAGAGAGGGAATGTAGACTAACATAGACGAGGTGGATTTGACTCGGAAAACTAGTGTACCTAGGGGGTGTCTGGGTGACTCAGTCCATTAAGCATCTGCCTTCAGCATGGGTCATGATGCCAGGGTCCCAAGATTGAGCCCCATGTCAGGCTCTCTGCTCAGTGGGGATTCTGCTTCTCCCTCTCCCTTTGCCCCTCCCTTGCCCCTGCTCATGCTCTCTCTCTATCTCAAATAAGTAAATAAAATCTTTACAAAAATGTAGTGTATCCAATAGCGTGACATCATCAAAAAGCACTTTTTAATGTCTGAATCAAATGGACCTCCTTATAGGCTTCTGTATTAAGAACTCTGAACACACCAGCAAACATCACCAGAAGTCTACAGGACACACAGAAAACAGGGGAAGCATTAAATCCATACAGAACATGGATGTCGCCTGCCTGTGTTGGGAGCACACCAAAGTGAGTGTGTCTTATGGGCGCTGGGCTTGTATGCACAGCTGGGGAGGAAGGTGAAGAGAGTGTTGCTAGAACATAGTAGGAATTCTCGTGGCCACCAGCCACCCCCCCAGTCCCGGCTGCTACCCAAGTAAATGTGTGGACAAGTCAGTAGGGAAAGTGCCCTACCAAGTATAACCGCCACACTCCTGGATTCTTGGTGGCTTTGCTATATAGTTAGTGGCATTTCCCATCATCAGGAAATTTATCAAAAATCACCCTTGAGGTTTTTTGTGTTTTTGTTTTTTTTTCTATTTTTTGTTTGTTTGTTTGTTTTTGTAGAAGTTCTTACGGAAACTAATTTCTAACCTTGTCCCAGATGTGTGGTCTCACCACTCGGACCCCACCTGTGTTGCTTTGGGGAAGCCCTCTGCCAGTCTCTCCCTCTTCCACAGGGTTGCAGGCAGATGTGGCCGGCAGAGAGAGGTTAAGGAACCAGCAAGGCCGGACAGCTGGGGATCGTTAGCAATAATCAAGGAGCAGCATTAAAAGGCAGCAGGGTTGAGTGTCTTAGTTCTTACGCTGGCCTGCCTGAGGAAGCCATCTGGACAGAGGAAATTTGCCTTAAACCTTGGCAAGAGAACCTCGTTCTGTTTGAACTTTGTTTAAAGCCTCAGAGTGGGTGATCATTTTGTTTAAACTTTCCTTAAAACAAAGAGCGGGAGATCCCCTGCAATTAACAACAGGAACCTCTTCCCCTCTTAACAGATTTGATAGGAAAAAAATGCAAGGACTGTTCTGACATCCATGAACGTGGTTCAGTTAACAGCATGGAAAGAAAAACACAAAGGGGTGGGATCTTGCAGTCTCAGGAGGGTTTAAGTTATGTCAGAAAGGTGTAATCCCATCGTGCTTCGTCCTTGGCTGGACCTTCTCGAATCAGGGGACGATCCCCAGCCGTCGCCGAGGCCCCAGCCTCCCCTTGTGGCTACTCAACAATAATGATTTCATTTTCAGCACAGTTTTCTGTGTCTGAGGCTCATCTTTGCCCAGGAATTGACTTAGTGCTCACAAATAATGGAATTTGCCAGTCTGCCTTAAAGTGATTCAGTAGGGGAATGTATCCTTCCCGTGGTCAGTGCAGCTGCTTTCTTCCTAGCCTTGAGTATTTGTTTAATGCAGTTCAAATATTGGACTTCCTCCAAATTCATAGAGGAGAGTAACCAAGTCAAAGTTTTCTCTCTAAACCTCAGGTTACTATTACATCTGTGTCTGTGTTGATGTTATCTGGAGCGTACATATTTATACGTGAGGATATGTATGTATCGAGCTCCCTCCCCTCCCCCGGAGAGTTTACTGAGAAAACCCCCAGCATCTGGCTGGGGCAGGCCTGTGGCAGAAGTGTGCAGCCCACCTTCCTGCTTGGCTGCCTTCTCGTTCTCTGATTGTAAGTAGGCGCTGAAGGAAGCCAGCATGGTCTCCTGGGCAGTACCTCTAGCTGATGTCCCAGTGCCTGCCCCCCTCTCTGCCTAGATGGTTTCCTCCCTATTTGTTTGTTTGTTTGTTTTGCCCTACCCTGCAGCCCTGCCCCTCTGCCTGGGTCACTTCTGTGCTGGGTTGGCCCACAGACCCCTGCCTAGCCTCTCTGCTCCCCCACTCTGCTAGTGCAGTCCCTTTGTGTTGTTGTCATTGGTTGTGTAGTCGCTTGTCTGTTTGATTAGAAGGCCATCCTCGTGGTGGGGGGGTGGGGGGTGGGGTGCATTTGTTCTGCTGACTGTCTGGTCCTCCATCGCTAGGACGGTAGCCCCCGCATGATGGTAAATAGGGTTCCAGAACTATTTTTTGAAGAAAAGAACAAATGGAGAAATGATGGATGAAAGAAGGAAGTGATGGTGCAGTTCCCTTATTCAAACACATTCCTTTGAGGTGAGTTTAGAATCTCAGTGGAAGGGGTTGCTGCCTCCCCACGGGCCTGACGTACCTGCTACACTTGCCCAGGACATTCAAAAATCATTACCTGTTGCTTCCTCATGTGCCGAATGCAAAAGTTGGGTTCTGAGGACAGAGCTGGGGGCTGTGTCGATGTCCTTTGGCCATTGCTGTGGGAAATGTAAACCAGGGCTACCTTCTCTCCTCCGGCGGAGGGGCTGTGACCAGCTGGGCTTCTCTGGAAGACTTGGGGCCCCGATAGGCACAAGGCCCCACATGTCCCGGCCATGCTTCCTGGCCTAGCGGCCCTTCTCTATCTGGAGAAAGGAAACTTGCTTTTCTTTCCTCCTGTCCCTCTGCCAGTAAGTTCTACACAGCAGGAGCCAGGAGAGTGCACACAGTTTCACCAGGTGGCTGGGGGCCAGGATGCCCTACAGGGATGAATAGAGTTTGGGCTTCCTTCTTGCCTCTTTACCATTCCCTGCTCCTGCCCCTAAACCTGATCTATTTCATTCCTTAATTCTACCTTAGTGCTCAGATATATTATTAGGTGGATTTCTATTTATAAACCATATCAATTAAATATATAAGTAATTAGTCCATGTTCCTGAAGAAATATAAGAAAGCAGTCTTTTTTTTTTTTTTAAAAAAAGATTTTATTTATTTATTTGTCAGAAAGAGAGAGAGAGAAAGCACACAAGTAGGCAGAGAGGCAGGCAGAGGCATAGAGAGAGGCAGGCTCCCCGCTGAGCAAGGAGCCCGATGTGGGACTCGATCCCTGGACCCTGGGATCATGACCCGAGCTGAAGGCAGCAGCTTAACCCACTGAGCCACCCAGGCATCCCAAGAAAGCAGTCTTATGTACTAACCATCCCATTCCAGATGGGACTCAAGCTTAATTTCAAATGTATGATTTTTTCCCCCCTGGTGTTAAGAATAGCCAAATATTACTGGCCAAGTAAAAATTAAGAAAGACAAACATGACCCTTTCTCTATACTACATGTTAGAAAGAAGCATGTATTTATAAAATGTTTTTATGCTCTACCTCAATAATTTGGTATGTCATAAGGAAATATTTTAAAAACAGCATTATTTATTAGAGTAAAAATCTTGGATATAGCCATGTCCAACTTTAATAGACTGGACAAGTAAATAATAGAATGGCCTTTAATGAAAAGGGATGAAGCTGTAAAAATGATCTCCACAGATGATTTTCAATGATTGTTAGAGCTGATGATATAATTTTAAGTGTGGAGGGTGTGGGCATGGTTTTACCTATCTGGGTTAATAGGCGTAAACGAAGGAAAACACACACCATAATGTTGACAACGATTGTGTGGTTAGTGAGATTATGAGTTGTTAGTTTCCTTATCACAGTCCCTACAACTCTTGCAATGAACCAGCATTACTGCTTAAGGGATGGCTTTTATGGTAAGAAATAAATGATTATAAAACATCCTAACAATGTTGTGCCATTAGGTTTTATATGCTAGGTCATCATTCTTGGTCAAGAGTCATGGCTTCTTTTTAAAGCTGCCAAGGGCACCAAAAATTACAAAGAAGGCATGCAACACAAAACTCTCAAAGTGAGGGTATTATTATTTTTTTTAAAAAAAGAATTTATTTATTTGACAGAGAGAGAGAGATCACAAGTAGGCAGAGAGGCAGGCAGAGAGGGAGAAGCAGGCTCCCCGCTGAGCAGAGAGCCTGATGCGGGGCTTGATCCCAGGACCCTGAGACCATGACCTGAGCCGAAGGCAGAGGCTTAACCCACTGAGCCACCCCCATGCCCCAGGTATTATTATTATTTTTTAAAAGTATTTTATTTATTTATTTGACAGAGAGAGATCACAAGAAGGCAGAGAGGCAGGCAGAGAGAGAGAGAGGAGGAAGCAGGCTCCCCATTGAGCTGAAAGCCTGATGCAGGGCTCAATCCCAGGACCCTGAGATCATGGCCTGAGCCGAGGGCAGAGCCCCAACACAATGAGCCACCCAGGTGCCCTTCAAAGTGAGGGTATTACTAGCATCCAATTCTCACTAGAAATTTCCGAATGAGTTGTGCTACATGAACTTTTCCTTCAGATCAATAGTTAATAAATGTTATCAGAATGGAAGGAACGGTTGGATTGCTGATTAACAGAATGTCTTGTAGAGAGCCTGCCGTCTGCATCAATGAAAGTTTACTTCTTGGCTTGCACTACAGGACACCTGTAAGGTGATTTGGGTCTTGGTTGAGCTATTTGGGGCCTTATATGGCACAGACTTTGGTCCATCATGGCCCAGTTTGGGATTGCTCTGTTCTCTTGCAGATCTTACTTGTGCAGGCAATAGCCAGACGATTTCAAATTAGTGGCGGCCTCCTTTGGGATGGTGAAGCTGTATAATTAAAGGTCTAGGTCCTAGCACATTTAGTTTGATGCAATCTTCTCTTTTCCTCTGAAGAGGCTGGGTCAAACAGAGGCTTCAGGTCATGTGTGGACGTGACTGTGGTCTCTGCATCTCATTTTACTTGCATTTCAAAACTGCCCATGATGTGCCACAATAGGCACCTCTTTATAAGAGGAGGAAGATTGCAGTATGGAAGGAAAAAGAACTCTATTAGGGTTGGTCCATAAAACTCCTGACTCTTCCTGTGTAGGCTGAGTCCAGTTTTACTCACTCCCTCCTGCCGTTTGCTTCTCTGAATTTTGGAGCAATCTCGTTCTCTGATTAATGGCAAGGGAATGATCAAATTGAAAGAGCCGTCAGTATGCGTATGAGTTGAGAAAGAAAGATGGGAACGAAGGGAACAAAGGGAGAACTCCCTGTCTTCTGCATATCCCTGTATTGTACCCTGCAGCTCAGGAATATTTTCCATCTCAACTAATCCTACCGGGGATTTATGAGGCTTGAGTCTCCCCACAGATGCTTTGTGGCCTTATCTTACTGAATCCTCCCAAGCAGCATTAGAACTGGGTATTTATTTTTGAAATCCCCATTTCATAGATGAGGAAAAGGAGGTGTGGATTGGCTAAAGTGGAATATGACATTCCCTCTAGCTCCCACTAGGGCAGGATTCTAAATTATGGGCCTTCCACAAAGGACTGTTACAGAAATCACTTGAGACAACCACCATCCTGTTTGTGAACAATGCAATTCCCAAACTGCCTCTGCATTTCCCTGGGTATGGGATGAGAGCCTGCTCTAGTCCTCAGGGTGTCCAGGCCCCTGGAGTCACTAATAGTTTAGAAAGTCCCCATGAAATCAAGACCTGAGGCGTTCTCCATCTTTACCTCAGACTTGCTCAGACCGAGCCAAAGAATGAATGATGAAGAAAGACTGCAGTTTTGCTAGGGTGTGTCTTCCTACCATGTTCCCAAGAAACAGGCTAGAGTGGGAAAATCCCGATGGAAGCTTCGAGGACCTCCAGCAATGCTGCACTGCTCATTGTCTCTCTTGGCAGGTGACCCCAGTTACTCTACCCCTGCTTTTAAACCTGCCCACTTTATCAGGTGGACGAAACCCCCAGTTCTAATGGATCCCGCAGGCTTTTAGACGAGATTAAAATGTTGTAAGTGAACACTTACAAATTCAGGGACTCTCTGGGGACAAAGACTTTATTGTAGAAAGGTAACAGGAAGTTTATGGAACAGAAATGAATGTAAAGATCCAAGAAATGATGAAGCAGTAGAGAATCATTATTCACTGAATTGATTGAGCCTCTAATTCCAAGTGAAGTTATCATCAAGTTATTTGGAGAGGAAGTAGTTTTATTGTTCTTGGAAACCCCTTACTGCCCTTTTTGAAAAAAACAAAACCAAACACTGAAGTTTTCTCTTTAACAAAGGAGTTGGTAATTACTATTGGTGATTTATACCGGAGGCACCTGCCCGAGTACACGGCTCTGCCTGCAAGAATATTAAAGGGTATTTTAGGTACCTTTGATGGGGGGGCCAAAGACCTCCTGGCAAAATATTTTTGAAAAAATACAGGTTGTTTATTTCATGTTCTCAGTTACATTTTCTAAATTCTTCACTGATTCTCCAGGTAATTCATAATTTACTTCAAAGCGAGTGCTTGTATTCTCACCTAGATCATCTAGGGGCTCACCAATGTCTTGTTTTCCATTCCTTCTTGCGCACATGAGAGACAACAATTCCCAGCCCCTTCAGGCCCATGGATCGTGAGTGGAAATGCCATGTGCCACTTGTAGGTGGAGGCATTGGGAAACCCTTCTGCAACCCTTGAACTCTCTCTTTCCTAGCCAACCTGGTCTGGAAACCACGGGTTAAAGTGGTGGAGCCAGAATGTGGCAGCAGCGGGATTCCTCAGTCACAGGTTGGCAGGGAGCTGCCCGAGAAAGCTGCAGGATTCACCATAACTGCGACAGGGAGAAAGCAAGCTTCCTCTGACTTTGGGAGCCCTTCATGTTCAGGGTGAGGCTGTCCTGAGGAATACACGAACCCTTTCACAGGGTAACCTCCTAGTGAACCCCCTCTCTACGCTTCCCTCATCTATTTTGGAATATTTTTCTGTTTTCCAAACCTACTTGGAATCTAGCCCAGTAAAAAGAAATTGCTGAAAACAAGAGTTTTCTGGACATCTGGAACGGTTTTCGAGATCTATCTCAGATGGCCAGGTATCTGAATTTTGTCCACAAGGTCTTGATAATGGTCTTGTGTTTTCCTACACATGAGTGACTCGTGCCCTGGAGGCTACAACTTGCCATGGAACAGATGAAGGATGGGCGCCTCTTTGGTTTTCTCCATTCCGACTATCCAAGCTAAGAGAGACTTGTATCACTCCCTCGGCTTGTATGGCTTCCTAGGACAACCGGTCGTTTTTCTACCACTTTTGTGATTTTGGCCATATCTTTATACCTCCTCTGTTATATTCCACTTAATGTTTTTGTCTAAGAAAATTCACTTTTTAGAAAATATATTTTAAAAGTAACTACTTTGCCACTATTATAAATGGAAATCCACTATCACTTGCTAGAAATACAGTATCACTGCAAAAATAATTATAATAAAAAAAAGTTTATTAAATTAAAACTAGTTATTGTTACTTGCTGCTATAGACTGTTGGTGTCCCTCGCTCTCTCAAATTCACATATCGAAGCCCTAATCCCCAGTGTGGTGGTTTGTGGAGTAGAGTCTTTGCAAGGTAATTAGGTTTCCATGAGGTTATGAGAATGGTCCTTTTAAGAACAGGAAGGAATGCGAAAGTTCTCTGTCTCCACATGTATGTGCAAGGAAAGACCATGTGGGGCCACAGTGAGAAGGTGACCATCTACAACCTGGGGAAAGAACTCTCACGAGATGCTTCATCTGTGGCGAAATAAATTCTGTGAAATAAATTTCTGTTATTTAAGCTACTAGCCAATGGGATTTTGTTACAGCAGGCTGCTGAATATCCCAAGGCTGAGAGCTACCTTTGCTTCGAAATTAAATTGAGGAGAAAAGCAACTGTTAGAGGCTAAATGCATAGCAACCCAAACTGAGACTTTCTAGGTGATGTAATTAGGATGGAAAGCAAATGGAAGGAGAATACATTTCCTAGCATTAAAACCACAGAGAGGGGCACCTGGGTGGCTCAGTGGGTTATAGCCTCTGCCTTCGGCTCGGGTCATGATCCCAGAGTCCTGGGATCGAGCCTCGCATCGGGCTTTCTGCTTGGCGGGAGCCTGCTTCCTCCTGTCTCTCTCTCTGCCTACTTGGGGTCTCTGTCTGTCACATAAATAAAATCTTTAAAAAGAAACAAAACACATAGAACCTCTGGTGGTATTTGTCCCACACTTGGGTATCCATGAGCCAGGGCAAAGGAGAAAATCAGAAATGTACTTCCTGGGACCTCAGGTAACTGTCAAGTGGCACCTTTTCCACTTACATCGCATGTGCCTCATATCTTTTTCTTTTCATGTTACTTCTATCTAATTAATCTTCATGAAATGTTATGATATGAAATTAGAGAAAAAACATCAAGCTCTGTTTTGTATAAGGCCTGTATCACTTTTCCATATTAGCTAAAGAGAGGGAAAATTTTGCATGAAATATGTTGCTCATGTACATGAGTAAAGGCAAAATAAACAGCTTTAACTATTCAAGAACAGCTGAGGCACCAAAAGTTGCGTTCTCACTGTCTTTAAGTCAACATGCTTTGCTTAGCATTGAATAACTTTTTTAACATAATATCATTAGAAAATGCAACTCTGAGTAGTTTTGTTTGTTTGATACAAGAGTTCTTCTTGTCCACTTGTCCTGAATTCCTTTGGAAGCTTAAAGATGGAGTTTATCTATCAGCCTCAGTGATGATAGGACTGTCAAAACTCAATATGGAACTTGTGAATGATCTGCAAGTGGTATAAGAGCTCATTTGCAAACTTAAAACAGCCCATTTCCCTCAGATTTAAAGTAGAATGCTGTGTTAGTTCCAACAACTGCAGGTGATGACCAAAGGAAAATCTTTTCTCTTCCAACGCAGGGCATTATCTGACACGTTTGCGCCCGGCAAGATGCAGGGGAACAAAGATAGCACCTAAACCCAAGTTTACTTCTGCCACTTGTCATCGGTGAGGAAGTGTTATGCAAACGATAATTGCTCATACTGAGTTTCTCGGGCTGTTGGCTTTGAATATTCCCAGTCATTTAATATCTTTTTCTACCCTGGTTATCAATTCTTTTCCTTCATTTTCATGCTCTCCCATGGATTTTGAGCTCCACAATCTGGCGGTCTCAAGGGTGCCATGATTCAAAGCCTTAAGCCTTGAGGAAAGTGACTGGTTGTTTGACTAACCAGAGGGTGAGGAGAGAGCAGTGGCCGAGATGCAGGAGGCTTGGGTGTTTCTCCTTGCTTTCGGGCATGCTAATTGCCTTCTGGGAGAGTGGACAGAGATGCAGTTTTTTCATTCCCAAAATGAGGGATGGTGCCTCCCCTTCCCAGTCTTTTTTGATGTAGCTCAATGGCTCAGCCCCATTATTTTCACCATCCTTTGTCTTTTCATTTCATTGGTTTTTTAAGTGTTTCTGTACTTTTGTTCCAATTTCTATGGTCAACTACTTCCACTTCTCCTCTTTGCTTTTACAGCTCCCTTTTTCTCACCTTCTTGTTATTTCCTTTTTCGTCTCCTCAGTAAACATGTCCACCTCCTTTCTCCGTGTTCCTCAGACTGTCTTCTGCTAGCTGGCTACTAAAAATGTCCAAGCATATGGAGGAAAGGGAAAGGTGGGGAGGTCGATGGAGCAAAAACATCATCCTCTTTCCACTCGGATTCATTGTGTACTGAGTTTCTTGGCAGCACTTATTCCTGAGGTAGCGCCCTCCTCAGAGGGCTCAGCCAACTGCCAAAATGGCACCTGCCTGTTTTGTATTCCCTAAGTCAGGCTGGATCCTGAACACCACCCCTCCTCTTTCCTGCATTCCTTTCTGCCATTGTTAAACATGTCATTATGAATTGCTAGGTCTCAAACTGAGAATCCTGGCATGAAGGGAGCTTCCTTCCCTGTTTTCACTTGCTAGAATAGTAGTAGCCCATTTCGTTCTCCATCTCTGCCCTGAGCTGAGTCATCTTATCTCACTACCTCCTGTGGATTCTTATCTTTGAATCCTATCTTGTTGTATTCCTCCAGACTGTTCGCGACAATTGAAAGTTTCCCCCTTCCTGTTCCAAGAGCCAAATTCCATTTTTCTTTCAACTTCCTCCTCAAAGTATTCTCCGGGAGTAAGGGGTATAAACAGGGCCATAAATGTCCACTAATGTTAGTGGTCTTCACAAGGGCTGATCTTCCTGCCTGGGCCCCACTCCTGGCTGTTGACCATATGTTTGCTCTGGGGCATCTGCCAGCGTGGATCCTGTCCCATGACTGACTGTTGGTGGTCTCCAGGAACCCAGACAGGGCTTGGCTCACACTGATTCACCCTTGGAGGGCTCTGCTCAGTGCAACCAGGTGATTTCCTGTACTATGTACATGCACAAACTTCTTTCTTCTTTCTTCTTAGAACAGGGTCTCTCGACATAGGGAACTCCCTGTCAGGAGAAAATTATGAGCCTGTGCCTCTAATGTACGCCTCCTGATTTATGGATAAAACATATGCATGTTCTACTATTTCAAAGTATATATTTTATAAGGCATACACAATCTATAACTTTTAAAACCATGAGCTAGGGTTGCAACAATGTTTTAAGCATAATTTTTATTTTATTTAGTATGAAAGACTGTTTTGCTCTTGCTGAAATAAGTATTTTTAATAACACTTTTAATGAGAGCAGTGTGATTTAATATGTCAGTTCTGATGTGATCATTGTTGTTTTGGTCTCACGATGTGGATGATGAACAGCTCTTACAGTAGAAGTGTTAGCTTTGCTAGTTTCTTGTTGTTTACTGATCCTCATTTACTAGTATTATTATTTTTTAAAAATTTTATTTATTTATTTATTTTTTAGAAGTATTATTTTTAATCCACAGTTTCTTTAAAAGAAGCCTTTTGGACTACTTGACTATTTTGAGAAGTGTAGCTTAATTAAAACTAGATTCTATGAGCTGGAAGGCCACTTAGCCAGGCACATGTGAGCTGTGATACACTGCAATCCCCTGACCCCACTATCTACCAAGGGAACCCTCTCCCTTGGGACCCCTCCTGAGCTGTCACTGTGCCCTTGACCTCTTGACTATGGATATAATGAGGAGGCCAGTGCCAAGCTCTATAGTAGATACTGATATAGCTTAATTCATAAAAAGATTTTCTTTTTGGATTAAAGAACTATAAATAGAGATTTTAAAAACTTGTCTCCAGATCCCAGTGGGTCATCTCATGCACTTTGGAGACCATTGACTTTGTCATTGTTTCCTTACATATTCTGAGTCTAACACTTTCTAGGACCAACCCTGTCCCCTTCTCCCAGCTCCCTTCCAGTGGACCCCCTGGCAACCCTCCTAAGATACAGCCATTCTCAAGAAAATGTTGGTGACAGTTTCTTGAGAACCCCTCCCCACTTTCCTCTGGTGTTCCCAGTCCTCCTCCTCAGGAGTTCTTAAATAAAATTTGATTGACTGTGGTTATTTTTTCCAGCTAAATTGACTTGAATTTATTTTAGTAAATGGAGGGAGAATTTAGCATGTGCCCAGTGCTTTTGGGAGCCCGTCTCATACCACCTTCAACAACCAGAGGAGACAGATGTAATATGAGACTCTGGGACCTAGAGATGTCAAGTGATTGTCCAAGGTAACAGAACAAATAAAGAGGAGAACCAGAATTTGAACTCTGGGCTTTTTGAAGATTAAAGTTCACTCGTGTTGACTTCTATCAGGGGTTCACTGATGAGAACAACTGGGCAAGGGCTTCTGACCAGGAAGCATGGAAGCATTACTTTCTGACAGACTACGAACCTCTGACAGATCAGGAATTTTTCTAGGGAAGCTCATCTCTCCATCCATCCATCCATCCATCCATCCATCCATTCATCTATCCATTCAATGAAAAATGTTTTACCTGCTCTGAGTTAGGCATTGAAGTAGGCACCAGGGATATATCAATGAAGGCAACACATAGGCTGAGATGAAGAAGGCTGGGGGTGAGGGAGAGCGGTCTCTATTTGGGTAAGTGTAGCTACTGGTAGAGCCAAACAGGGAAGGAGATGGAGGTCGGGAGGGCAGAGCTTGGAACAACAGTGTTGTCGGGTTGGTGTGTGTGGTTTAAGATGGAAGCTGTGGATAATTTTTGGAAGTTTGAAATCCTCCTCAATGTCCTGCTATTAAATGGTACCCATGTAGTCTGGGACAGCTAGAGTGCTGGGCAACACTGGACACAGTTCCTGAGGCACTATGATCTCCCTGTTCCTTATACCATTTTTCTGCGAGCTGGGAACAAACAAAATGCTGTGTACTTACTCTGTTGAACTGATTCATACTTGGTTAAAGATCTATGCTCCATTGAGAATGGTTGTATTACTTATAGCTGATTAAAATGAGACCCTTGATAAAGATCATAACTTTGTTTTATAACCTCAGCTTCTCTCTGAAAATTAGATCAATTCACATAATTCTTTCAACAGTGTCCTTGCTGGGAAGCCAACCCAAGTAAGCATGAGGCCTACCTATTATAATATCCACTCAGGGCCCTCCGGGACCTTTTCTTCTTCCTCCTTCCCCAGATGTTCAGGACGTACACAGAGTTAGTCAACCAGACATCCAAATCCAAGTTTTGACAATTGCTAAAGAATTGCTTCACCACAGCAACAAAACAGGGAAGGTTTCCTGTTATAGTAAACCCCATAAATACAGAGCCTCAACTGCCATATTTACTATTAAGTCACCTGAGCACAGAACAGGGCTTGACATATGGTAGCTGCTCAGTAAATATTTGTGGAAAAAAATGAATAAGTTTTTAAGTAGAGAATAATGTATTGTGTTGTACTTTGTTCATTGCCACTGATCTGTGTTTTTTGGCTTTTATTTGCTGAAGAAAATGTTAAGCAATGAAGGAACTGTTTACTGTTTTAAGTTTAAAAAAAAAATAGTGTGTTCTTTTGTGCTTAAATTGGTTTGGGTCATAGGAAGTAGCCCTGAAGGTAGTTATTCTGGGCTATTGACAGCTGAGATACATGCATGTGCTCTCAGACCAAGCCTAGGCAGATCCCTTTTATCCCTTGTCTGCTGCAAGTATTGAATTATTTTCTTTTAAATGCTGGTGGGCAATATACCAAATGTATTGTGTTGGGGACATTTTTTTTCATTCATTTCTTTTTAAAATCCATGTGTGTTTTCAGGGAAATGTAAGCCATAAGTTTCTGATTCATTTACACTTAACTCCTCAAAATGTGGTTTTGTGAGCACCCTTTGATATCCAAGAAGCCTTATGATCCTTTTTACTATACTGTTCCAGCCTTTTTCCCTTCTTAGAAACGGGAAGTTGCATTTGGCCAAGGATATATATTATCATGCACCAAAATACTTAAGTTGGACCCAAACTCCAAAATTTGAGAAGGCTTTACACTTGAGAAAATGTTGTCACAGCTCGATACCTTTTCCCCCATCAGCTAGTGCTGCAAAACCCCCCAAAGGACAAGGGAACAATGTGCTGGCTATTGCTTGGGAAGCTTTCTCATTCATTCTTTTGAGAGAGTTCCTGGAACTTCTTTTTCAAGGAGGTAAATGTGTGTGGCTTCCAGTGGATTTTAGTTGACAACGGGACAATCAAATATCGGTTTGATATAAGAAGGTTTTTCCTTCTTATATTTGAATACCGCTAATACATTTTTCAAGTGAGGGCAGAGAGTAACATGATCTATGCAAGATGAGCACTTGCAAAATTTTAGTATTTGAAAAAAATGAACACAATCTATGTATTAGTCTTCTCTTTCCCATGATCTGGACAGAAGCTTTAAGTCCTCAAAACAAGTATGCAAGATTGTTGAGCTGAGTATAAATCACCTGGTTTCTGTAAGAAAAATATTTTAAGTAGTAGTTATATGTAGCTAGTATAGAAATTTTATTTTTTTTCAGAAAGTTTTTCTTAAGCTAAATCATTATCAGAATATTTTGTCATGCAGTTTTCCAAGGAAAAACAAAACAACAAATGAGAAACTGAAACATATCTAGAAATTAAATGTTCTGAATCTCAATGTCCTAACTTTACAATACACATAACTATGAAAGTATTGCACATCTTACTTGGTTGCACATAACATATATTTAGACCTTTTGCTAATCTTTAGACCTTGCTAAACACACATTAACCCCATTTTCTGTAACAAATTAGTCTGAATGCTGAGCTGGCAAACAGCTGCCATGGGCTGCATGAGAAAAATAACTCGAGAAATGAGAACATGTTATTGGTTCCTTAAATACTGGAGGTCAAGACTTTGAGAAGACAGGAAACAAAGTGCTTTGGGGTTTTGCCAGGAGGCTTCATCAGTTTCAGCTGTGGATAAAGGCCCTTCTCTAACACCAGGGCTTACCAACCACCCCACCCCCCCGCCCCGCCTCTATGTGAGTGATCATGGGCAAATTTCTAAGGAAATCACTGGAAAGACATCAGAAGATGACATCCACTCTCTTTAAATGTCTTACCTCATGTCATTCTGAGTATATTTTCTTCTTGGTTACCTGCAGTTAACTGGTCTTCCCCAACTTATCATCCATTCATTAGACTGGGGCAGTCTTTCAGACTTAGATAAGAAAGGACCCACCTGAAGATAAGAGGAGGCTGTGTTTCCAGTTCCACCATGGGTGTCTACGACAGTGCACCTGCTTTTGTCTAAGAGCTTCTCTCAAATGGACAGTAAGATATGGAATGGCTATACTTTGCTCATAGAGTCAGACATAAATAATTCAAGGATCAAAGAGCTACGAAGTCTTGCAATCTAATAATGCCAATACTTGAAGCGAACTAATGTCTTGTGACTGATTTAGGCAGTTTTGCATATCACCACATTTTTTCCTAATTCTTTGCTTCAACTGAGATTCTTAATCTGTTTTTGCAGCTGAAAACAGGTAGAACATCTCAACCAAGCAATATTGTACAGATATTGCCAAAGATGGACATTTCCAACTATGTTCAAGAATCACATTTTTCTGACTACATTTTCCAATCATTTTGTGATAATAACAAAATATCTCTAAGGTTGTGACATATTTATTATGACTCAATCATCCAGTCAAATTCATTGGTGGATAATTCTTAGAAATTAGGGAAAGTCATCAAGTGTTACTGACCTTCCCTTGACTGGTGGCATTCCTATCCTGAGCTCTTGATGCAACAAAAGCTCAGAGTGAGGAGAAATGGATGTGTTCCTATTGATAGAACCATCTTAGAAATGCAGTGCTGGGCACTTTGGGGAGCTAACTTTAAAAAAAAAAATCAATGGTGGAGTGCCTGGGCGGCTCAATCACTTGAGCTTCTGACTCTTGGTTTCAGCTTGGGTCATGGTCTCAGGATTGTGGAACTGAGCCCTGCATCAGGCTTTGTGTTCAATGTGGAGCCCGCTTGGAGCCCTGTCCTCTGTCCCTCTCCCTCTGTCCCTGCCCTCTCTCTCTCTTTCCCTCTCCAAATAAATAAATAAATACATAAATTAAAAAAAAATCAATGAATCAATATGGAGAAAAGGTGGGAGATTATTAACTATTAGGTATAAATTAAGAAATTATAATTCCCCCAAATGATTAGAGTTATAGGAAGAAGTGGAATTTCCCAAAATAGTGGAATTCATCTGTCATTAGTTCCCCACTCTTTCCCCATCCTGTCTTGTAGCACCAAGTCACCAGAATTTAGGGAGAATGTGGAAAAAGAAGTCCAACTCTAAGAGTTGATTTTGCTCAGCTCTCTCCTATATGGAGCAGTAGTGATTCATGCCTTCCTCTGCTGTCACACTGTCAGCATCTGCTAATCATAGCCCCATGATCACAGGACTTGTGGGCACGAACAATTTCCAGGAGGTACAGAATGGCCCAAGGACCTCTCAGGCAAAAACACTGGTTATTCTGTAATTCATTACACCCCCTCCTCATCATCTTGACATGTGCTTGAAATAATAGCTTTCTTAAAATGTTTGAACATGTCAGTGGACTAGATCCTTTCACTATCTTTGCTAAATACATTTTTGTCACAATAAGTCCTCTTCCTTTTAAATGAACATTTTGGGCTATTTTGATGAAGCTCATTGGATTTGCTTCTTGAAGACTATCAGAGGATACAGTGATGGGATTTCAAACACAAGCTGGTTCCTCCGTGCTTTGCATTTGTATGTTTTAGAAGACCCAGAGCACTAGAGTGAGGCTCTTTAATGCTATTGTTAGGTAACATGTATTTGGTGTTTAAATTTGTGTATTTTTTTTTTTACACTAGTAAGGTCATTTAACTCCCACTCCTCCTCAAACAGAGGTCTTCAGCAACTAAGTTAATTCCTCTAGTCAGACTCTTTATCCAGCCTGAGGCAGGAGTCAATAACTTCTAGTTACTATGATATAATTAGTTTCTGTATTCAGTAAATACATATTTATTGAATGCCTACTCTGCTGTGCATTGCAATAGACATTAGAGAGTCTACAGTTTCTGGTCCTGTGGGAGCCCAGAATTAAGAACAGACATTTACCACTTGAAACCAGTGCCTAGTCTCTGTTGGGTTGTTTCAGGGAGGGTTGGTAGATTGTATAATACTGGAATTCAAACATAGAAAAAGAAATGTTATCTATTCCTTGTATGTCTCGGCTGAGTCCCCTCAGTGTCTAAAAAATGAGAAGGTTGTATCTATGTTGGGCATGTCTAGTGTCAAGTGTTATCTTACTAGGGATTCTTAGCTCTTTAAGTTGTATTTCAAAACTTAAGCCAAAATTGATCATTTTTCACATTTTAATATACACATGTAAACCTGTTTCCCCAGTCCTTTCAACAAACATGTGTAGGGATTAGTATTATTCCTTTTTACAAATGAAGGCATAGGATCAGTGTGTTTACTTGATTTACCTAAAATAAGTTAATCTAGGTGCTATGTAAGGCCTGGGTTAGGCCCCATAATGTAATACCCTTTTTGTGCCAATAAATGAGAATAACAGTCAAATGTGAAGACAGGGCATTGTTTTAGTTTGGGATCATTTATGGGTATTGGTGTGTTTTTCACTGTACTTCACGCATCACATGCATGAGTCAACTCTGATACATTATGTGAGAGGCACACTGAGGGGGAAGAACTTCCAAATCATTTAACTATGATTTTAGAAATCATTATTTTTCCTAACTATGCCTTTTTTCTCATGCCCTGTGAACTAGTAATAGTTTTAACTGCTCAAGGAACTGATACTGTAAAGCCTAATTGTCATGAATGGATCATTCAAAAAACTACAAAAATAAAGAAAATGTTAAAATGTACTAATTAGTAATATATAAATTTAAATAATGAAAAGATAAATAAAATAGCAGAAATCAAAACCCAATAGTTACCATAATGAAATAGATCTCTTATATTTTGCTGACAAAATATAAATTAGGACAAATACTTAAGAAAGTGGCTGGGTGTTATCAAGAGCCAGAAAAATATCTGTGCTCTTTGACCTTGTAGTCCCACTTCTGGGAATCTACTGTAAGGATCAATCCAAAATATCAGGAAAGCTATACCTGTGAAATAGCAGAAATAACATGTGTCCAACAGGTAAATTCATTATATTTTATTTGCTTGATGGAATTAATAGCCATTAAAAAGAATGGATAATGTAGGATACAATTGTTGGCTGAAAATACAAAATTAAAATATACACAAATTTTTCATGTAATTACAAAAAGGAGAAAAGCAGATGCATAGGGGGGAAAAAAGGTAGAGGAAACTAAATCTAATACCAACAGAGGTTTAGTTAGGGTCATGGGACTTCTTGGTGGTTTTCTCTTCTTCTATTTTCCAAAATTTCAGTAACGTTATTTATATTACTTTTATTCAAATTATCAATAAAAATATGTCTAATTGAGTTGTTCTCCACAGCTGTGTTGAGGCTCACCGGTAGGTTTGGGAGTGAGTGGGAGGAAAGGGGTGGAGTTAGAGTTAGCAAGCAGAACATGTCACAGCAAGCCCTGTCCCCTGCACATAGCTGCCCATGAAAAGGGACAGTTACTGAGGGGAGTGTGTTCTGCTGAAAGCTCTGGAGAGACATTTTGTTAGCAGAAATAGTAATGAAGTCTACCTTTATTCATCTGTTTCTTAATGTAAAGTACTGGAATCATAGTATTTGTCTGACTTTCTTGTAGTGTTGTTGTCAATGCTCAACTGCGGTAATATGTATGAAATTACATTGTGTGCTGAATACCCCATCCCGTGTTAGTGACTATTGTTTCAAAATAATTAATAACAGTGAGATTTGAGTTTTGGTTTCATTACCTGAAAAACAGCAATCATAGTTTTTGTCCTGTTACCCCTTAGGCTTATTGTTAGAATCAAATGAAATAACGTATGTAAATGAGTTTTGTTGACACTAAGTGTTATAGAAATGAAAGCAGTTATTTTTGACTGTTTGACTGCACAGCTGGTTCCCAAGATATTGTGACTTTTGGAGTAATGTGAGACCAGGCTTACAAAAGGTGGCCAGTTTCAAACTTCTGGGTTCATACTTTCTCTATGGCAGAGAAACACATGTTCCAAAGAGGATTTCCTTCTGGCTCTGGCTGGTCCAGGCTAAGAAAATACGGTCTGTGTCAATGAAGTAAGTTGTTTAGTGGAAGAGCTCTGAAAATAATTTGCAGCCAGGATGAGGTGTCACTGTGTGAGCCATTTATCTGAGGGAAGTTGTGTCAGCTGAAGGAACAATAATGGTCCAACCATTATCCTCTAGAGATGGGAAGCAGCAACCATCAATGTGCTAGAAAAGATGTGGAACATAAAGTCGCCACCAGCATACCAACTTTTGGGACTTCCAAGATGTTTTCAGTCAGAAGCCCAGAATATTCCACAGAAAAAAAATCCATTCAGAATAAATCCTGTCCAAATAGAGCATATTCTGCCAACTTCTCCCTTTAAAAGTCTCAAGGAAAGCTCTCAAGGTTCTTATTACTTTACAAAAGCAGGTTAGAAAGAAAAGATGGGAAAGAAAAAAAAAAAGGTAATCTTCCTAAGGCGTTGGCACCAGAGTCATTTGTTTTCAAGTCACAGCTTCAATGTCAAGAGCTCTGTGTGCAGAAAAAATACTAACATTTGAGGCCAATATTGGGCAGGTCCCATTTGCTTATAGACTCAGACAACAATTTGGAAGTAACCATTTGGATTAATTACTTTTGTAGAATGAAATTAAATCTTCTGAGGACCACTTATGTTCAATAAGTGAGCTGGAATGAAGGTAAGTTCCTTTTATACTTTGTTTAGGAAAGAAAACACCCTTCATAACATTTTACATGAAGAAGAGAGAGTGAAGTATGGAGATAGACCACAAGTCACACATGACAGAGGAAACCTTCTCGGGCTTACTAAGGTGGGCTATCTTCCCTCATCAAGAGCTCCGCACCCTCAGAAATGACCTCCCTATTCCAGTCAGGAAGCTCATTGGCCTTCCAGTTTTATATGAACACAGTTTTCCTGAGAATTCTGTTTAAGATCAAACCCAGCCACAAAAGAGAAAAAAAAAAAAAATTAAAATTGAAAGGAGTTGGGGGAAGGAATGGAGGAAAAAGGAACTTAAACCAAACATCTATTTTAAAGGAACAAATATACTTGACCAGATCTCTTTTTGTGACAGAGTAAGGGCTCATTGGAACCAAAGTCTACAAAGCACAGCTTTAGTGTAAATGCTTTGTGTCAGACAGACTTGGGCCGGGGGTTCAAATAACAGTCAGTTGACCCTCAGTTTTCCTATCTGTAAATGCAAAGTTATGAAAATTAACCCGTATAATGCCTGTAAATGCCTGAAATGCCTAGAACACCAATGTATCTGATATATTTTGATATACAGATAGATATATACAGAGGTATCATACTCAAGCAGTATAATAGCCCTGGAATGGTTAGATTCATAAGTTTTTGTGAATTGGATCAGCTTTTGAGAGATTCTGCATGGAGTGGCTATGAAAAGGACCCCAGTAGTAAAAGATCTTACAATATTTGTATTTACCTCTTATTTTATTATCTTGTAAACTGGGATTCTTTCTGCCTTAGTAGAGCATATCTGGCTTTTAACTTTGGTGTTAAAAACACTTTCTCATTTTGTGTCTCTTCTCAACATGATAAAATAAAATTGCTTTATCTAACTAATTTATTTCATGGTAGAAGGATACTGAGGCCCAGGGAAGTTAAATGGCAAGGTAGTGGCAAACATCCAAATCAATTTTATTCAGAAAAAAATTTTGTGTTAAAAAAATATTTCCATATCGATGATTTTTCTCTAGCTCTTTTGTCCACAACATATATCAAAGAATAGCATTTTTGCTCTCTGAGAGCTTCAACATTGGATTCATATAATTTCCCAAGAAAACTCCCTTTCAAAAAAAGTTCTGTAACAAGTAATCTAAAAGTGATTTTTTTTTTCTTCAAAGAAAATTCCCGTTAGAAAAGAAGGAAGTACACCAAACAGGACAAAGGCAGCCAGCTGAGACCAGTGACTCAGTCTGTTCCACAAATTATAGCTCCGAAGTCAGTTTGAACAAGCGCTCACATTTTCAAGAAAAAGATTGTGACGACACCTAAGGGTGTAGAAACAGCTATGGCAGCAATTAGTTCTATAAAACAGAATTACGAAGTATATGAACCCTAAGTGAACACACAAGTTCAGAAATACATATTGAAAGAGGGAATTGCCAAAATCCCCGTGGTGCATTGAGAAATTATTCCCTGGATCAGCAGTGAAAGTTAAGTCTGTGGTATGTACCCATCAGAAGAGCTTGACTATGTGTTCAGCTGTTATGACCAAAGTTGGGGAGGGAAGGTGGAGACAACATAGAAAAGCCAGGTGCCATGTTTTCCTCAGCTGGAAGAACATAATGGGTCCAGGTGGTCTGTTCTTACAGGGCCTAGTCCTTGGTCTTTTTTCCAAGACTGTAGATGGTACTCCCACTTAAAAGGGTGTTCTTGATGATGATGAAGATTGGTTGAGAGTCTGAGTAACTGACCTGGAGAAGTCGAACTTATTGCCTAGAAAGTATAGGTACATTGGTGAAGACGTGTTCTCTCCAGACAGCCCATCACACACATTCTTTGATCACTGCATTCCTTAAGTTTCTCTCTTGGCCACACATGTATGCACAGACAATTGTGTATATTGGAACACCCCTTCAGGACCCTTGGCCAGTTCTGTGCGTATACTTTCAGAGAAGTCTCATCAGTTTCAATCTCTCTCACTGGGGACAGTTTCCTGTGAATCTCCCCTGCTCAGCTTACCTCCGACCACACCACACACAGCTGTCTGATTCCGGCCCGTGCTCAGCCTTCCCAGGTGCACTTTTCCTGGTCCTTGGTGTCTTAACATTCAGTCACTGTTTTAGGTGCAGAACTTGTCCCCTTCAGTGACCTTTTCTGCAGATGAAGAGGAAAACACAGTAATTTCTGCTTCATTCTCCACTCTACATTTATGGGGCAGAACTGTTTTTCTTATTAGCAAACACTGAGAACCTTCTAGGAAAAGTACATTTAGGCCTGCTGAAACTCCTGCATAATTTCATAATGTGATTATTTTTTCTCTTGTATAGCTCTATAATAGTTTCATTCGGAAGTGCTCATTAGTGTGAAGCTTTGTCACGATACCCAAACAACCACGCTAGTCCCTTGAGACTTGGTGCCTTCCTTTCCCTACTCATGGATTGCATGGGCCCGGCAAAATGAATGGAACACGCACAGAGTATCCTTTGTGGCTAACCAGAAAATTCTGAGACTATCATAAACTATTCCTTCTTGAAGTCTAAGACCCTCCCCCATGTGACCATTTCCTATGTAATTGTTTTAGATACATGAGAAAAATTAACGGGTTCACAGCCTTTGAAACATAATCCGTATATTGTCCACCCGAAGCTAATACAAAGTTATATACCAATTTTATATGAAGGGATCAGATAATCAACTCCTCCAGCTGAGCTCTTCCCTCTTCCATGAAGCCTCTATAGAGAAACACACTGGGGGGGGGTGGTGATGATGGTCATTTATGTTACCAACCTCTACCCATTTCAAGGGGCTACTTCAGAAATGCCAGCCATGATGTTTTCTCTGTCAGACCCTTTTCTTTCCTCCCTGTCTGTACTCTCCCTGGGTGATGTTATCTGAATCTGTAGTTTTAATTATCAGCTCTCTGCCTACGAATATCCCTACTCTATGTCCAGTTCATGTCTTCCTTCTGCACTCCGGAATAGCTCTACTATTGCCTACCTGGTGTCTCTACTTATAAATATCAAAGGAACAGCAAACATGCTCATTCAATCCAGACTTCACAGACTTCCCCTACCTACCCTAACAACACCGTACCTGCTGCCCTTTCAGTGTTCTCTCTACCTACCAGAAGTTACCACTTTCCTATGCCCAGGACTAAGGAATCTTCCTTGACAAAGTCCTCTTTCTCACACCCCCTTGTCACCAAATCTATTGCTCTTGCTTACATATCTGCCCAAATCTCTACTTCCCCCTGGTCTAGCTTACCTCATGTCTGGCCTGGACAACTATGAAGGTCACTCCATTCTGGCTTCCTTACAGTTTTCCATGCAGCAGCCAGAGTGATCTCACTGTTAGAATGGTTAACAGAATTCTTAGTGTGGGTGCATCTTGCTTCCCCTGCCTTGTTTTCTGTTACACTCACTCTGTACTCCAGCCCCACTGGTCTGCTTTCAGTTCTTTAAACTATCATTCTCCTTCTGCTACAGGCTTTTGCACATACTGTTTTCTCTTAGGGCACAATGCTTTCTCCCACTTTGAGTCTTGACCATAGGTTAGCTCCATTGTCAGTTCTCCAGGGAAGCATCTCCAACTCTTCCATTTAGGTCAAATTCCTCCACAATACGTACATTCATGTGGCGACTTGTTCCTTTTCTTCAAAGCTCCTGACTTAGATTTTCAAAATATTTGCACATGATTTTTTTTTTTTTTTAGTGAAATATCCATTTCCTTCATCAGACTGTAAACTCCACAGTATTGGTTAAATGTTTACTGAGACGATATACACAATCCATTTTTACATAGAATTTGTATTTAGTTAGGTCTTTGATATACGTATTTGAGAGGGAGAGGGAGAGCAGACAAGCTGGGTGGGGGAGGGAACAGGGGGAGAGGGAGAGAGAATCTCCAGCAGGCTCCCCTCTCAGCAACGGACCCCGACGTGGGGCTTGATCTCATGACCCTGAGATCATGACCTGAGCAGAAATCAAGAGTTGGATGCTTAACTAATTGAACCATCCAGGAGCCCCATAGTCCTTGATACATATTTTCAAAAATTCAGTGATCCAGCAGTGCAACATGACCATAACAGATGTAAGGCACAGTGATCACCAGGCAAGCGGCAATGTCTTTTTCCATTAAGTACCCAAAGCTCCTTTTTACCTTTATTGCTCCCTTAAAGGCAAGGAAGTAGCGTCTCTCCCGGGAACCTACGCAGATAGAATGATGAGGTGAAGGTTAGCAGGAGGGAGGCTTCAGAGGAGGCACTGGTGCTCGAAGCGTTCCTTTCCTTCTGGCTTTTGACCCTTGATGGTGATGCCAAATTCATTGAATTCGTGTTTTTCACACTTTAGCAAGCATCAGACTCAACAGGGGGACTTGTTAAAGCACAGATTTCTGGGCCCCGCCCCCAGAATTTCTGATTTCATAGTTTTGGAGTGGGAACTAAGAATTTATATTTCTAATATGTTCCCATGGGATACTGCAGCTGGTGCTGACTCTGACTGCAAAACTCATGTGTCTGAAGAAGTGTACGTTGTGCGGGCAGAGCGTGGCCCCTGGATGATTCCACAGTCGGGAGAGTTCTGACTGATCTTCGTTATCTTACCAGTATTAGCACCTTTGCCAGGTATTTTCCAAATAAGCAAACATGTTATTGGTCACTGCATTTCCAGGTATTTCAAGAAATATAGTAGACTAATTAGAATGTGTATAGGAAAGACAAAAAAATAGGGGATCTTCTGCTTGAGCTAAAGAGCATATGAGCCGTATAATGGCATCTTTTGGCGAGGGGCAGCCTGCTGGAGTGGCAAGAGGGAAGCTGATGCAACCCAGCCCAGGCCGTGGGGGTGGGGCATGCAGCCTTGGGGGAAAGGGAAGCCCAGGTAGAAACAGCTTTTGTGGGTAAAATGGAATTTTAGTCTAGTAATATATTAGCTTAGATGTCAAGAGACTTGAAAGAACACAAAGTATGAGTGTGACAGTATAATACCATGCATGAAGCATCAGCTGGTGAATGCCTTGAAGACTTGTGGTTCTGATTCTGCTTTGCCTATATAGTCCACATCCAAGGGCTTTACTTCTTTCATCTATAGAAATGAAGTTTTTAGTCTAGATCAAGTGTCAGTGAAGTTTTGCTGTACGGGGCTAGAGAGTAAACACTTTTGGATTTGTGGGGCATACCATCTCTGCTGCAAATACTGAATTATGCTGAGGTAGTGTAGAAACAACCACAGATGTTATAGAAATGAATGGGCATGGCTATGTTCCCATAAAACTTTATTAGCAACAACTGACAGTAGACGGAACTTGGTCTGATTAACCTTTGAACTCTTTGGATCACACACTCCTATAAGTAACAACAACATAAGCAGTTAGCCTGCATATTTCAATAGATATATACTAATTTACAAATAATATGAATCTACAAGCGTCTGATATATACATTATAAAACATACTCTAATAATAGAAGTTTAGTAGGAATATGATAAAATAAGTAAAAACAGGTGATGTAGTATTTTTTCTACATTCTAATGGATCTTCCTGTATTTCCCTTTGGTACTCTAAAAGCCGCTCACCTTGATAGTTTCTAAGGTTCTTCAATGTTCTAATGTCCTATTGTTATGTGTGTGGCAAATCTTCCAGGGTGCACAGCCACCAGGTGATTTTTGGCTTAATCAACTGGAGAGTTAACTTTGATCTGTACTAACAGAAGGAAGAAGAGATGCAAGTAATTGATGAGAGAGACAGCCAAATGTGGTTTTGGAACACACCAAAAGCCCAACTCAGGGAGTAGTTGCCTCTCTTGTCAAGGCAGTTGGCATGACCATGGCTGCAGGAGGCTGGGCACTGGAGAAGAGTCAGTTTGATTGGCTGCAGCAAATTGGATATTAAATATATATATGAAGAAAATAGGCCATGAACTTTTAATTATGGAAGAAACCTGTTAGTTTACCCCCTTCTTGTTTCGGATGAGATCTTGGTATCCAGAAAAATTCTGTGATAGGTAGTTAGAGGCAAATTTGGGCCTGGAACTCAGGACTTGAAACATTCTCGCTTAAGTCCCCTCCACAAAAAGATGTTTCTCTGTCAGTGCCTTTCACTTCAGTAAACCTCCTTTTCAAATCATTATGTGCTCCATGGTGAGAATTATTCAACTCCATCTGTTGAACGAACATTTAGATTGAATGATTTTGTAGTTCCAAGCACACAATGGAACTGGAGCCCTCCTGGAACCTCCTTCTTTTCAGTCTTTTCACTTTACCTTGAACCTGGACCATATGGGCACCTGGAACCTGAAGAAAGCACATTACGGAATTGGCAGGTGCTCCAAGAATAGTCCGTGTCCACCTTCCCTTGCAATGAGCCATCAACCTGTGGTGAATATAATGATATTTGTAAAGGAAAAGGATTGGATGCCAAATCCAATGCAAATTCTTTCATGAATTCTACTCTTTGAACCAAAAGAAATATGGAGAAATTGTATATGGAAAGAGTTCATTAGCAATCCTGCAAAATTACCCCATCCAACTCTATTTCATGGGACTTAAGAAAGGGAAAGCTGGAGCTTTTTTCTGGGGTGAAGAACCTGGCTTCAGAAGAGTGGGGGTCCTGGGTCCTGCCCAGGGATCCTGCCTGAGGGATCCAAGAAGGGCAGGACAACTAGGCTGAGACTGTCTGGGATGCGTAGGATGCTGAAGGGAGTTTGCATGTTTTGAGCAGGAATGGGTGCATCAGTGTGGTGTTTTAGGAAACCAGGGCTCTGCTGAGGGCTTAGCAAGTCAACTGTGGACTGGGGGTGGCCAAGAGAGCTGTACCTCATAGGGTGAGAAAGTGATCTGCCTAAGTCCCTGGTGAGTAAGTGCAGCTTGTGTAGACACATCTGGTGTCTGATTCCACACAAATCCAATGGCCAGTCTGCCTTTCTGGATGTACTTTTGGGCATTTCCCTTCCAGAAAGGCTTTAGGATGGAACTCCCCAGTGCTCTGTTCCTTTCCTCTAAGTTAGTATTTCCATGGTAAGAAGTACAAAAATTTTCTGTGTGGGTGGATGCCAGAAGGGTTTCTCTTTCTTCCTACCCACCCCCCCTCTTGAGAATAATGATGAACATTCCCTCCCTACAAGGTCTTTTGGCACAGAAATACTGCCCATGCTGTCTGATCCTACCGTCTGTCTTGTTGGTTCTTTCTTTGCAGATCTAATTTCAGAATAACTAGCCAGCTAAACACATTGAATTGTAGACCTGGAAGAGTTTTATAACTGCCCAGATCTCCCTCTCTTATACATCTTCTGGAGATTTATTTCACTCTCTAGTTCTTTTATACATCTTGGTTTCTAGTTTTGCTTTGAGTGAGATTTTGAGAATATTTTTCCCCTCTGGCTTCCATTTTCAATCACTCGATGGTGGTATATGTTAGACATACTCAGTTTTTCAACATTGTTGAAGAAGTAGTGATTCTGGATGAGTGTAATAGGAGGGAAAAGTAGATAGGATTAGATTATAATCTAAGAATCTGATTACATTTCTGTCCTTGCTTTCTCCTGGAAAAGCTAAAATTTTGCAGTAATTCTAAATTTATCTACTCCTTTCCTTTTCTTTAATGTTTGGGCTAAAATGTCCTCTTGCTCTCATATTTGAATATGGATACCTAGCTTAGGAAAAACACAGCTGACAAAATTGTCTCAAATGGGCATGAGATCTGGTTCTCTGCAATTTTCCAAATGCAAAAGTTAAGGGGGAAAAGTCATTGAAATGCATCTGGGAGAGCTCAGGGCCATTTTAGGGGAGTGTGGCTTTGTGTGTTCAGGGTTGGTAAAGGGTTGACAAGGCTTGAACCTTGATGGTAGGTGTCAGAGGTAAACATCCTTCTGTAGCCAGACTGAAGAGGCTTACTGGGGTGGGGGAAGGGAGCATTTTCTAGGAAGTGCTTAACAGAGCTGACAGCATCTTCCAAGACAGAAAGTAAATAGGGGTTTTGTGTTGGTCTTTGAATACAGAACTGGTAAAAGCCCCAAACAGAAAAACAAAAATCTCCCAGATACAGATTCTAGTAAAAGGCATCATGTATTCTACCTTCATCCAAAAAAGAAAAGAAAAAAAAATCCACTGAGAGTAAACAGTACCTTCAATGGCTCTTCAAACGCTTCGTTGCACACCTGAGTTGGTTGATTGAGTTTCCTCCACAGGCTGTGGGGTATTGTTCCCATTCTCAGGGGAAGACCTCAGACACACAAAGTAATCAGCTGAATTGTCTGCTCCTGAATGGAAGCCTTCCTGTCCATGAAAGTTGTCCAAAAGATAATCACAGGTGATGTATGAGGACCGCATTCCTTCCAAATGCACCTTTCTTTATAAGAGAGTGTTTGCACTTTATGTAGAAAAGAATGTCACCTCCAACCCCCCACTCCCAGGCTATTCTCCATGGCTCAGTAAAACCCTGAGTCTCTTCAAATCCTCAAGCACACTGAAGGAGACTAATCTTTTTGTACACAGGTGAACTTCTGTCATATTGATTCAAGGACCTCAGGTGTGACTTGACTTCTTTCAAAACAGAGAGGAAACTTGGACACTGAATTCTTACATGCAGCCTCATGGAGGACTGACGTATAACTAAATAACCAGAATCCTCATTTACCCTCCTCTGTCAGGGTGATCATTGATCTGATGGTGAATGAAGAATCTGATGGTGAAGAATCTGTTTCTTCCTAATCAAGAGGGTATATGATCGGTCATGTTTTTTTCAATGCCCTTACCCTTTATTCCCCAGCAGAAATCTCATAGGTCTATCCAGGTCCATCCAAATGCACTCTCCAGTAGGTCTGAAAGACCATTTTTATGACCCATTGTCTGTAATTCTTGCTGAAGTCATCATGTTTTTCTGGAATGTCAGAGTCAAGGCTTTTCGTCTGTGTTTGTCCTCACCACCCTCACCCCCTCTATCCCCACGAAGAGTGGCACCTAATGAGTACTTAGTAATACTAACTTCTATCTGCAAAGCACTTTCCTGTTACAAAGTACTTTATTAGATACCCTCCTACCTGGTAATAGGGGATGAACTGAAGTGAACTGAAGTCATTGAATTGAGCAATTCCACTGTGGTATAGAGGCCAAGGCAGAAAGAGAAGAAAAAGGAGTGGGCCTGGGAGGAGTAGGGGTAAGAATGGGAGTGGTTTTACGCTAATGGCGCTTCAGGGCCACAGCAGCTTCTCCCAGATGCTTTATTCCTGCTACTCCCAGTGGATTTCTTCTCTGTCCATACAAAGCACTCTGGTCTTCAAGGCACAAAGCTCCTACAAAACTGGAAAAATGGGTTATTGAAATAAATGTTCCTTTTTTTTTTTTTTTTCCTGATTAGAAGGATGCTGCCAGGAAGGACTTACATTATGGCCAGAACCCAGCGGTTTGCTGTTTCTGTCTTTTCCTTCTCTGCTGAGAAAATAAGCAGGAATGGAGTTCAGCTGAGCTGCCTAAAAGGAAAGAGATGTTTTTCTTTCCATGAGGGAGAAGTAGGAGAGGTAGCCGAGCAGGGAGAGGACTGGTAGGTCCGTGGGTCTCTCTTTCTCTCTCTCTCTTTTTAAAAAAATTTTATGTACTTATTTGAGATAGAGAATGAGAGAACAAGTCAGGGGAGGAGCAGAGGGACAAGCAGATTTCCTGGGGAGTCTAACACAGGACTTGATCCCAGGACTCTGAGATCAGGACCTGAGCCGAAGGCAGAGGCTTAACTGACTGAGCTACCCAGTCTATGGGTCTCTTAAAGTCTAACTGAAAGGTGAGGCCTTGGACCAGGAGCTGGAGCAGAAAGAAGTAGCAGGGATTGGAAAGAGCTTTCTTAAATCAGAAAAAAGAAAACCGGGCTTCAGTTCAGCACTAACTGGCCACAGAGAGCAAGATGATTTACTTGTGATTTTTTATAGACCTCTCAAATTTCACTCTGAATTGTATTGTAAGCCCCTAAACTTAAAGATGGATTGATCTATTATTTTAATAGTTGTATTTTAATATTAAACATGCAAATATGTGTTTTACATATTTATACAGGAAAAGGATAATTAAATAGATTATTTTTCTATTCCTGCTTCTTCCTGTGCCTACAGTTAAATCGAGTTTCACTGTTTAGTTGACTTACTACAGATAGTAAGGCTCTGAGTAAAAACCTGTCAACTTTGAGACAACCGTCTTTACGGAAAATCAAACTTACCAAGATAAAACAAATGTCTTATCTCTTTGTACTCAATGCCATGTTTTGCATACCGTCTGCCTGATGCATTTTAGGTACATAACCTAAAAAGGCATAAACCATGTCTGTTTCATTTCTCTACCATTCTTTCCAGGACTTGGGGTAGGGAGATGCTCTCTGATGGCGGTAAAGAGACTGATAAGGGGTGGGGGGGTTAGTATGTCAAATCGTAGCCATTCTTCCCCAAGACAGCTGGCTGTCTCCAAGCCAGATGAGCATGAACTTTCTCTCACCCCTCCCTCACCCCAAATTCTGACAGAGGCTTACTCCTGAAATATTTAACAGCCAAACCTGTCTAGCACACGTGCCTTAGAACAAGCACAGTGGGAGAAGTAGAGCAGGGTCTTGAATCTGTGCTGGGGACCCATTCCCCCTTTAGTTGCTGAACTGCAGGCAGGTCTCAGGGATGGTCCAGGGGGTGGGCAGAGAAGGGGTTTCAGAGTCTCTGAGCAGTAACCACCGAACAATTAGTACAGCCATTGCATTCTGACTGTCAGCCCTGAGAGCACCGCTGTAGTTAGTGTAAATGAGTCTGAGAATCACCCAGTGAAGCAACTGAATGTCTGCCCTGTGCTCGGCTGGGCACAGGGGTTGGAAAGATGAAAGAGACCCCTTCTGAGTACTTTCCTCCAGCCAGTGGAGTTGGTCATTTCTTCCTTCACACAGTTGATTAGCTAATTCTACCTCATCCCTGAGTCCTATCTCTGCATCCTGTTCATTTCCTTCAGAACACCCACACTACGTGGAGTTTAAATATGTACATTGATGTGTTGATGTGTGAGTATATGTGCCTATATTAAGACTTCCCAGCGGACACGACTTCCATGTGTTCTCAGCTCCCGTCAAGGTGCTTGACAGGAGGTGCAAAATAAATATTTGTTGAAGAAATGAATCAGTGGTCACAAAGGGAGTACTGAGTACCATAAAGCCACCCTGAATGATAGAGCATCACTGCTATGGAAAACACACCTGTATATATATATGTAGCACAAAATGCTAGTTTTTGAAGCTCTCTCCTGGGTCACCACAGGTAAGATGGGTTTTGGACCCACTGCAGATGGGTTTTCTTTTAAAAAAAAAAAATTTTTTTTTTTTTAAAGATTTTATTAATTTGTCAGAGAAGGAGAGAGAGAGAGCACACAAGCAGGCAGAGGCGGAGAGAGAAGCAGGCTCCCTGCCGAGCAAGGAGCCTGATTTGGGTCTCAATCCCAGGAGCCTGACGTAGTGACCGGAGCCGAAGGCAGCGGCTTAACCCACTGAGTCACCCAGTCGTCCCAACAGATGGGTTTCCTAATGGAAGAACTCGAACAGTACCTGAGATTAGGAAAGAGTGTTTGTGTGTGTGTGTGTGTGTGTGTATTTTTTGTGAATAGTTGGACAAATGAGACCATCAAACTTGGGGCTACTGAGACGATTAGGCCACTCAATGTCCTGTGGCTGGCCAGCTGCTTGAATGACCCAAACTTTCATGAACCCATTTAGGTCATTGGAGGAAATGACACTTTGAAGTCTCAGCAAAGATTCCCTTCTGGATCAGCCTGAGTTATGGGGGATTTTTTTTCCCCTCAATTTATTTGACTCATTTCACTGATCCTTGAAAACAAGACAAAAATAGCCTTTTGATATTTCTTCCTCCCCCTTTATTAACTGTATGAGTTCCAAAGATCTCAGAAAGAAGCAAGGAATGGATCAGGCTAGGAAGGATGAAAAAATGCCGTCGGTACAACTTTTGCCGACTCTTCCTTCAAGTTTCACGAGTCCTGCAGAAAACCAGAAAGAAGGTTTGCCTTCAGAAGTGGAGTCCTCCTGGTGTCCTCATTCTCTCTCTCTCTCTCTCTCTCTCTCTGCTCCCCCCAGCCCCATGTCGGCTCCTACCCTGCTCCCCAACCCAGATCCTCCAACTCCGCCCTTCCTTTCCGTTGCCCTGAAGGGGAGGACATGAGTCAGCATTCAGACTTGAAAGTGTGAGCTGCCTCTGAGTCCTCAGAATGTAATCATTTCAGAAAATCTAGGACACACAACTACAGAGAAAGTCACCCTCCCCACCTCTCTCTGTGGCCAGACATTTACTCCCACTCTCTGAATGCAGCTTTAGCTGGGGTTGAACTTTAACCTTAACAACAACAACAACAACAACAAAAAAAACAATCTGGGGGGCCCCTGCAAGGGAGCCCAAGTGCAATTGGCTGAACAGCTTTTGCAGAGAACTCCCAACAGTTTACCACTTTGAACATCTGGTGCTTGGCCTTGTTCAGCCTGGAATTAAAAAAGAGAGAGAGAGAAAGGAAAAAAAAAAAAAAATCATGCTCTGATCAGAAGCTTACTCCTGCTCTTAGAAGCCAAAATTAATTTTCTCTTTCATTCTTCCAAAAGAGGAAGTACATTGGAATTCTCGCCAGGTATCTTGTTGAAATATCCAGACACACCTTTAGACCCATGCTTCTTGGAAAGGAACCAAATTCATTGAGGCTTTGTTGCTGCTCAGCGGACATTCTATCAGTCTCCACATCCAGGCTTTTGCTTGGTACCGAGAAAGGAAACTTTGGTACATGCCTCTTGTCTACCCAGAGTACCTTCTTTTGTCTTGGATTTTAGAGAAAAGGCAAACAGGCTCACACAAGGGGTTGTTGCAGACTTCATCATGGATCAGACAGCTCTGAGGAGAAAATCTACTTAGACCTCTTAAGACTCAACCTGTTCAGGATTAGGAGAAAGCCAAGACCTCATCTGTTCTTGTGTATAGCAATCGGGCAAAAAGTAATTTAAAAAATTATGGTTCTTCAGCTATAGGAAGTGGGGGGGGGGCACTGCTGAGCTCTCTATGAACTTTACCTGCTGGGTTTCTAGCGAGCAATCTCTTGTTCTTGTTTGAAGGTCTCTTCCTTCCCCACGTCCTGTTAGCAAGGCAGGCTGGGTTCGGAAAGGGAGAGTGACTTGTGAGTGCTGTAAGTCCAGTTAACTGCGTTCCTATGTCCGAGTCTCTTATTGCCGAAACAGACAAGAAGCGTTCTTCCCACACTGAGTTAACGGATGGATCCTGGATGTAACTGACTTGATTGAGCAAACAGAAAATCAGAACTTCTCAGGCTGCAGTGGTAAACAGGGGGGAAACAGGAGGAGGAGCACCGGATCCTCCCTGTGTCTGAGAAATTAGGGAGACATGCACGTCTGTAACACCGAAGGAAGCTGAGAGGCCTGCTGCATGAGAAACGTAAGGCTGAAAGACATGGGCCACGCGGCCTGTTCATGGCAGATAAGAGGAGAACTCACAGCGCCTGTGTCAGGCTTGGCCTTTTCCATCACACCGCTTCTCGGTGGAGTAAAGCTAATCAGGCTGTGAATGATCCGTGAAAGGAGAGCTATTTTGCAGGGCCGGTGCATACCTGGAGGTGAGGGAGGATGGGGTCCATGTGTAAGGATGTGTGTGTGTGTTGGGATGGTGGAAGCCTCCAAAATTATGACCTAAATGGTTCCACACTATGGAAAACAACATCCACTTTCTTTAACTTACGGACGACTCAGCACTCTCCGTATGAATGCAGTTGGTCTGGGGACCGTTCATAAAGTTCTCTTGGACATTGCTCTGTGCCTGCAAAGTGCTTGTGACTCTGGGCGACGACTCTTGAGATGATTAAGACTGGGGCTCTGCCCTTTTGAATTTCACAGCCTTTTTAGGGAAAGTTACAGGTACCCACAGGCTCTGACACTAGGAGGACTGCTGCTCCGATGGGTTGACCCATCAGCCCCAGAGCACACAGCGTGTGCTGGGACGATTGAGGACGAGCCCCATTTGTGCAGAGATCCGGGGTTGGAGATTGGTCTGCTCGGCGCTTTTGGAGCTCAGGGAGACAGGGCAACTGTGTGAGAGTCTTCTTAGGAAGTTGGCTCTGGAATTGGCTTTTCCCTTTGCTTTTTCTCCTAAATTTTCTGGGGGGTTTTTGAGGAGTTGTGCATGGTTAGCTCAAATGATAGCTGTGAAGATTACAGGCATTTCAGGGGCATTCCTAGTAACCATCATCTAAATCAGGCAATTTCCAACGTGCTGGAGAGAGGTGCAGCCTGAAACTGACTGATGTCAGTGTCTTAACTTCATTTATTTTTACCTACATTTATACTTTATTTTACATATATAAAAATAGGTGTGTGTGTGTGTGCGTGTGCATGTACACATTTAATTAAAAAAATTTTTTAGCATGATCATCTCCAAAGAATAGCATATACTTTTAAGGGAATTTAAGTAAATCAAAGATTTTCCTAGAGAACCTTCCTTTGTTCCTTTGTTGTTGTTATTGAAGTCTTGTTCACAAGATCACTCTGGCTAATAAGAATCAACAGTCCACCTGCCTTCCCTCCATCTTGCCTTCCTATCTTTTGTTTATTTATTTTTAAGACATCTGAAGGCAGAGTTGAGGTACTCTAGCACTCCAGTTTTTCTTTATGAGTTGTATGACTTCTAAACTAAAGACCTGGTGAAATCCCCATTCAGGGCGCCTGCGTGGCTCAGTTGGTTAAATGACTGCCATCAGCTCAGGTCGTGATCCTGGAGTCCCAAGATCGAGTCCTGCATCAGGCTCCCTGTTCAGTGGGTAGTCTGCTTCTCCCTCTGACCCTCCTGCTCTCATGATTTCTCAAATAAATAAATAAAATGTTTAAAAATAAAATAAAATAAAATCCCCATTCAGTGTAAACACAAAGGAAGTCTCAGATTAGGATTATTTGCAGGGTTGTAAATTCTGAAAATAGGGGATGCTCCTTATTAGTAATGTTCATTGAGAGCTAAGAATGATCGTGCTGTTGTTCCTGATACTATGGTCTGTGCAGAGAATTTAAAAAGGGCCAAACTCATCAGGGTAGCAAAAACAGAGAAGAAGCTTGAGAACACTTGACAATACCGAATGCTGGTGATAGGATGGAGAAGATGGAGTTCACGTACAATCTTACAAGAAGCTAAATTAGGAGGACACCTTAGGAAGCTGTTTGGCACTCTCTATTGAAGCCGGCTGTATGAATGCGGTATAGCCAGGCAAATTCACTACCACATTTATATCCAAGAATAGTGAAAGCACAGGAGCATCAAAAGATGTGTACAAGAATGTTCCCAGCAGCACTATTTGCAATAGCCCTCAAATGAAAACAACTCCAATATCCATCAACCAAGGAATGGTTAAATAAATTGCAATATATTTATGCAGTGAACCACCTATAACCAGCTACAAAAACATAGATGAATCTCACAAACAGAACCTTGAGCAAAATAAGCCAGACCCAAAAGAATATACACATCATAACTTTATTTCTACAAAACTCAAAACCAGGTAAAACCAACATATGAGTTCAGAAATCAAGTTTCCTTGCAGCCAGGTAGCAGTGGGCAAGAGCCACAAGAGGGCCTTCTAGGGGGCCAATTATGTTTTATTTCCTCACCTGGGTGTTGGTTACATGGGCATGTTTGTTTTATGAAAATTCGTTAAGTTCCCACCTTGTGCACTCTTCTGTGTGTGTGTCAGAATTTGATAGTTTTAAATCCCTAGGTCAAAATCATGAGAACATTCTATTTCATTATCTGAAGTCATCTGTTTTTACTATTCTCAGGTTTAGGAAAAAGTGTTTGTATTATCCAAACCAAACTTCTGGAAGTTTATACTCTGTATTCAAATCTAAGTTTGGCTTAGGGTCAAGCAACACCACAGGTGTCAGAGTTGAAATTCTATTCGGTATTTACACACATGCAATAAATACGTGTTCTAGGGTCCCATGTCATACCTTTCTTAACCTTGGAAAAGCATAGGGTGTTTCTGTTTTGGAACAAGGTATGGAAGGGGAATAGGGGAAAGGTTGGCTTTAGACAAATGGGTGCTTGAATGAAAAATGAAGATGCTGCCTGGTGTATTCCTGCTGGTCCTTGGCACAGGCTTAGTAGCTGGCTCCTTTGGTTCTGCAGTCTTCTCGGGGACTATATTGAAACCCCTGCTGTAGGATTGACCACCCAACAATGATGGGATCGGTGTTTTTGTGTGTTTTTTTTTTAAGCCCCTAATATGGCTAGGCTAGTTAAAGGATAAACATGAACACTGAACATGAGGTCCCTTTTGCCCAAAAGGTAGATAGGGAACACCAGAGCACAGGCTGAGATAAAATGCTCAAATAGCAATGGTTGTTACCCAGCTCTGATATCATTTGAGGTTCAGATTAACCATTTGTGGCAAGTTTCAGGCTGACTTTATCTAGAAACCCCAATTCTGAGAAGTGTGGCCCTTGTGGCATGAGAAGGGGTCTGTGAACTTTTTAAGTGAGTGTGAATATGCAAATATGAATGTGAGTGTGTGTGTGTACGCATGAATGCGTACAGCGGAGGTGGGGGTAGGATTAAGCTCCATTTCAAAGATAGCAAAGGTCCTTCTGAATTTAGAGTTTCCACGTTGGTGAGAGATGTAGGAATTAAATACTTCATTTAACAAATATGATAAAATATTTTCTAGAATCTTTCTCGGAAACAATAAGTATATTTTTATCTTCTTCAGCTACAATTCTGTTTTTCACTGACATTTAAAAAAAATATAGTTTGTAATCTGTTTCCTCTTTTCCTAATCCCTCTTTATCTCCTGGAATCTAATCCCCACCCCCACCTCTTTGCCCAAACTGGCTCCTAGAAGTCACCAACTGCTAATGCGACATTCAATGTCCTTCCTTTTGATTTCGTTCTCACTATCCCTTCCACCCCTCTCCTTATTTTCCCCACCTGCTTCTCGGAAATTTTTTGTCCTTTCGTCTTTCCTGCGCTCTACTCTCTGCATTTCCCTGCTAATTTTCCCATTCTCCTGAAGTTTCCCATCTGCCCCTTGTTCCTCCTCATGCCCCATTACCCGAGGCTCAGTCCTTGCTCTTCTACTCTTCTTGCTGGCATCGCGCTATGTGGACATCGTCTCTATTCTCACAGCTGCGACGAGCCCATGGGGCTGATGACTCACACATTTACAGCTCGCATCCTGCCCCTTGCTCAAGGTTTATTCCCATATCTCTGACTGCTCACGGGTCATTTTCACTTGAAAGTCTTCCCATCGCCTCACATTCAACAGTCTCTAACTGAGCTCATCATCTCTCCCCCACAAAACCAGTTCCCCTTCCAAGTTCCTTGTTTCTGCCATGGCACACTTGTCTCACAGTGGTTGCAGCTCAAAACTTTGAAGTCATCTCTAACATTTCCACTTGCCTTTATTCTTGCCTGTCCCATTCCCATCATGTCGGCCGGTCATCAAATTCTACTGCTTCCCACCCTCACCCTGAATTTTCTTACATTCTTGAGTACCTTCCCTGCCCTAATTTGGGGCTTCATCATTTCAGATCTAGGTCATGATAGCCCCGTCCATGCCAACCTGCCTGGCTCCGGTCCCCTACCCACCAATCTGATTTGATAGGCTCAACTGGTAAATTTTCTTTACACTCTCTACATTTGCTCATCATTCCCCTACCTCCAGCTTTTGAGGCATCTACAGTATTGATTGTTTTTTCTTGGTTTCAAATCTTAAAAACAATTTCTCTTTGAGTACCAATATGAGCTGGGTGCCTTGTTAAATGCTCCTTGGTGGAAGGTATAGTGATGAATACGTTTATCATTCTACCACTCATAGGGAACCCTCATGCTCCCACCTCTCTGCCCTTTCAAGTTTAGAAGACAGAACAATAACCACGTCATAGAAAGGATGAAAGCATAGGGAGAGATCGGAGAATTGGAAATGCTGCTTGTGTGCTAAGACTGGAACAGGAAGCCCCGGGGAGCCAAATACTTATGTTTCTGTAGTGACATGTGCTGATTTCAAAGCTCTACTATCTTAAGACTGGAAGGTGGTGAATTCTCCTCCCAACGGGAGAATAATAACTGGTGAAGGAGACAATGAAAGTTTGGGTTTTTTTTTTTGTTGTTGTTTGTTTGTTTGTCTTATTTATTTATTTGACTGAGAGAGAGATCGCAAGTAGGCAGAGAGGCAGGCAGAGAGAAAGGAGGAAGCAGGCTCCCTGCTGAGCAGAGAGCTCAATGCAAGGCTCCATCCCAGGACCCTGAGATCATGACCTGAGCTGAAGGCAGAGGCTCAATCCACTGAGCCACCCAGACGCCCTTAAAATTTGGTTTTGATCATATTTCTCTTCCTAGGGTTTGATCTGTTTGAAGAAGGGACCTGATGGTATTCTTTAAATCTCACAGTGCTAATTTCTAAACTTGTAGGAGTTTTTGGAAATTCCTATTGACTAATCATAGTTGATACTGCTGAATTTCTCTGTGACGTCCACTGACTCAGCTAATTGCTGAATCCCAAGCCCGACTTACTTGAAGGTTAATTTCCATACTGAAACAATGCTAGTGGTACGGCAGGTTCTATCCTTGTTTCAGACATAGTAGGCCAGTCACATCTACATGTATCTCCTTCAGAAAAAGGAACCAGGAAGGACTCTTTCAATTTAATTACATCTAGATGTTGGGGAAAATATGTTGGGAGATGATAAAATAACCAAGTAAAGTAAGTTAGGAAGAAAGGAGGCTAAAAATGAACCCATTGGATTTTAAAAACTCTTCTTATTTTAAAGGGGAGTATGATTTTCTACTTTGTTCTTGAAATCACTTTCATTTTCCTAACCATAACAAGTTGATTGATAACATCCAGGTAAATATTTAGCGAGATTAATTCCTCTGGATAGATTTGTCAAATGATGTCTGTCCAAAAAAGAATCATGCGTATTGGCCCCCCCTCCCCCAAACACAGAGCACTGCAAACTGCAGGCAAAAGTAGGAGATTTGAATACTAGAGAGTTTAATTTTATTAGTTTTTGAAAATTGCCAGCCCTGATCCACATTTTCTTGGTATAATGCATGTGCAGGTGTCTCTACCAACCCACAGACAAACTGGGCAATGTTTGTCATGGTGTTTGTAAATTTTGCAAAACAGCATAATGTAGACTCTACATGAAAACAATATAGACTGAAGTGGTGGGATAGTTCCTCTGTATAAATTGCATCGTGGATGTTGGATGTTGACATAGTCTCCTGGGAGTGGTAGTATAAGGCAAAAGTGTAAAATGGAATGGAGGTATCTACTTTTAGGTCTGAAGCCAAATCTCAAAAACTCATGGCATGGGGAACAAGGGAAAGTCAAGTGTGGTGCTAATGCTTAGTCTTTAAGTCAAGTGCTCCATGAAATTCCTTAGGTGGCTAATAGGTTTGCGCACTGGCTTGAACTTCATCTTGACTTGTGTGGAGAAAACACTGGACTCTGTGAAGTCTCTCCCATCCAATATGTTACAAAACAATGTCTGTATTATCATTTGTTGTAGTGGCATGTCCGGCACAAGTGCCTATTGAATAATAAGGGGATGGTTGTGGTTTTATTTGCTTCAAAGAGCAGAGAGCTCCCAGAACGGGCATGGGCCTGCAGCTTTCTTACATACCACGGGCGGTGACAGACATTTGTATATAAATGTTACTTTTACTCAATAGCTGATAAGAGTTCCATTCCTTACTCTCTATTTTAAGTACCAATAATAATTTTATAAAGATCAAAACACAAAGTAGAAGAAAACAACTTTTTAATAGCTCTTAGTGTTCTGAAATGAACATGCAGGACCTTGGGCAAGTCATGAGAATACTTTTGGTGTTGGGGCTATAGATAGGACAGATAGATGATGTGCAGCTTCCCTTATGGGCATTTTAAAGATTGTGACTTTTGCTCTATGTGTGATAGGATGTCAGTGAAAGATTTAACTTAAGGGAATGAAAGGATCTAAGTTATTTAAGAAGACCACATGTACTGCCTTGTAAAAATGAAATGAGCTCCCATCTCCGTCCCTTGGGCTTTCTAACTTCTCAGATCCCATGACTCCCAGGGCTACTACTCTTTCACTCCACTCTCAGCAGGAGAAGCTGCTAATGAGTCAAGAGGAGACTTTAAGAAGAATAGGGCGGCCAACGAGGCCAATACTACCAAAAAGCTTAGTAAAATAAGAGCAGGAAAATATCCAGTAGATTTGGAGCATGGAGGTCACCAGGGACCTAGCAAAAGCAGTCTCAGTGTCAGCAGCTTATGGGGGGTGGAAGCCAGACAAGACTTGGTTGAAGAGAGAATTGGGAAGTGAGCAAGGGCAACACGTCTGCACAACCCTCTATAGAAGAACAGCTAGAACATGAAGTGGAGAGGAGTAGTGATTGCAGGGGAAGTAGCGGCAAGTGTGATTTTTTAGGATGGTTGCTAGCCAAGTCTATTTTATAGACTTACAAGAATGGCCCGGTGGGCAGGGAGAGACTGATAATGCAGGAATAGAGTCCCTGAAAGTGTGTAAGATGGTGAGATCTAGCACCTGTTGAAGGGATTGCTTTTCCATAGGAGAAGGGGTACTTCTGTCACTGTAATGTTTGGAACGTAGATGCTGACATAGGTAGGTTTAAAAAGTACAGTATTGGAAAGACTAAGGAGGGAGTAGCTAGGCTCCTTTGGCTGTAGGCAACAGAAAGTAACTATGGTTAACTGAAGTCAAAACTAAACTAAATTAGATGAGTTTTGAGTAGCTTAAAAAAAACTGCTAATAACCAGTGATGGTACCCCTGAAAATCCACAAAAGGGCCTGGCTTCCTTTTAGACCTCTGGAGAGAGAGGCAGGTAGGCATGGGTCTTTACTCAAAGATCTAGTATACTTCAGAGAACAGGGTAGCATAGCAGGTTGAAAACACATTACTTTTCATTGCACGAGGGTAAGAAGTCTTTATTTTTTTAGATGGAGAGCACAGTGGGCAGGGTCAGAGGGAGATAGAGAATCTTAAGCAGGCTCCATGCCCAGCACAGTGCCCAACCCGGGGCTCGATCTTAGCACCCCAACATTAAGACCTGAGCCGATGTCAAGAGTCTTGTGTTTAACCCACTGAGCCACCCTGGCATCCTGGATTACAAGTCTTTAAAAGGAGGTTGTCACATATGTCGTACTCTCTTCCATTCCCTCTCTTTACTCTTCTTTCTCCTTCCTCTGTTCCTCCTCTCAAGTCTCCCAGCTTCTAGGTTCTAGCCCCATCCTTGGGAAGTGGAAAGGGGCCTTTCTCCTCCATACCCTTTAGCATGTGCCAGTGCTAATGGTAGCTCCCCATCTGGGATGCAGCCCAGAGAGGTCAGAATGGACCAGACAAGTGAGTGGGTTGGTGGGGTGCTCTAAATCCTGTTTGGTCTCTCAGGCCAGTGAACAGTGTGACTGAGTTTTCATAGGAATCTTATTCCTGCAAAGAGCACGGACTTTGTCTGCAGAGACAACACAATTTCATCCCAAGGAAGGGGAAACCTATTTTGATGCTCTCCCTTGCACAACAGCTATTCTGGTTTTACTGTGTTGAGAAGTACGTGATGTGGTCCAGAGCCTCTTTTATTACCAGAGTTACTGCCATTGGCAACAGATAGCACTTTCTTAGCCATCTATGATCTAGCCAATGCCAGCCCTTGTTGAATTTTTCCTCATCGTCTGGAAGAAATGGTAATAACTTCAGTTTGTCCTGCCATACCATTATGAAGCTTCCAAGCTAAATAGATGTCAAAAACAGAGACCAGGTGACCATTTTAGGTAAAATGTCGCAGATAATAATAATAGTCTAAACTCTGCTTTTAGCTTTGTAGGCTAACACACTTAACCCTGCCAGTTTTCCAAAAGTTTACAGGTTCTTGAGGACCCATGGGAAGTTGTCAAATTCCAGGAGACTTTTTTGGATTGTTGTTAAAATAAATTATTCTTCCAACTTACTAATTTAGGAGATAATACTTAGAAGTCCACATCCTTGTGTCAATTGAACATCTCCCTTTCTCCACTGTAGAACACTCTGCATGGAAAACCATATTGCTACTTGTTGCTTCTTGGCCTGAGAGTAACTGGGATGGAGGACAAAGATAGCCCCTCCCAAACACAATGCCCAAGTTCAGTCTGGATCCTTTAGGTTCTAACCCCTACAAGGCACTTTCACTTTCGCTTTCCCCTGATTCATTAGCTTCCTTGAATTGGTTCATAGCCAGTGATTTTTCCTTCCCTTCACTTAACTCCTTTGAATAGGGGCCATGTTGCCTCCATCTTTGTATTGCTACATTTTCTTCCCAGAGGCCAGGACTGGTTTTGCATATGGTAGGTGTTCGAGACTGGTTCGTCGTGTTATCACCCGAGGATTTCTTGAAAAACACTTCCCACCTTGGCCCTAAAGAGACTAGATGATGTATGGAGTGAGCGGTGGACACACAGCCAGAAGTTTTAAGTTTGATTTCATATTCTGCCACTTACCAACTCTGTGACTTGAGGTTAAATCACTCAGCACCTCTCAGCCTCAGTTTCTTTCATCTGCAAGATGAACAATCCCTACCCAACAAGACTGTTGTGAAGATCAAATAAGACTAGGTATGTCCAAGTGTTTTAAAGCCCCTATAAAACTAAGAGTTTACTAGTGATCATGGAGTCAGAACAAAGGAACTGGGATGACCTTAATGACTATTGTTAACACCCACCACCAGCACTTTGGTCTACCTCTCTTTTCATCTCCATATTCTTAGCAACTAGCAACTAGCATGGCGCTTTACAGAGTAGGTTCTCCATAGATGTTTTTTGAATGAAGGCCAATGCTATTAAAATAAGTTTTGCATCCTGCTTCGGTGTTTGCCGGGGTAGTAGAAGGCAAATGGTTCTAGAATGTTTCATGTGGATGTGGATGAGAGTAATGCATACAGAGATGGAGACCGTGCCACTCTTGGGGGAGCCTTGTGAAGATGGAGTAGTTGTTGGACTTGCTGAAGTTTGGGATGCCATAGGGTGTGCCTGCCAAGCTCAGCCCGTGTTATTACTGGAGCAGGTTGTCCCGATGAGACTTCCTGGTTGTGGCTTTGTTATTGGGACACCGATGTCCACATCCTACACAGCAAGCTCAGGGTCAGGAGCGGGATCTGAACTGATGACAGAAGCACACTGAGAAGTGTGGGTTGCTTTTGGAAAAGAGAGAATGTGAGCTATGCTAGTACTGGCCATAAGTCAGAGGAGGGGAGCAATGGAATGGGGAAGGGAGGAGACAAAGATGGGAGCAAACTGACTGTCCTGTGCCATTGGGATGGCCACTGGTGCGGGCTCTACAGAATCCTCGGGCATGCCCTCTCAGTGATAGCAATGAAGCAATCAGACACCAACCTTCCCTGAAAACATCCTTTTGAAAATTAGAATGGTGATTTAACCAAGTCATTTTTCTTTGACCCACCTCATTAAGGGATTACTTAATATAAAATAGATTTTTAACATTTTAATAAGATTTTAATTTTATTACAATACCATCTCCTTCCTTTCCGCAAACCTCTGAAGGACACAGTTTATCGGGAACATATGCATTTTCACTGTTCTGCTGCAGCTGTAGAAGGACTGGTTTTTCAAAGAAGATGGGTTTTTTTCTTTCCTTCTTCTATGTACCATGCAACGTCACTGCAGAGGAACCAAAGGCCTGTGAGTCTCTCTGCCTGTCAAGCTTGGGGCAGACTTTGGGAAGCTGCTAGGCCTAGACTGGGAATTTACCTCCCAGCCCTGTTCATGAGACCATCTGGAGCGTAGGGAGTGTTTGCTGGACTCTGGTGTGACAGTTCTCTGAAGGCCCTGTTATCTGCAGCTATCAGCTCTGCCCTTACCCCGCAACTCAGTACTCCTGGGGCTGCGTTTCAATCCCACCGTGGATGTGCTGGGCTCGGTCATCCTGCTGAGCCTTCTCAAGCCCTCTGTGGGAGGCTGTGGGGCAGCACGAGCCTGGCCTGACAGAGTAACCTGGAACACCGGGAGTGAACACAAACAAGGACATTGCAGCTTGAAGAAAAAAACTTGGCAGAAGCAAAGTGGATCTGATGCCTTGGCTTGGAATGGCAATGAGGAATCCGATTATAGTATACTCTGTATAGAGAGTAAAAAAAAAAAAAAGTGCTTTTGTTTTGCTTTAGTCCCACAAAAGTAAATGAGGGAATAAGAACCAGATTTCGAGTAAGTCTTTTGTTCAGGATTTTCCTTGAGACGGTGTCAAGACGGAAAACATCTTTTGGAGACTGAAGAATGCTCTCATTTGTAGAACAGCTAATTAAAGCTTCTTATAACCTGAATGACCTGTTGTGGGACTCTAGAGCTCAGCAGAGAGTGCACTTCTGACAGGAGAGGGGCACTCTTATCGGGCCTGTGTGATATGTTCTGTGGGCTCACCGCTCTGATACGGGGGCACGCTATGCGAACGGCCCTCAGAATTCCTCAGTGTAGTTACTCATCTAGAAGGGAAGGCGAGTACTTGTACAGAGCTACAGTAGACAAAAGCCTGTCCCTGATAGCTTGAGGCTTCCATGAGGTCACTGTAGCTGCATGTAATCTGTTTGAGGCAAATATATATATAAATATATATATTTATGTTTAAATATATAAGCATCCATTTTTTCATGAGAGTAATTCTCAAGGGAGTCCAGTTATTTCAAATCTAAGGGGCTTCAGTCAGAGCACTTGAAGTGATTTGGAGTATTATATTTCGATTTTACATCAATTGTGAAGAGTCTACTTTTTTATCATTACGATTGCCTAGCATAGACCCTACCCTCTGATCTTTCCTTGGGGCTTGCAATTAAGTGAGTAATGATCTTGGAAGGTTAAGTAGATAGTATGATTGTGAAAACCTATTAAATCCAATTATTATTTTTTTTCCATGACCATGAAACACAATGCCTAAAAGCTGAACTTGTGCAACTCCCTGGAAGGCTCATGGCTCAGCTCAGGGTTGCATCTAATGAAAACAAAACCAAAAATACAACACAAGTGATCCATGAGGCTGACTCCTTGAGCCTCATTGCCTATAATTGTAAACATCTGAACTTCAGGATTTTCAGGAAAAGTTCTGCCCTGCGAGCTGTGCAGAAAATCAAGAGTAACCCAGGCCCACAACTGTTTTTGACCAGGGACGCTTCACGCTGCTTGTCCTGATTGTGTCAACTCAGGTGAAAGAGGTATTCCTTTCTGCCTGGAAAAGCTCCTCGGTGGCCTGAAAGAGGAAATAGGTATTGGAGGTCAGCTTTTCTAGAAGTTTCCTTGGTCAGCCAAGATCCTTAGATGGAGATTCACCATGGCATCCCGGGTCTCGGTCATATCATCAGGAGGGGATGCTGACCCATGAAAGTGTTGTCATTACCTGGACAACTGGGTGGTGTTCTGAGTGGCTGCTGCGCTCGATACCAAGGAAAGGGTGACTTATGCCACTGTCACCTATATTGCTTCAGGGTAGAAGGAACCCCAGTTGCCTGGTTACCTGGATGTCGCAAGGTTTAATAATCTTTGAAGGGTGGAGCTCCCTCTGATGAGTTTTCTTCTGATTGTTAACATTCAGAATGTCTTGCCCTCTCCGTACTGATAATAACGAAAATAATGCTTCCTTTGCTAAAGGCATTATCTTTTAGACTTCTGTTTATAATGCATGTTTACGCTATCGATCTGGCTTCCTCCAGTCACATGAACAATGGCTTTATGATAAAAAAATACAATCCTTTTCATTCGTAGCACACATTAAATTTTATGAAGTACTTTTACACCAGTTATCTCCTGTGTCCCTCAGGTAAACCTGGGAACTAGACAGAGAAGGCTTGCTTGCTTGCTTTCTTCCCTCCCCACCACCCCTTTCTAAGAGAGAAAGACAAGGCCCTGAGTGTTGGGCATCAAAAGTCACCAAAGTAAAGATTAAAACCAGGACTAAAATAGGTCTACTAGCTCAAAGATTGGAATCCTGTTTTTGCCATAGTTGAATGTTTGGTTGCAGAATTATTTGATGATTTTTTTTTTTAAGAGAAAAAAAAAAAAAAAGACTTGATAATACTTCAGGAAAACAAACACTAGTAAAATAATCTGCTGGTAGCATCTCCAAATCTCCAGGTCTTTGCTGAGTCTCAGTTATGGGGGGAGAAACAGTGGCCTTTTACTTGATAGAGTTCTAAGGAGCAGGCTGATATTGCCTTTCCAGTCATTCAAATATTTTGGGTTCTGAAAGTTCCTCAAGGGGAGACCGCATGCCTTGTAGTGTTGCTTGCTAGTTCAGGGATAGAACGAGGTCAGATGCTCTGATCCCAGAGCTGAAAGCAATGAGATAGAATATTTCTCTCTCCACTAAAGCATTGTACTCATGAGAACATCAAGGCCCAAAATATTAGGTGATTACAAGGTTACACATGTTTGTCCAGCATGTGGACAAAGACAGAAACTTATTTGTTTATTTATTTCCCAACATGGGCCTTAAACTCATGACCCCAAGATCAAGACCTGAGCTGAAATCAAGAGTCTGACACCCAACCAACTGAGTTACCCAGGTGCCCCAAATCTTAACTTTTAAAATTATTCCAGTCTAGGGCACATGGGTGGCTCAGTCAGTTAAGCATCTGCCATCGGCTCAACTCATGATCCCAGGGTCCTGGGATCCTGTGTTAGTTTCCCTGCTCAGCTGGGAGCCTGCTTCTCCCTCTCCCTCTGCAGCTCCCCCTGCTTGGACTCTCTTCCTCTCTCCCTCTCTGTCAAATAAATAAAGTCTTTTTTTGAAAAACAAAAAAACGATTCCTCTCTACGTCATGAAAACCACTTTTCCTCCAATGAAGAACGTCATTTTCAAGTGCAAGCGGTGTGTGCCATAGTCTGCCCTAGGGGAATCGTGTAGTGACTTATCTCAGACTTTTGCAGTATTTGTATGTGGAAATAACACATCGATTCCACAAATAATTATTCCCGTAAGATAACATCAGTGCATTGAGTTTGGATCAACGTTGGTCAGCTCTCTTATGTGAAATGCTGAGCAAAGAGCAGGGGTATAAACGCAGAAATCTCACACTCACTGCAGTGGAGAAAAGCTGATGTGAGGGCAGAGGGGGCTTTCACCCCCAGTGGGGCATGGCCTGCCTCCCAGGGGCCCAGGGCACTGTGCCAGCTTGTTAGCTCTTTAGACTTCTGTCTAAGTTGTTGATGGTAAACAGCGAGGCGGAGACAGTTTCCTGACTAAGACATCCCTTGACATTCTAGCAATGACTCATAGAGCCACTTGATGCCCACAGAGTAGCCAATGTCACGTCGTAGTGTTCTTGGTTTGTCGCACGCAATGCACGTAAATCACGTAAAACGCGGGAATCCAGTTCTTCCGGTGCCAACCTGCACTCCTGAGAGACTGCTTTCTTCTGTCCTTGAAGCGAGATCTTACGGCAGCTTCAGGTTCTCCCAGGGCCTTTAGTCCTGGGGTTCTCCTGCCCCATTGCTCTCCCTCCCTGATCGCCACCCTCCACCCCCCCCACCCGCCCCATCCCCCACTCCCCACCCCCCACCTCCTGTCTCCGGTTGATCCCTTTTTGTTATCTTTTTGCTATGGTGTAATTTTCCTGACAGTGGGATCCCTACTGGGATCCTATGTTCTAACAGAATACAAGCAATAGTATGTACTTTAAGATACTTCTGTATGATTAGCTGTGTGGTAATGAGAAGAATTTTCTAAGATTCCCCCTCATTGTTTTCTCTCTTCCTTCTCCCTCTCCTGCCTGCTTTCCGTCCTTCTCCCCTTTGTTCTTTCTGTCTTTCCTTCGACAAATACCTATTGCAGTAAGAGACAGACATCATGCTTGGTTTGGGGAGAGGGTGAGGAGGAAGCCAGGGTGGCCCTTCTCATCGTGGGTCTGATGACTTGGGATGTTACCAGCAGTGCAGAGCAGGGGAAGGTTGTGCCGTGGAAAAGAGCATGAAGGCGTTTATCTCATAATCAGAGATGAGTTCGAGGTGGAGACAGCCTGGCTTCCTGCTTTACTTGGGGAAGTAGAGCTGGAGGAGGTGGGGAGGGAGGGGGTGGAGGCATGTGTCCAAAGGAGCAGCAGAGCTAGAGGCATAGCCAGACTCTGACTCCAGCGTTTTAGAAGCCAGGGACCTTTGGGCAAGTTTTAACACTGCCAAGCCTCTGGGGCTTCATCTATAAAACAAGGATTTTGTGAGGGTTACATTAGTTACATGAAAATGCTTCTTAAACTCCTGTATAAATGTGAAGGATTTTATTGCATAGGCATGTCACATTTTTTTTTTCCCTCTGAAAAACTTGACCTGAATAGTTGGTACCTCCCCTCTGAGCATGACATAATAGGTAATAGACCTATTCTTTGTGAGTAGAAGTAAGAACTCTGTGCCTTAGACATAGTATACCCCTGAAAACACATTTATTTCTACACGGAAGCAGTATTTTGTTAAATGACACAGATAATGCCTGAACGAGCTAATGAAGTTTCCGCTTGAAATCACACTTGGAAATTGTGTGTAATGGAGAACATGGTCGCATGATGCGTTGAAAAAAATTTAAGGTCAAAACCTACTTTTCTGAAAAGACCACCCCTCCCTCTGCCCTAAATGGACCAATTCAAATCAAAAGATGAATCCCTCCTAGATCTGGGTCCCCTTTCTCACTTATTGTTTTTTTAACCACAATTTAGGGTACCGCTCTGTGGCCAGGGCACGGGGCCACGGACGGCATCCCAGGCGTGATGCTTCCAAGTGTCTCCCCATGGAAGGAGGTTAGAAAGGCCAAATACTCACCCTAGTTTCTCCATCGGTTAAATGGCACGATAGGTACTGACCTGATTAACTGCCCCCCCCCCTTTTTTGAGGAACAACATGAGATCGGTAAAACCCTCCTGGTAGAACATGATGTTAGCAAAGCCGGACATGACTGTTAAACCAGTTCCCATGGGTGACAGCCACCATATAGCTTACGTTGCTTTCACTGGGAGCCACCCGTGGTGCCTTGTGTTGAAAGCCTACTTCCCATTACATAAGGAGAGTGGTTCCTTCCCCAACTATGGCAGAGCTGTCAGTCAGATCTCTTGTACTGATCTATGAACTTTAGACCTTGCTTTCTCCATGGCAGCAGACTGGCTTTCTTTAGATAAAGATGATTATGACCTCCTTCCAGGATAGTTGAGATACCATTTGAAGTTCACAGGCTCGTTGGCTTTAAAGGTAATTTCTACAAGGTAATTCAATCAAATAATTTTTTTAATTGAGTCATTTTTTGGTTTTCGAAAGTTGCAAGTAGCAGAGTGATGCTTTCCAGAGACTTGTTGAGTAACAAGAGCACATTTGTCACATTTGACTGGTTTCCTGGTTGAAATGGAGACAATTATGGGTGTTGGTATTAAAATCAGTGATAGAGAAATATACTGACCACTGATAACATCTCCTGACCTTCTCCATTCCTGAGAAGTGGTGGCCTGACCTTGATGCAGCATGTACCAAAGTCCCTGCCTACATGGGGGAGACCAGGTGCAAGACAACACATTTGTTTCAATGACTTTGTCTCGGGCGGTAAGCTGTGCATGTGGTATGAATGTGGTTGAGTTTAGAAGAGTTTCTGGGCATTGATATTTTCATATGAAAAATGAAAACAAGATGATCTTCAAGTCCCATCTAGGGTAATTACTCTGTGACTCTGCATTAGGGACAGTCTTTTGGATTAACTGGAAATAATAAACTCTGCTCTTATTTTTATCTTTGCTTATAACTGGGTAAATGATCTATGACTTCCTCATCTGGGTTTTGGGCTTGCCTTGTTGACTTGTGTGTGTCCTGCCCTCTGGTGTACATTCTTCTCCCTTCCCCATAGGCTCTAGACTATGAGAAGGCCTGGGGAGTGGCTCTCTTTCTGTAAGGTTACAGCTGGCTCCAGCTCAGCAGTCCTTGGTTCCATGGAACCATGCTTCCGTGGTTCAGGCACTATTCAGGGTGACAGATTCCACTGGCGCGTTTTCCCATCTACCTTTTCTTTCTGGTGCCTGTAGCCATGCCAGTGTGAGATTCTTGGACTAAGTAGATCAGTTAAGATGACAGTCACCAGCATAAGGCACAGGAAACCTCAATCCAGAGAGCAATTTAACAATGAGAGGCCCCTTGGGAGTCAAGGGAAATTTGGAGCATGGCCCGAGAGTGAGGGGAGGTTCTAGAGGGATGTCCCACCCCACCCCTGGGCTATCACAAAGGGATCAGGTCAGTGGGGCAGACAGGTACCTGCAGTAAAATGATGCCCCTGGAAGGAAGACTGGCCTCCTTCTCACTGGCCTTGGGTCAGCCCCATGGGTGCATCAAAGTCCAGGTGTCAGCATGACTTCCTAGTGCTAGCCAGGAAGTCTAGTTGGTAAATTCATCAGTAAGGTAATGTTTAACTTTCTATTTCCAATCTACTTATTTTGTTAAAGTTATCCTCCAGCTTCTTAATTCTTACAGTCCAGAAGTGAAGGATGATGTCCCGTGACATTTTAGATTTTCATGGTCATTATATTTCACAACAGGAGTTTCACCTCCATCAATATTTTCATGTCTTAATAACTATAATCAAAGCTCGAGTTGGTCATATGGTAATAAATAGTCGTGCATCTGGGACGTGTCTCTGTAAAGCACAGAACAGGAAACTCCACATCATATGGAAAGTTGTACTTTTAGTTTCATAACTCAACTTTTGCCTAACAAAGATAGCTCTTATTGAAACTGAGCCCTTAAAGCATAAGAAATATATTTAAATATTTTGTGAAAATGATATCTTTATACAAATTATTTTCCTATATGTCATCTTTTTGGAGTATCACCACGATTCCCTGAGGTAAGCAAAGTCATTATTATTACCAATGTATAGTAGAGGAAACTGGAATTCAGGGATATTAAGCGACTTCATTTGTGTCTTATAATTAGTAGACACATCATAACTAGGTCCCAAGGTTTCTGCCTCTAAATCCATGATTTTTCCACTCTCCTGCTGCTGTCTCTGTGTGGCATGGTATGTGTGTGTGAATGTGCATATCTAGTAAAACATGTGTATCCCAGTGCATAGAGGCAAAGTTTATTTTATCTAAGGACTGTAAGAAGAATTCTTGGTTTGGAAAATGACAAATGTTTGCCTATGTAATCTGTATGGTACTTAAGTAAAAGGAAGACACTTTCTGAAAACTTATAACAGAAAAATTCCATTCTATTAAAGGGATAGCAGTACAAGTAATTTTCTAAACTTATTTTTATTGCTGGATATATGGCCTCTAATAAAACTGTGGTTGGGGGGAACCTGGGTGGCTCAGTTGGTTCAGCGTCTGATTCTTGATTTCCTCTTAGGTCATGATCTCAGTGGTATGAGACCGAACTCCCTGTCTGGTTTGGAGTCTGCTTAAGATTCTCTCTTCCTCTCCCTCTGCTCCTCCCTGCCACTTTCTCTCTTTCTCTCTAAAAAAATAAATAAAATAACAATAGTGTTTTGGTGAACTGATTATAAGAAAATATCTCTAATGAATGCCACTTGTGCAGGAAATGTTTCCACTAATTGTTTGTTTTTTTTTTTTTAAGATTTTATTTATTTATTTGAGAGAAATAGAGCACAAGTGAACATGATCAGGGGGAGGGGCTGAGGAGGAAGCAGACTCCCTGCTGAGTGCGGAGTCCCATGCAGGGCTGATGTGGGGCTGGATCCCAGGATGCTGAGATCATGACCGAGCCAAAGACAGAAGCTTAACTCACTGAGCCACCCAGGCACCTCTCCTCTGATTGTTAAATACCTATTACCTATTTCATATATCTAAAATACACTACAGAAGACTCGCAGTTTCAACTCTATGATTTTGCTACTGGTAGCAAATATTTATATAGTTTCGTATTTTACCTAAACCATCCCCTCTCTGTCTTTTGTTGTTACATTATCAAAATGAACACAAAGCCAATAGAACATGCTCCACGGGTTTATGGCTTGGATAATGGCTCCCATAAAGTAGGATGTATGGATGCTACCTCTCCCTTTCTCTCATTGAGATCAAGCCTTCCCCTCTTTAACCTTCCAATCTACTCCAGAAAGGATGAATGCCAGTTTTCTACCCCACCACCCCTTTTTTTTTTTTCAGTTTCTTGGTTTTTTGTTTGTTTGTTTGTCTTGGGGGCTTTTTTTTGAGAAATATACTGAAAGCCAATTATGTTAATTCAACTCTACTGCCCTATAAAATTGGTTATACTGTCTTAAATATTTAACCAGTTTTAAATACTTTGAATGTTCAAAATGTTTGAAGACTGCTGTAGAATGGAAACTATGGCATGTCTACTAGGAAAATATTATTCTTGTTTACAAAGAAGGGGTACTACTGACTTCAGTAGAAAGAATGACTTTGAAATGCCTGACGTGTTTCAAATGCTTATTTTGTGAGCACAGGTTTTAAAAAAAAAAAAAGAACAAACCCACAACAAACAATTAGGTGCCATTTTTTACGAGACCTCCTGACCTTATTTTGATCAAGTTTTTACAAAATAAAAATACAATTTTTAGAAACAAACACTTCAAAACTTGAACTTTATAGTATTTCAAAGAAAGTATAGGCTGTATTAGATAGCTGAGCATTGAGTCTTTTAACGCAAGAGCAGGGTTGGCTTGACCTATGTGGGAAATGCTCTTCATTCACTATCCCTTCCTACTGAATTCCGGCTTAGTTTTTCCTTTAATACCAAATTTTCATGTTAGGAAATAAGCCACAGAATGTTATTACTTCTCTTTTTCTCATCCTTAGGAAACCAGAAGGCTTAATGTGATCATTTCTTTCAGACAGTCTAGTCTCCATTTTCTGTCTGTGCCTTTGCTTCTCCTCATATGAATCTTAATGGCAGTTTTAGCACTAATGTTTCTTTTATTCTTTGAAGGTACTTTAAGAATCCCTATTTGTGTGTCCTCGATCATGTTATTCCCACATTTGAAATGTCTTCCCCCTTTCTTTTTACTAATGGAAGCCCTCCTCTGTCTTTCAGACTCACCTCAAATCTCATTTCCATTGTCACATTCCCTCAGGAAAGGTGTTTCCTCAGCACTCCTGCTCCGCTCATCTCTAAATCACTGTTTTCTCAGTTAGTATTCATTATTCACTTACATTATTCACTTACCAATTTTTGGGATCCAAAGATAAAGTTAGGTAGAGATCTTATAAGGAGCTTATAATTTAGTAGAAATGATAGCCTATGTTTTACAAAGAATATCCCATGAGCAATGAAAGATAAAGAGATAGCAAGTGAGAGGGAACATCTAATACATGAGAAAGCCCTTAGGGCAGGACTTGGTATATACCAGTTGTCTGAGTAATTATTAGACCCTTTCTGTGTGGCTAAGGAAGGGGAAGAAGAATCACAGAAGGCCTCATGGAAAAGGTGGACTTCTGTCTGGATTAAATAGGGGAAGCCTGGATGAGTGGAGAGGAGGAACTTGGTCTAGACCAGTGAGTCTTAGACATTTTGGTTTCAGGACTCTTTATACTATTAACACATGTTGAGCGTACTCAAAAGCTTTGTCTATGTGGATTGTATCTGTTGATATATGTACCTTATCTGAAATTAAAACTGAGAAAATAGATTTTTAAATTAAACATTTAAAAAAAGTAATGATAAACCCATTATATTTTAAGATTGCTAACATATTTTTATTGAAAGAGTAGGCAAAATTTTCAAAACCAAAATGTTTAATGAGAAGAGTGACACTCTTTTCCCATTTTTGCCAATCTTTTCAATTTCTGGCTTAGTAAAAGAAAGCTAGATTCCTTATCTGGTCTGCATTCAGTTTGTTGCAATATCACATATATTCTTCCAGAAAACTCCATCATACACTCATGAGAAAGGTGAATGAAAAAAGTAAGTAGTATCTCAGTATTATTATGGAAAGAGTTTTTCCCTAGTGGGCTCCCTGAGAGAGATTCAAGGTCCCCCAGAGGTCCCTGGACCACACTTTGAGAACCAATAGTTTATGTTATGCATGGTTATCCATCTTTTTTATGGATATTTTGTATTCTCTCTTTCTCTCTCTCATTAAATTGCAAGTTTAATGCAGAGATTGTGATAGGTGATTACTGAAATGAATGGCTGAAGTTGATTTTGATGATGATCATGGTGTATACGTGTGAGTTCCCATTTAAAACCATATATATATGCACATATATATGCATATATATATACACGTGTAAGTACTTATATATGTGCATATCTATCTATTGTTAGTTTGGGGGGTGTAAAAGTCCAAGCACTATAATGCTATTAAATGATAGAACTGACTATTAATGATTTGCCTGGAGGTAGTAACAAAGGCAGTGTTAACAATAAAGCTAATTACTCTTTCTACAAAAGAAATTAGTCAGAAAAGGAAATCCATGTGCACAGACAGGATGGCAAACTTCCAGTCTCACTTGTACAAATGTTAAATTCCTTGGGCTTTTGGTACCACTCTATCATGTCCCATTTCTGCCTGGCGATATAGATAGCAGGTGTGGTCACCTTTGCAAGTGAATTACGCATCTGTGGAAACCCAAGCCTTGAAATCAGCAACGGGAAGTCCATGCTCTTTAGCAATTTTCCAAGAGAATTGCATCAAGAAGAACTTAGCAGGTTCTTTTGGAAATCAGTTTTAATAGAGCATACTCAGGGCTCTGAGAGACAAGTGAAATGTGCCACCGGCCCCCAATTCTTCTTTCGGAACTTGTCCTTGGGAGGCATGTCAAAACAAGGCCAGGTCTCACATTACCTTCCTCCAGTGGAAGCCTTGACTGGACTTGATTTGCTTCAACTCATGCACTGAGGTTGGAATTTACCTACAAAGAAAGCTTGAAAATTCTTTGGCATTTAAAACTTAATGTATGTTTCATGTATTTTATTTCTGTTTGTAGATGGAAAGAACAGGTGAGTACAGATCAAAACAACCAGATACACTGAAGGAAACACTGTAAATTTCCACAATTTTCGAGCAGTTCAGGGGTTGTCTAGTGAGCCTAACACTCCATTTTACAAAGGACTCTGACACCAGGGAGGTTAAAGAACTTGCCGAAGGACTGTGGGCTTTCTGTTTGCTTTTTCTGTTTGCAAGTCTCTGGCTGAGAGTTGTTTGTGTCCCATGCTATGCACCAGTGAGTGGTTGAGTTTAAGCTTTTTAAGAACCCAGGCATTATCTTCTTTAGGACCTGCACCATTTCCTGTATTGAGAGCTTGTGCATAAAATGAGGTCTTGGGGACATGGGCTCTGGCACCAAATGAGTGAAAAGAGGCTTCTCATTTTGCTCCTAAAGGGACCACTGTGCTTCTCAGAGAGGCTTTCCACCAGTCATCCAATAGACAGGGACTCCAGGCTGGCAGTTCTCAATCCTGGCTGCCCCCTCCAACCAGCTGGGTTGGGTTACAAAATCCGAAGTCTCTGGCTCCCCAAACCCAGATCAACTAAATCAGAATGACAGTGGGAAAGAGAGAATGAGCATCACACCAGGTAACAATCATGCGCACCAGCGTGGCAGGCTTTGCTCCGGAGTCTGCCTGGGGCTGCTCTTGGAACCTTGCTCTCCTCCTGCTCTGAAGATGGGCTTATGCTGCCCACTTACACCCTATGGAAGAGGCAGCATCCCTTACAGGTCTTGCTACAATATTTCAAGGAGGACTGGTTGATTTTGGCAGTGAGGGAATGTACAGCGCATCAAGGCCAGTGACCACCACCTCCTGCTTTGCGAAGGACAAGTAACTCTATGACACGTAGCTTCCTGCTTGTCTGCACGCTGCCCACCACACCGCACGTCTGGCCTTCCATGAGCAAAAGTTTCACTACTGAAATCAGTGGGTGACCTTTCTCGTTTTTCATACACCCGGAAGAAGAGACAGTTTGCTCTCGAGTAGGTTTGCTATCGAGTTTAAAACTTCTGCAAGACGGGAGCATCTCGCAATGGAAGCCGGAATGGGGAGCGTTTCTTGGTGCCTTTGTCTTTTTCACTGTTGGCTGCTTGCCGATATGGTTTATTTTGTGTATATTTTCAGTGTCTTTGTAACTCGCTGAAGAGATGTACTCACAAACTATCCAAACTGTGTGTGGTCAGGCAACCATTATTTTCTCCCCACTTTTATCCAAAGGTGTTGGCATTGTGCAAGTAACTAGGAGATGCCAAACTGTGATGGTCAAAGTGCCAGCTCCTCCCTGGAGGGCTTAGGACACAAGACCTGTCACGGCAGTGCGCTGGGGAGTGGGAGCTGAGTCTAATCATCTTCTGCAAAAGCCTAATGGGAGAACAGAGAAGGAACGGGAAGCCCGGAGGCAGAAAGGAGAAGCTGGGCAGTCTGCCTGCAGCCGGTTCTGGCCTCTTCTCCCCATCCCAGCTACTTCTGCCTTCTTCCCCCCACCCTGGCCCCAGAGCTCCTGGCCAAGGCAGGAGCTCCAATATACCCAGCAGCAGGGGTGGGTGCACTGGTCCCAGCTGCCCAAGGCTGATCTTGCATTTGAATTATTCAAGGGAGGAAAAAGAAAACTCACCTTTCCCTTCAGAGAAGCCAGTCCAGAGACTCCCACGGAAAATCGTGAAATTAAATATTGTAATAAATCCCACCTCAGGAAGCAGTTTTATTAGCAAAAACTGTAATTCGTTGAATGGGTATATTTGCAATACTGAGTGTATTAAATAAACAACTGAGTGTATTAAATACATAGATATATTCACATATTTTGACAATATTTCATTATGATTAATGTATTTTGTTCAGATTCGTAGGGGATACCATTACAAGTTTAGAAAATTTTGTGGAAGAAAGAAAAACGATAAAAATCTAACAATTATCTTTCTCCCTCTGCCTATTAGAAGACCACCATTGTCTATTTCAGTGGAAAAGCACCTTGGTTGCACTTTTGAAGCAAATTGGGAGAATTTCTGGTATAGTGAATGAACCGTTAGACTCTAAGAAAAACCGTACCCTGTCTCAAGTTGAGATTCTGGTCAGTGCTCTGACATGAACAAGCCTTGTGGCTTTCAACCAACTCTCAGCCCTCATTCCTCCCTGAAAAATGGTGTTCACGCCACTGGGCCCCCAACACGCTAAGATTAAAGCTAAGTTGTCAGTGGCCTGGAGGGAGGCAACAGATTTAATTATAAAGAAAATCTCCTAGCAAACATTATTTGATGATAGCAGAATGGAAACCAGCTGGCAGAAAGGCAAATCATGTGTTGACCAAGAGCCAGAGCAACCGTCTCTAGGAGCTGATTTTTTTTTACTGATGCACCTGAGGAAAAAATCTGAATTTCAGGCTTGAAGGGGAAGAGACAGGCGTGGGAGGACCCTATACATGGAGAAAACAAAACTCAAGTGGTGAGAGAGGGAAGGACAAGAGCAAAAGAGGAAGTTCCTCATTGTCTGTCAGTTTTAATTACTTCCTCTACAGAGACCCAAGGACAAAAGAAAGAAGGTGCAAGCTAGCCGGGGAAGGGAAAGCTTTGCAGGTCCGGATGTACACGGGAGCATAAAGATGCATGTACGGGTCCCCGGAGGGATAGAGCAGAACCTCATCTGAAATGCGCTGATGGATTAATTCACTTGAGGGTCTTCTAGGAAAATGACTGAAATAAGAATGACTGATGACACTGGTGCAAAGATGAGGATATGGGGGGGGGGAAGAGCTTGGATTGTGTCCTCTTTGGATTTGGGGTTCCAGCCCCAATGTTAGCGTTTAAGAACCATGAGACAGAGATCAGATTGTTAAAATAGCTCATCTTCCTCATCAGCAAAATGGTGATGGTGATGGTGACAACTTCTTGATTTCCTATGTGAAGGACTGATCAAGATTCTGGGCCCAGAGTGAGCGTTCCATGAAGAGTAGTTCTTGTCATCTCGTGTTGAGTGAAATGGGGATTGGGGAGGGAACTTAAGAGCTGAGCATATCTGTGGGGCCAGAGTCAGGATAGTTCCATATGGCTCCATCCCTGATTGTGAAGTAGGAACTTGGGGAGTGGTTGTTAAGATAAACCACTCAGTTATTCTGTGTGTGTGTGTGTGTGTGTGTGTGTGTGTGTGTGTGTTGGGGGAGCTGACTGGCTAGGTTCAGAATGCAGCTCACTTGATCTTCAGAGGTCAAAGAGACACTACAGTGGCACACAGCCCTCCCGCTGCCTTGCGGATGAGTGGAGAGGGAGATGTGAGGCCACATCCCCCAAAGGCAGGCCATGAAAAGCCGGCTGTGGAGAAGCAGGTACACTGGATATGGGGCTGGCCCAAATGCCACTGGCCATCTCATAGCTCAGGAGAACTGGTTGCAAAACAACAGAGAGAAATAGGGAGGACAGTGAAAGGAAGAATCCAGGAGGAAGATCAGGATAGGACGGAAATGGAATATAGAAATAAATATGGGGGGAAGGTGAAATCAGCACCTTCTTTCTCTTATTAAAGGGTGATTCATGGACTAAGAGAGCAAGAGTTGAAAATAGTGGTGTGTGAAAACACTGGGTTATGACTGTCTCCGGAAGAGTCCAGGAGGCAGTCTGAGTGGGAGTCCTTAGGGGTGAGAGCCCGGGTGCCTCCCTTCAGCGTGTGGTGGTCGCAGTTCCAGTGAGACTCAAGGACACTGGATCTGGGTCCTAGCTTCCCATCAGCCTTTAACGGGCTCCCTGCCTCCCCTGGAGTCACTTCACCTCTCTGGACCCCAGCTCCTGGCTCCGCAGTGAAGGTGTTGAATCAGAATATCAATTTTAAGTTTTTAAACAAATGCCCACCTCCCTTTGAACGACGTAAGACTCTTGTGTTGCTCTCCTTTGCTCCACGTGGACAAATGGTCCTTTTCAATAATCCCCAGCCCCGGCTGAGAACCCCCAAGCAAATCATCCCCTGGGCTCCTCCCGAGGCTGATGTCTGGCTGTTCTGTCAGGGGAGAAGGACCATAGGTGTTCCCAGGACAGTAATAAAAACAAAGACAGGGTGGAACGGAAGACGGAGGGGCTCCACATGGGTTCTGATGTGGTTGCTGCTCTAGAAGACATCGTCTCGTGACTGGAAACTCCCATGAGGACGGGAACAGTCAAGCTCAGGTCTCACAGCTCTCCAGCTGTTGGAATGCAGCCTGGGGAGCCTAGAGCAGGAGAGGACCCCTTTCATGTGGCTAATTCCACCAGGAAACAATCTGGGGCTGCTTCATGCTGCTCTCCAGCTCCAAGGAAGTAAGGTCTTGGAAGGTCCAGCTCCAGGTTGCCCTGGATATTCCAAATCAATATTGTTGCCGGACTGGGTAAATGGAAAACCAGCCAGGGTAGTCTGCGACCAGCCCCTCCACCCTTCAATGGGTGGTGATTTGAGCCTCAACTACATCCTATTTTAACTTCCTTTGAAAATCCCTGCCCCCTCATCCTGCTACACATATTCAGCTCAGTAAATTCTTGTGAAATGGGGGTGAAAACATCAAGAGGTAATGCTGCCTCATGGTTAAAAACTGAAATAAAGCAGGGCCTGGAGCTGCACTGCCTCAAATACAAGCCTACTAGCTCTGTGTCCTTGGCAAGCTACTTAACCTCTCTGTGCCTCATTTCCTCAGCTGTAAAATGTGGTTAATAATCCTCTCATCCTCCTAGGATGGTGACAATAAAGGAGTTAATGAGTGTAAGATGCGCAGAAGAGTGTTTGGCACGGAGTAAGCACTAAACAGTTTATTATTAGCAGTTAGTATTTTCTCATTTCTCATGTTTTTTTCCCTAAATGTGAGAAATTTTTCCTTTTATTACCTCCTTTCTCAGTACTTTAATAACTTTTTAAATTTTTTTTTTTTTGGCGAAAGGGTGAAAGGCAGGAGCCCACAATAAAGGAACTGTAGAGTCAGTGGTAACAAACCTGAGAAATTTTCCCTCTTCCTCGTGCCTCTTACTCCTGCTATAATTTAGAAAGGACAATTGGCCGATATTTTCTACTCACGTGTATAGATAATTCCATCACCTGTGATTCATTGATTTCCACCCTCAACCCCCACGTGCAGCCCCCCCCCCCTTCAAGGAGTGCTAGTGAACTTAATGGAAAGAGGATTTGGGAGAGAACTGGGTGGGGCCTCCCCTCCCCCAGGTCTCCGTCTTCCTCCTGCCCCACCTCCACTCTGCGAAGGATTTAAAACCACAAACACTGGCCCTCGATTTTTCAAGCTCGGGTTTAAATTTGATGCTAATTTTCAGATACAGTTTCTTAATTAATTTATTAAAATATAATGGAGAAAGAATATGGTGAGGTTTTCATTGTTCTGAGCTGAAGGAGAAATCATAGCAAAGAAAACCCTCCTTGCAGGGATTACAAATCTTTATATAGATTTGGAAGGTATCTGGAGGACAAAAGCTTAAAAGGGGAATGGAACAAACATTTCTGTGTTCAGAGGGGTTTGTTTAGCTATAGAGTATTCTGTGTTGGAAAGGAGGTGGGGAAATAAAGCAATACATATTATCTTTAATTGTAATTGTGTTCTTCTACATTTTTTTTTAAAGATTTTATTTATTTATTTGACAGAGAGAGATCACAAGTAGACAGAGAGGCAGGCAGAGAGAGAGAGAGAGAGGGAAGCAGGCTCCCCGCTGAGCAGAGAGCCCGATGCGGGACTCGATCCCAGGACCCTGAGATCACGACCCGAGCCAAAGGCTGCGGCTTAACCCACTGAGCCACCCAGGCGCCCCTTATTCTACATTTGTTAATGAAAAAGTACTGGGGGAAGATTTTCCGATAAGATATCCTGAAAGATAAACACAGGATTCAAGCCAATGAGGCAAAAATGTTTTTACCAATGTTTTTGTGTGTTTGTATTTTTGTTTTTTGTTTTCATTTTGTAACATCAAGGGTTTTGGGTTTTTGGGGTTTTTTTGCACCCCCCCCACCCACCCCATGAAATCACAAATATTTCCTGGCTGGGTCCTTTCAACTTTGGGATTGCACTTAGCCTTATGCCCCCAGACCCAAAAGTTCTTTAATCAAGGGAAAGTCACCTGATCACACCCCAGAACAGGAAAAATAAAAGACATGTTTCTGTGTGAGCCACTTTCTTTCAGGCACTGTGCCTGTTGTGATAAATTATTTCATTTATTCATCATGAGCTGGAGACAGTCATAGTACCTTGTTTACAGGAAGTTCTTTCACAAATGGGCTTTGCTAGCTTAACTGAATTTACACTGAATCCTATCACTCAGAACTCCACCTATAATTATTTTCTTTCCTTCTTACCCGACCAGGTGAGGGGGTATAGGCTGGCGGCCCTCTGAAGATAACATGCCCTTCTTGAAGATTTCTGCCAGTCCAAAAACAGACGGAAAAAATGGCATAAACATATCTTGGCAGGGCAGGAAATTTCTTGCAGCTTCTGCACACTCTTGGCTACCTGTAGCATAGTGCTAGCCCTGTGCCTGCCTCCTCACTGGACCGTGAGCCCCTAGAAACTTGGGTTCATATCTTATTCACCTTTTATAGCCTCACTGCCTACAATGTTCTTTGAACTTACTCAGTTATTATATTAGGAATCTTCTAAATCCCTTTTCATTCTGCCAAAGAACTTAAAAGGTGCTCAAGAGATATTCTTGTGGCATTAATACATGTTTTTGAATTGTATGCACTTGGCTACTAAGAAGGCAGAAGTCAGACCAGGCACACCTTGATGACATGGCAGACATGAGTAATCTCCAAACCGAGGGGCAGGGGTGGGCGAGGAGAGAGCCTCTGTGGAGTCATCCGGTGATAGAGGCCTCCCCAGCAGGAGGGTTTACCAGATTCCCTTTTATCCCTGTTTGTGTAATTCCCCTCTGACTTTACACGAACCCAGACAGTTGTCTGGCATCATCCATGTCTGTTACACAACCAAAATGTCTTTCCTTGCAAGCTATGGTCATCCCCTAGCAGACAGGTTTTTGGCTCATGTACGGTGATAATCATCACCGAGTGCCACCTTTTGGCGATCCCCACCATCAAGATGAAGAAATGGGAACCCTGAGGTAGCTGTCCCGTTCCAGTCTCACTCTATGGCTGAGAATTGGCTCCATCCACATCTGCCTTACCAGTAGTCTGCTTGGCCTACTGCACCTCATTGTTTTTTTGGAGAAGTCTTTGCTATTGAACTAAAGATGTGGGATCCCCAGTCAGAAGGAACCAGTTTACTGGGAATCGACTTATTCCATCACTTGGCCCATAGGGAGAAGGCTGGGTGGGAGGCACAGTTCCATGTTGGAGCCTAAGCTGCTTCTTCAACAAAGGATGAATTTAAGGGTGACCACAGGAGAACAATACTTCCTTTGTTGTGGAAGGCCTCCCCTAATTTTTCTCCTGGTTGTGGTTGCTGCTAAGGCTATTTGTTCATGCAAGTGTTTATGGCGTGCCTTTGCGCTTTGTCAGGGGAAACTGGCCTTCCATCCTGCCATTTTGCAACATCACTTCTGACTGTATCTCAATGATCCTAATAATAGACATTGTGGCAACCACCTGTGCTTAAGGTCATTGCCTCATGGGTTTCACTCTAATGCTCTCCTTCCTGGTGTCCTAGTCTCGGACCTGAATAGGCACACCCCTTCCTAAGTACATGCAAATATGTCATTAGAAACAAAACAAAACAACTTGCTTCTTCATGAATAGCTCGTGACTGGCACTCCACCAAGTTTAATGTTGACAAACCTGTTGTTCGCCTTCCTAACTATGAGTTTGGTAGATGCCCACTACCTGAATCACCAGGCAATCTGAAGGAAAGTATTTTCTGTTATTGTATAGCTTACACATCAGATGTTCAGTGAGTGGATACTTATATCAACTGGATTCAGTCACATGGGCTATAATTTCGGCAATCCAGCCCTACAGGTCATTGACACATGTCTCTTTCAGGTTGGGTACCTATTTACACAGCTGATACCTGATTTGTAACACAGTATATTCCTGAATAATAGAAATGAAGATGAGGCAAGCCCAAAGCCCAAATACAGAACCACAAGAACACTCTGGGATGCTTGGCTATGAGCATTACATGTCCCTCTCTTTTTGTTAGTTTCATGATCCAGGTTGCTTAATCTTTTTTGGTTTATTTGGTTCATCCATAAAATGGGGCTATAGCAGTACATTACCTATCTCAAGACAGACTGCTTGATAATGATCTTTTAAGGTGCCTTAAGATCTCATTCTGAATCATGCTTTTATATCACCGGTACAGAATTTCCTTGTAGGTTTGTTTTTGAACTGATTCAAATGAATGGATCCTTCATTGACACTGAGATTAAGTGCAACTGAACACAAGCAGCCCCTAACTTTGTTATCCCTCAGTCTTGCTCCTGTTCAGTAACAGATCAGATGGCTTGGGATGACTATATATTACAAATAAGGAGTCCTCAGATGAAGCCTCATGTCAAAATTGTGAGGTTTAAAATTTTTGCCTGTAAACTAAATTAGGTGGGCTTAACCAATTCAGAGTGATCTTATCATGGTACAAATTAGTGTGCAGGTTAGTGGAAGTCATGGTTATTCTCTTTGCGCTAGATTCCAATGTATTGGAGTGGAGATCTTCAAACCATACTGTTCACACTCCTTGTGCCAGTCTAGAGTTAGATAACTGTCTAATTGTAAGTGGCTTTTAGCCCAGCTGGGTAAGTGGCTTTAAGAGTTTTTTAGAGATGAAACTTTGAAAACAATAACAACCATAAGAAATGACTGTTGGGGATATATTTTAATGATCATCTGTAAATGATTAGTACATAGTACTTGTTGTTAACAAACTGACTTACCCTACAGTTTTCCTTGCTTGATGCACTGTATTTCCTGCATGTATTTATCACAGTTTGGCATCGTTTTTAAAACATCTGGGTCCTGCCTGATAAAGGGGATTTGAGTACAAAAAAATTGCCCGTAAGGTAAAATAACAACTTTCTCCCCTCTAAATGTTCTTCTCTCCTCCCTTGATAGCTGCCCTGGACTGTGAAAGGAGAGACTTAAACGCAGACCTGCACCCTCCATGTTCCCCATGCTAGAACCCCCACCCCAAGCTCACAGACTTCTTTTTCTTGTCAATAGCCTATTTCTCTGCTGAAGACCAGTTTCTGTCTCCCTTCTTTTTGCAGACTTTTTATCACAACTCAACACACAAACACACTTTGTATATTGTGTTTAACAAACACTCATAACACTTAGTATGTCCAAGGCACTGTTCTAAGTAGCTTAAAATACTAACCCACTAAATCTTCATAATCATAGGTGGTAGAAACTATTATCCCCACTTTGCAGATGAGGAAACTGAACAGAGAAAAGTTTAAGGAAGTTCCCCAAGGTCAATGCCTGTAAATGGCGGAATGCATTATGAACCCAGGCCTAGATTGTACTTCTGTTCTGTACTGTTTTATTTCCTTTACACAAATGTTAACCAGGATCCACTAAGTTTCTTTATTGTCATGAAAAACACTAACATATCACTCTATCCCTCTCATCACTGTGGTTGGGTAGCACAGAATAAATTGCCTACATTACTAATTTGGCCCTTGCTAATGCTGTTATTAGTTATCTTTGTGGGTATTTAACAAAGTGACTGTGGTAAACACCTTGTAACTCAGACTTTGGGTAAAATAGTGATGTCAATTGTTAAATGAATACCTTTTCCGGGTTTTAGGACCAGATGAAGGTGATGGTTAGCTCAAGGAGAATGATTATGTCCATTATCAGCCATTCCGAGGAGGAGTTAATATCTAAGGTCTTAGTTTGGGATGTAGGTGTGGCTACTTCCTCTTTCTGAGCTAGGGATATCTTTGATCTACACTCTGAGGCATGAAAAGTTTGGAGTGGGTCCTTTGATAGAGAGGAGCTCTCCCTAGCTATGTGGTGGTCATTGGAAGTGAACAAGGAATCAGTGAGGACCCAGGAGTTGAAGTTGGGTTTTAGCTGGTTATAGATTATAGTAATATAAGGGAGAGCAGAGTTTGCTCTCCTGAGACCATAGTGGTAATATATTCCTGTAATGCAGACCCCGGATATTCTTTAATACACTCTTTGGTGATTGTTCCATGTTGGCAAAGGATTGTGCCCTACTTAAGACATTCAGAACCAGGGACCTAGAGGTGATTCGCTAGCCATCCCTGAGGGCATCCCTTGGTTCTCAAAGTGCATGGTTCCATAAAGTTGAAGCTACTTACATAATGAAACTAAGACCATTATTTGCTCTTTTCACTCTCACTCTTCCATAAGTATAGAGTTTTCCAAAGCTACCTGATAGGTCATATCACAACAAATTGAATATAGAAATAGATACAAGAATCTTAACCATTTTCTATTAAGCCAGACTTTAAAGAGATTTTCAAAAAATAGGAAACAATTCCATATCCTAAGTTAATTTTTAAAAAAATATATAGTTGTTAATAATATTAACAAAATACTTAACACATTAATAAAATATTATTAATGTGATGTTATTATTTTCAATGAATTAATAAATGCATACATTTAAAAACTTTTAATTTTCAGTAAATATCACCAATATCTCATATGAACAAAAAGTTATGACATCATTAATAATTTTTAAGACCACAAAGGGGTCTTGAGACGAAGAGGTTTCAAAACTGCTGCATTAGAGCATTGATGTTGTCTACATTGATCAAATCTGGTTCGCTACCAGATTGTGTTGGAGAGAGAAGGGTTCTTCTTGTACTTGAACTTGTGTTCTCTGTGCAGCTTCTTGAACTTTCAAATATCATGGTAACTGGGTTCCAACAAAGAAACATCCCCAGAGTGAGTATTCCAAGAAGATAAGGCCCAGTATGCAAACACTTATCAAGCCTTATATTCCTATGACCAAGCCTAGGGTCAATGTGGGAGGGAAATACACAAAGACATCAAAACTGGGAAGTGTGGTTCATTGGATATCACCAAAGTAATAGTCTACCTCAAGTGGATTTAGAACAAGGACTATAATTTTATTTTTATAATGAGACGGTAGAGCATTCTGAACCACATGGATTAAAAATTATACCTTACATAATATATATTCCATATTTTCCTCATGAAGAATATATCAGATATATCAATTCGTTCATACAAGATACTACTAAAATCATAGCAATTAAATGATTAAATCAGTTTTCTTACAAAAAGTAGAATGACCTGAAATTGTTTTTTTTCCAAGGAAAGTCATGAATTCTATGTCCCTGATTAGACAGTAGCAGAAACTTTTTTCAACATTAGGTATTTAGGGAGTTACAGTAAGACTCTACGAAAATTTGAAGACACATTGGAGTGTGCCTTTTGAAATAGAAACTGGCAAAACTCAATAACTAAGGGGTATGATCAGCCAGGTGGTTTGGTGTTTGTGAATGCATTGTTGAAGATTAGGGAATTTCTACTGAGTCCCATCATTGAGCCTAGAACATTTGTCAAATACAATTCAGGTGACTAGCCCATTTGTTCTACAAAATAAGACTGTAATATATGTGATCATAAAAATGCAAGTTGCCATTACTTAACAGCCTGATAACATATATGATGGCAGCAATGATGCTTTGTAAAACTGATTAAAAGGGAAATGAAGGGTAAAAGAATTGTCACTGCAGTAAAACACTGAACGTATGAGTTATTTATTCCTTTTTTTGCTGAGTAATATTCTATAGTATGGATTTAACAGAATTTGTTTATCCACTTAAAAGTTAAAGGGCTTTGTGTTGTTTCCAGTTTTTTTTTTCTGATTATGAATAAAGCTATTATAACCTTTGCCTTTGTGTGGATATATGTTTTCATTTTCTGAGGGGTAAATACCTAGGTGAGTATACATGCAACTTTACAAGAACTAACATTGGACTCTGTCAGTTTTACAAAGTTTAGTCATTCTAATAGATATGTAATGGTATCTCATTGTGGTTTTAATTGGCATTCCTCTAATTATAAGTAATTCTGAGCCTTTTCTTGTGCTTATTTCCTATCCATGTATTTTCTTTGGTGATCTTTCTTTTTAAATTTCTCACTTATTTTAAAACTGAGTTGTTTGTTTTCTTATTATTGGGTTTTGAGAATGCTCTGTAAATTCTGGATTCAAGTTCTCTATCAGATATGTGTCACAAATCTCTTTTCCAATCTGTGGCTTTTCATTTTGTTTAAAGCATCTTTTATATTTTGATGAAATCCCTCTTATTATTACCCTTTTTCTTTTTATATATCTTGCTTTTTGTATCCTAAGAAATCTTTGCTTGTCCCGAGGTCATAAGAAGTTTTCTTGTATTTTTTCTTCTAGAAGTTTCATAGTTTTAGATTTAACATTTATGTCTGTGATCTACGAATTTCTTCTATGTGTTCCCAGGTATGGGTTAGGGTTCATTTTCACATGTGGATGTTCCATCACCATTCGTTGAGAAGATGGAACATGTGCCATTCAGTTGCCTTGGCAACTTTGTCAAAAATTAATTGACCCACTGAGTGCATCTGTTTATGGGCTGTATCTTATTCCATTAAACTCTTTATCCTTTTTCAAATATCACACTGTGTGGATTATAGTAACTTTATAGCAAATCTTGAAATCAGGTTATATGTGTCCTCCAACTTGTTTTCCCTTTAAGGATTATTTTTGTTATTCCAGCTCTTTGTCAGTAGTATGTTGGCTGAGTTCCTCTTCAGAGTCTCAAGTTTCCCACCTTTTAAAATGTGAATCATAATCATGTCTATACCACAGAGTTATTGGAAAGGTTTAATTTTTGTAAATTATTTAGTAAGGTACCTGGCACATTTTAACCTTTCAGTAACTGGTAGCTGTTATTACTATTATTATTTTCACTCTGTAATTTGCATGACAGCTTTTCTATTATTTCATCTGAAAACTTGTGCCTTGCTTTCTTCTGAAACATGAATACACCTGCTGCAATTTTTTTGTTTGTTTGTTTTTTGGTAGAGATTCATTTCCTATAAAAAATTTTTTAGGATAGGACTTCGTCTACTTGAGACATTAAAATATAAATTTGAAAAGGAGCGTCCTGGCATGGAAATATTTCTTGAGTATCTCAATTTACTAAATTTTCATGGGAAATGATACTGAAAAACAGTGAAGATTAATGAAAGATGCCATTGACATTCTGATGGAGGAAGAAACAGCTTACACATCGGGGGAAGACTCTGGAGTCAGAACTCAGTTAACCTGTGTCTTGACTTGCAACTTCCTAACTATGAAATCTTGATTGCATTCTTTTGTAGTCTCAATGGTGTCATCTACTCCAGGTCTCATAAGGCCTATGGTGAAGATAAGTGAGTTGATGGCTGTGAAAGTGCCTTATAAGTGAGTTGATGGATGTGAACCATGGGAATCCATGGTTCCCAAACTACATGTCAAGGTACCCTGGATGTTGCAATGAAGTCATAAGGGTGCTGTGGCTTATTTTAAAGTTTCTTAGGAAATATCTGTTGAACACCGTGTGAATCATAGTGTGTTATTTGGCCCTAACTACTTAATAAATAAAAATGTTAGGTATGCATTTTGGTGTAGAGCCTGTGAAAAAAATTACTGAGTCACTAATTGTACTATGAATGGGAAAGTTTGGGAACCTCCGTGAAAAACATGCATTTTCATGAAAGCTTTGTAAGTCGTGGGCTCTTGTGCCTGAGATAAATGTAGGTTATTATTTTTGGTGGTTTTGTTACTTAATAATCTTTGATGTGAATTTCTGGTGTAAAAAGACTTAAAACCCATGTCAGGGAATATTACCAGAAGTATTAGGACAAACTTGTAGCATCATCAAATATTTAAATGGCCTGGCAAGAAACCACTCCCCTTCTCTTTACCTTCCCCAAAAAACACACAGAGTGATCTCATGTGCTAACGGCTGCTGCATATCTTAACTTAATTAGTCTCTGCCACATCTTGAGAGAAGCAGTTTTCATACTCTGTTGCAGATACAGGCACAGGTTGGAGAGGTTAAGGGACTAAACCAAAGCCACAGAGCTAAGTGACAGATGTTTGACCCCAGCCCTATTGTGCCTTAAATATGGTCTGCTAAGAAAGCCAAAGATTGTAGGGGAGGGAGTCCTAAATGAGTGATTTACTCCTGTTTATTTCTAAATTTATCTATATTGTTTTCAAAGTCTCATTTTGATCTTAAACTGTTTGAGGAAAAGTGCTTGGTGAGGTTGGATGGAGCTTACCTATAATTATTCTTCATTTCTTAATAGCATGACCATGTGTTTCTATAGCCAAAACTTAGCTCTACCAAAATCTGCATGTTATAGACCCAAGAAACTATAAAAACTCAGTTTTTGTTAAGTGCAAAATGTTATACAGATTTTTTTATACATAAAAAATAAAAAGGGGGATAAGATGTTCAAATAAAAAATTCAATCTCCTTTTTTCAAAGAACGGTAATGATTTCATGATGTGGCAAGTTGCCATCATTACCAGAAGGCATATGGTTTCATATATGCAATCGGTGAACTAAGGATGCTTGTTCAAACATTCTGGCCATGCAGCTTTCCAGAGCTGTAGTGACTGGTTCATAATGAGAGGCAGAACGTGCCAGGACTGGAATCCTTCTACATTTTGTGATATCAGCCAAGGAACCCATGGTCTGTCTGCACTCGCCTCTACTTCCTGCCTCATCACCTGGGTCCCCTCTCTGGATAGCCTGGCCTTCAGCTGTACGTAACCACCTGCACTTACCCACCAACACCTGCTCTTAGGTTTCTGTGCTGTCGCTCTTCTTTTTGTTCAGAGCCAGTGCTCTTCAGTAGAAATGTTTGTGATGATATCCAGTATGGTCAACACTAGCCTTATGTAGGCATTGAGCACTGGAAATGTGACTAATGTGACCAAGAAACTAAAATTTGTATTTCTTTGGTTTTTAGTTAATTGAGATAGGCACAAGTGAATAGTGGCTACAGTATTGGGCAGTACAGTTCACATGATCTTTCCCTTCTTATCTTCCCCTTCCATTTCTAGATCTTTACTGTCAGGTCTCCTCCTATACTCATTTCTCAGGATTTAAGAGTTGGTCTCTTGCAAAGCTTTACAAAACCTTGCTGCACCTTCTCCCTCTAAAGCTACATTCAGAGTTCCATGGCCCCATTTTGCACCCATGACAAAGTCTTTCCTGGATTCTAGTAGCACTATGATAAAGATTCTGTCCTCCAAACTGGGAGCTCTGTGAAGTTTTTAGATTATGTCTTTGAAACTCCCAGTATGCAACATACTACATTATAGCTGGTCAGTTCCTTCTTATGGATTAAATAGGAGTAGATTCAGTGAGTCTTGCAGTTGTGAAATTCTGTGGCTAAGTAGGAGAGAGATTGTGGGATGTTATACTGACACCATCAATGAATAAAAAAAGATACTTTTCTTTACCTAAGGGGAATTTTAGACCCACCCAGAGGATATTGTTAGATATCACTTTTAAAATGATCATATCAAAGGCTGTAATTTCTCTTAACATTATTAAGGAACTTAGCATTCTGCATTCTTGTGTCCAGTTCTTGGCTCGCCATTACCAGGACAGTCTAATTTTTGTAGAGCTAAAAGCACATATTTCTGGAAGCAGTAAACCAGTATGTCAGGCTAGGAAAAATTGAAGAAAGTATCTTAGAAAGTTTATGTGGGTATCCCAAACTCCTCACCAACCCCCCTTATCTCTAGAGGTGAAAATTGAACAAGTTGAATAGCTTCCCTATGGCAAGGCCAAGAGCTTATACAAAGGAGTAGTTCCAGTGTCTCCCAAGGCCAACCAGATCTGTTCTTTTTAACTTGGTTAAGACAACATAAGCTATTTTCTTTCTTTCTTCTCTTTGTTTCCCTAAGGATTTTTAGAAATACTAATACTTTGGCTCTTTTATCCAAGGGACTTATGTCTGGTCATTTAATACAAATATGGAATTCTATATCAATTGTGAAGAAAGTAGCAAAACCCATTAAAAGTTTTAAAACAAAAATATTTTCCCAAAACAAATAATAATGATAGTAAGTACTAATAATAAAACTTAACCCTTTTTTTACCAGTTTGAGCACTTCACCACTGTTCGTCTCACACTATGTAGTTGGGGTGAGGGGAAGGAAATTTTTGTGTCCTAGAACAAACTAAGATTAGTGTATAGTTCATTAAAATATGGGGCACAAATTCAAATAGTATGCCATAATACTAAACATTTGGAAAGATGTTCTTATGCTTAAGTAATAGGTTTGGGCTCCTGGCACCCAATTAAAATAATGTATATTTAGTTTATGATTAGCAGGTCTTAAGTTGCCTTTCCACTCCCTGCCCCCCACAAAATATCATATCCAGACATTTGAAAGTCTTCAAAAGCTTTGTTTAGCATCCAAGCATTTTCACTTGAAAATGTTAACATTCAAATGAGTCACACAGCAAGTGGATGACAAAAGGTACAACAGCAATGTTGTTCAAGGAATGAACAGTTTCAAGTTAACCAAGTCAAGCAAGATATACTTGAATGAAGTCCACAGCGGATTCCAGACTCCTAAGTGGAGTTCCTGGGACATAAGACCTACACTGTCATTGGCACTTTGAGTCATTCAGGTCACCCAGGAGAAAAACTGGCCTAGCAGCATGTCCTATATGACTCAACCTGGTGTAGGTTTTAGTCAGGGGAGTGATTCTTTCATTGGAAATTTCAGCGATGGAAAAAGCAGCTTTTAATAGACAGCTTTGACTGGATAATTGATCAGTTTCATTGATGTTTTACTGTCCTTTTTTCCTGACTCACCCAAGTCTGATCTCCTCCTTTAACTTTTAAACACTTGGGCTGCCTACTACAGATTGTGCATTCAGTAGAGAACCATTTCATTCATTCATTCAGCAAATATTTACTGAGCATTTACTATTGGACAGGCACTGTTTCATGCACTGGGACTAAACCAGTGATTAAAATAAAGTCCTTTCCTTTACAAAGCTTGCATTCATGCAGGGGCAGAGAGAAGATAAATAAATGAATAAACACATTGAGTGTGTCTAGTGTCCTTATGTGGTAAGAAGAAAAATAAAGTGGGTTAAGAGGATAGAAAGCGATTGGTACAAAGATTGCTTTTTTGTTTAGGATGGTTAAGGAAGGGCCCTCTGGTTAGGTGATGTTTGAGCAGAGACCTGAGGAGGAGAGGGTATAAATCATATAGATTATCTGAAGAAAGATTCTTCTAGGCAGATGGAACAGCAAATGCAAGAGGCTTATAGCAGAGGGTGGGGTCCGAATATTTAAGAAAAAGAGGAGACAAATGTGATCAGAGCAGGACTGGAGGAAGGAGGGGCAAGACAGGAAGCAGAGAAATAGGAGGCAATTGCAATGGGCAGCTGAGATAGCCAAGTGGGCAAGGACACTGGTAGAAGGTAGATTTTATGGAGGTAGCCAGGACCAGATCACTTCCTCTTAGTGAAATGGAAAGCCCCCAGTGTTTTGATCAGAAGGTTGTCCTGACATGTTCTAAACAATTTCCTCTGGCTACTGTGAGAGATGATGTTGGGACAAGGATGGTAGCAGAGAAAGCAGCTAGTAGGCCATTGTAATGACCCAGAGATTATGGTAGCTTGGATTAAGGGTCTAGAGGTGAGAAGTGGTGAGAGTCTCAGTATATTTTGGAGACAAGGACCTCAGGATTTTCTGGAGGATTACATATGAGAGGTTAGAAAGAGTGAAGTCAAGGCTTCACTCTTTGTTTGAAGGCTTTGGCCTGAGCAACTAGAAAGCTAACAATAAAGTTGCCATTGGCTGAGATGAATAAGACTGAAAGACGTGAAGGCCTTTCAATTTTACTTTGGGGAGGACTGGAGAATCATGTGTTTAGTTGTAAACATGTTAAGGTTGAGGTTTCTTTTAGATGAGCTGATGGAAATGTCTAGTTGGAAGATAGATGTATGAATCTGGGCAGTAGGCATGTGGTCAATGTTGAAAATAAAAAAATTGAGAGCCATAAGTTATGGACAGCATATAAAGCCAGGGACCAGAAGATTTCCCTGAGGAGTGAATATGTATATAACACATATGGAGGCTGATGTGTATTGTGATGAGTTTTTCTGGAAGGGAGTTGATAAGAGACCAGTAAAAATGGGTTGAAGAGTGTGGGAGGGGAGGGATTAGAGTCAGTGAACATAGAAGGCTGTTTTGAAGAGTTTTCTTATAAAGGAGAACAAAGGAATGAGGCAGTAGATGTGCCAGTGTGTGGGTATGTGTATGTGGTGATCAAGATATGTAGCAATCAAGGCAAGTCTTCATCATGGCTTGTTTCGATGCTTATGGCAATGGGCAACGATCTTTTAAAGAGAGATCACATTGGAGATTGAGAACATTCTTAATTGTGCTTTGTGAATGAAGATGACTGTAGAAAAGTGTCTTCATGAATGATGTAATCACTGCTTTCCCTTTGCTCCTATATTTTTTATTTGAACAAGTATAATAAACCATTATTTCATTCTGCCTTTTATAATGTAAAAGTAGCATACATTTAAAAAATATTTACTGTGCACAGGAAATGTGCTGGTTTATTTTACTGAACTCTTACAATAATTATATGGGTATTTGTTCTTATTTTCATTTTACAGAAGAGGAAAATGAGACTTGAAGAGATTATTGTTATGCCCAAGGTCACAAAACTTGGGTTTGTGTTCAGATGGTTTTGACCATAGAATCTGAACTCTCAACCACTACGTTTACTTTCTTCTCCATTTATTATAACTGCATTAAGATGGGACTTGAATATTTGTGTATTATTTATATAGTATTTGTCCCTGTTATGATATGCATTTAGTAGCTTCCCATTCTTTAAATATTTTATTTATTTATTTGACAGAGAGAGAGAGAGTGCGCACCAGTAGGCAGAGAGGCAGGCAGAGAGAGAGGGGGAAGCAGGCTCCCTGCTGAGCAGAGAGTCTGATGCGGGCAGGGCTCGATCCCAGGACCCTGAGATCATGATCCAAGCTGAAGGTAGAAGCTTAACCCACAGAGCCATCCAGGCACCCCAGTAGCTTCCCATTCTTAGGAAAGAAATAGGCACTGATACCTCAGGTTTTTTCTCCCATTAGCTACCACACACTCCCAACCCTAAAAACACACACACCCTTTCTTAGGTGCGTGTGGTCTCTTGCTGCTTCTGCAGCATCCTTTCTATATAACTGAGATGGCCTGCATCAACATTCTCTATTTGGGGGAACCAGTAAAGGATTCTCTTGAGTATTTCTTAGGCACCTATATAATGACATACATAAAACCAAGCTCCTATATTCTGTGAATTTCCATGACTAAGCAACCTAGCCACATATGCCTTGGGCAGTGTTATGCCAGAAATGTTGACGTTATACAAGTTAGTTTCATTTTTATTTTTCATATTGTTTTTTTTAAAAAAAGCATAAAAATAAAAATGTAAGGCAATGGGGATTGTGCTACAAGGGAGACACCTGTAAGTTCATACGTCTAGCGGTACAAGTGTGGGCCCATGGAGAATGATTCTGAGGGAACAGGATTCTGCCTTAAGCTCAAGAATATCCAAGTCCAGCTATCAGTCTAAATATTTGTTTGCAACTACTTTTCTGGAGTGAGTAATATTTGAGATGAATTTTACATGAGCAGAAATGTTGTCCTCTGGTGAATTAGAACTGGGGGCTTGTGACGGGAATCAGTGAACGGGGCAAGTAGCCAAGGATGGTTCAGCATCACTGCCTGTGGAACTCACAGAAGATGTTGTGGTTGCAGAGGGCAGGATGCAAGTGGACTGCAAATCAGCCAGTTGGGTTGAAGGTAACAGAAAGCCAGTGAAGGGAATGCTGATTTAGGGAGAGCTATTTTGTGTTACGAGAGCCCAACTTTTACATAACTGAACATTGTGTTTCTGCTACACAAATATAATAGATTAGTTTCCCTAAATGTCCTCAAAGAGTCTGTTCTAACAGGCCTGGCTGAATAGCATGTAAGTCTTTTTCTGGACCAATAATCCTCTTGGACCAAGGAATTTGGAACTGCAACTCACGGAATGTTCTTAGTCTCAGTTGCATAGTGTCAGGGCAATGGTGGGGTGTCCTGTCTGAAATAAGTTATGTGTATGTGGAGCAAAAAAAAAAAATCTAGTTTTGGTGGAAAAGAGAGAGAAAATGAGAGAGATGGAGGGTGGGAAGGGGTGGGGAGGAAAGACAAAGAAAGAGAGTGAGAGAGGGAGAGATGGAGGGAAAGGAGAGGGAGGAAAAAGAGGGGATAGAGGAGAAGAGAAACCTGAGGGAGCCTAAGAAGGCACCAGACTCCACTACAGTTAATAAAAAAATGACAGGGACAGGGAAAATGAGATGGCAGAAAATGAAGCCTTGCATCACATTCCCTCAAAAATTGACAAACTTAGAATGGATCCCTCTTGTGCTAAAGTGAGCTGCTGACTTGTACAGCATGTGACTTTATAAATGCAGAGATATCCTGAAAGAGTGTACTTTGCTGATGGGTCACAGTTTGCAGATTTAAACCCTATCTGCAAGTTCCTTGACCCTTCTCCTATTGAGAAGTGAGGCTTAGGTTCTACCAGCTTAAATCAGGGCATGCTTGGGCTGGCCTCAACCCATGGAAAACATGATGTGCGATTTCTGAAGCTTGGGTACAAAAGGCCATACATCTTCTGCTTAGTTCTTTTGGGGTGCTCACTCTGGGAACAGCTGCAGGGAAAGAAGTCTGACTATTTTGGGACCACCGTGCTGGGGAGGCCACATGTTTGTTCTCTAGTCAACAGCTCCAGCCAATGGTGGTCAACTCTAGCCACAAGAATGAGCTGTCTTGAATGTCCAGTCTTTAAACAATGTCCAGCCAACATCTGTCTACATGTGCATGAGAAACTCTAAGCAAGAACTTCTCAGCTGAGCCCTTCTCAAATTGCTGACCCACAAAACCATGAGCAAGAAGGTAGGGGATGGCTATCGACCATGCAACCAATACCTTCTGCCACAGATGGCTTGACTAAAGAAAACTACTCTTTCTTGCTACCACTAAAAATGGTCCAGCAGGCAGATATTTTGGAAACATCTTAGCTTGGTTGGTTATAACATTGGCTCAGAAGTTCAAGCATATGTGTGTGTGTGTGTGTGTGTATTTTTTTTATAGTCCAGTCTCCGTATAGATTAGCTAACACCTCTCATTTCTGTGCCAAAGTTGAACTCAGAATTCCCACTTGCCTTTTCACAAGATTCTAGCATGAATCACCATGTGTGGGGGCAGGGTGGGAGAGCTGGTAAGAGCGCATGTGGGCCAGTGCAAAGTTGGGAAACTGCCCCTGGGAAAAACTAGATAAATGCCTCATGACAGTGCTGGGAAAAGTCAGCGCAGGGAGGCAGGAGAAAGGAGGGAAAGTCATGATGTAGTGGGAGAGGGAGTACTTGCTTGGTAGTGTGCCAACCATGTTGGTCTTCAGAAAAGTAGGGATTCCAAATCCCCTCAGACTTAAGCATATGACTTCTTTAGAATAGTCATTTCCTTGGCGCCCAACTCTATCAGGTCACAGCTCCAAGCGTGTTATTTCATGATTTTTTTCTGATTTATGGAATCAATTATGCTGCCTTTTAATGTACCATCTACGAGCTCAATGTTAAATGGACTGCTGTCTAGAGTTAGTTAACATGAAACAATTTATAGTTGAGAGATAAGGGTATGCTATCTGTTCATTCTAGATCTAGCCTCACATATACACATGTGTCTAGAAGTCAGACCAGCCTGACCAATGCAGGAAGACTTTTAGCTGAGATTATGATGAACAAATGACCCAAGAGTCATTGGCTGCTGAAGGCCATCTAATGGCTATAAAGAAAGTGATTTAATTTGCCAAATATTGCAGCCTTTTAAAAGAAACTCTAAAGTTGGATTTTTATGTAAAATCTCATTTTTCAATATTGGCAGTTGATTAGAATTTTTATAAAACACGCTGTGTGCCAAATCCAGCCTGTGACAGCCAGTTTGAAGTCTTTCTGGGTTTTTAAAGTTTTATTCCTGCATCAAGCTACCTCACCAGAAAACAACTCATACAAAGGCTGCGTTAGCTTGACTCTTTGTAGAAATATTCATCAAGCTTTATTTTAGTATGATGTCCTTGAATTCTGTCAAAGATCAATATCTATTTTTGCTATGCAATATTTCTTATATAAAAATGTACACAGCAAATTTCTATTAGAAGTCAGTAGGAAAAAGAAATCTGTCTTTCTGGATAAACTTGTGTGCTTCCTTTCATCAGATAATTAGGACTGTGTAACTCATTATGTTTCCTCATTTGGCTTGACTTCTAAGAAACTCTGAGTTAAATATAGTCCTCATACAAACATACTCCATGTTTCTGGTACTGTGAACTTTCACTTTTGTCGGATTCTGAAGAGTTTCTAAGTTTCCTTTCATATATGTATAATACCTGCTTCTCACATGTCTTCATATTATTTTTATTTATTTATTTTAAGATTTTATTTATTTGTCAGAGAGAGAGAGAATGAGAGAGAGCACAAGCAGGGGGAGCGGCAGGCAGAGCAGGCAGAGGGAGAAACAGGCTCCCCCTCTGAGCAAGGAGTCCCTTGTGGGACTCAATCCCAGGACTCCGGGATGACGACCTGAGCCAAAGGCAGCAGCTTAACTGATTGAGCCACCCAGGTGTCCCATGGTTTCATATTACTAAGAGATCAAAATCCTTCTCGGAATATGTGTAATATGCATATATCACATACACGTATATAACAGACCATATTTTACATGGCATATAACATATTTACGAGTCCAGTAACTCCTTTTAATACTTCATAACACTCCTCTGCCTTGATTTTTTTAAAAAATTAATGCAGGGAGCCTGGGTGCTCAGTTGGTTAAGCAACTGACTCTTGATTTTTGACTCAGATCATGATCTTTGGGTTGTGGGATTGAGCCCCGCATGAGGCTTGCATACTGGGCATGGAGCCTGGTTAAGATTCTCTCCTTTTCCCTCTGCCCTGCCCCCTGATGCTCATGCATGCATGCTCTATCAATCAGCTAATCACTCAATCAAATAAATGCAACAAAATATTAAAGACCAAATACTTAGCTCAATCTGGCTATCTGTCTATGACTATCTTAGAGATATTCCTTATTACATCTTAGATACACTATTTTTTTTTTTTTGGATTTCCAACATCTCAAATATTAGAAAAAATTATAGATAATTTAAAAATATATATAAAAATCAAAATGATTTATAGTTTTATCACTAATTACTATTACCATGAACAAATTTTATTTTCTCCAATATTCTTCCATGTATATTTACTATAGATAATATGTATTATATTATATATATTTAATATATATTATATAAATGATGTATGAGATCATATTTGAATATAACCTTGGAATTGGCTATTGCTTCTTAATATTACATTAAGCATTTTCCCATGATCCTAAATGTTTTTGATATAATAGTTAATAGTTTAAAACAGTTTTATAATATTGTTATGTGAGTAAATTAATTTAACCCTTCTCCTATAGAGTTTATAGAGAAATAATTTGAGTTATTTCCCACTTTTCAACATTTAAACAGGGCTACAATGAATGTAAATATTTGTGGGCTTCTCATAATTGTCCATGGGGTAAATTCCTAAAAGTAAGCTTCTGGGGGTCAAAGGACATGCCTTTAAAAAAAAATGGCAAATTACTTTCCATAATGATAGTATTAATTGAATTGGTACAGAAGTGTCCCTTTTACCTGACAACCTGTCAAAGACAAGATTATCACATTAAAAAATATTGTGCTCATTTTATAGATGAAAAAATGGGGCCTTCATATTTTATACGACTTCTCCTTGATTATAAATGACGTCAAGATTTTTATTTGTTTGCTTTTCCTTTTTTGAGTCTTGGCATTTGTATTCCTACTTTTACAAACAGTTATCTTCACATCTTTTGCCCATTCTTGTACTGTAGCATTGGTTTTTTTCTTGTGCCTTAAAAAAGAAAAAAAAAAAATGACCATGTGGGCTAGACATTCCGTGACTGTTACACTCCTTTGGACTATCTGAAAAATCTCAAGCTTCATACCAAATGTTTCCAGACTAACCTCCACTAGCCCCTTCCTTCCAGTCATACACAGATCTGCAGTTTATTGAAAGGGAAATTCTCGTACTTCGTGATAACTCTCCGTGTTGTTTGCTGAAGTTCAGTTCCGCAAATGGATGGACACTGAGATGAAGTCCACACTTTTGCTCACGCCCTCCAACACCACCAGAATGCTGATTTCCCCAGGCAGCAGAGCCGAATGCCCTACCCTCAAGAAATCCCATTTGCCATCAATTCGGTTTTCCATGTGGGGCTTTCCTGATGGGGCTTTCTTGATTCTTACTCATTCTTTTCTTTCCTGGCTACCCAGTGCCCCCCCCTTTCTTCTCTCCTTCTTCTAATAATTCAGAGCTCTCTTTCCAGAAATATCAACCAGGCGGGTACAGTTTTGCAGGGCTTCCTACTCTAGTGACGTAAAACACCCACAGAAATTTTCTGCTAATCCTGAGTAAAACAAACAATAATATGTCAGAAATGTTCTCGAGGCTAGATCGTGCAAGTCAAAATGCACACCCACCAGTAGCGAGCCCGTCACTGTGGTGTGGTGTACATGTTCTGGAGAGCCAGCAAGACAGCTTTTGCTTAAACCTCATATATGCCATTATTTAAAGAAATCAACGATACTTGTTTTGGTTTGATTGGGGGCTGGAATTTAGGCCTCAAAATAGTTCCAGTTTTTTTTTTTTTTTTTTTTCTTCTTCTTCAGAATTTAGCATTTCCAAAGAAGCAATTTGTAAGCAGGAGGAGAGAAGCAGGGCATGGTTTCCTTTCAACTTCATTTTGTGCACATTAGGTTTTGTTATTGTGTTTACATAAGGCATTTCTTTTGAAACACTGTATATTTGATAGAAATAGGAAAAGCAAACATATTTAGGTCTCGTCAGTGTCTCTGTTTAGCTTTGGGAGAGACATGAAGGGGCATAGTTTGTCATAGCATTTGCTGGGCTGACTTCCATGTGAGGAGTGTGGGTAAGAGCTTTGGACAGAAAGCTCCAACAGGCCTGTCCTTGTAGGCCTTCCTGGCCAGATGGAGGTCTTGTGAAGGATTTGGTTTTATTGACTCAGTGCCCTGAAAGCCATCCAAGTGCAAACAAGTAAGATGAATAGAATCCACTCTCTCCCTCTGATTCCGTGAATATTGCTGCACATAACCCACCACCGCCCCATCTCATACTCGCCTTCCACCTCCCAGAGCTGAGGGGCTCCCAGAAGCTCCTATCTCGGCCACTGACGTGACCCAAGTCATGCTTTTTAAGAATCCGAGACGGAGGAAGGAGCGAACCACTCTGCTTAGAGAAAAGAACAGTTCAGAGTTCCCTGAAATAAACCCAGATTGTAGGCCCCTCAGCAGCATGGATGGACCATCACTGAGGGTGGGGCTAGGAGCAGAAGGTAAGGATGGGGCACTGGGTAGGGCATTCAGGGGGTCTTCTCTGAGACTCTCTTGTTCAGGTTCTTTATTTCTATTGGGCATCTGTTGATCTGAACTTCTGGTTGAAAGTGACTGAGCCAAAATCCAAACATCAAGATGATACACTCAAATGAGTTTAAAGGATTAAAAATAATTAATTGTTGTTGTTGTTTTAGTCTGATAGATAGAAAGAGAGAAAGAGAGAGCACATGTGAGCACAAGTAAGGGGAGGGGCATAGGGAGAGGGAGAAACTGACTCCCCACTGAGCAGGGAGCCCGAAGTGGGACTGGATCCCAGGACCCTGGGATCATGACCTGAGCCGAAGGCAGATGCTTAACTGACTGGGCCAACCAGGTGCCCCCAAAATAATTTATTAGTTAATGTAACTGAACTGAACAGTCCAAAGGTAGGGCTAGTTTCTGACATGACTGGAATCAGAAGCTTAAACATGATTTAATTTTAGCCCCATCTCTTTGAAAGTCATTTCCCAGCGTGAGTATGAAGGGTCGGGGGCTATTTAAGACCTACCCACACCCCCAGTCTCTACAACTCTACAGCTCAGCAGAAAAGTATATCTTTCCCCAAGAGAGAAAGATGAGGAGGACTGGGGAAAAGGGACAGTGGGCCAGCTTTGATCAGCTGTCTGATCTGTACCCAAATGGAAGAGATCTATATACTAGGTTACATGTCCATTCCTAAGTAGGGGAATAGAGTCCCCACAAGAATGAGAAGTTTCTATAGTCAGGAAGAGAGGACTCCATGGATAGAAGAACTGAAGCCATCATAACCCACTTTGTCATGGCACGGTACCAAAGGCACAGGCCTGTCCTACTTTGCCACCATCATCTTGTCCCCTTGGGCAAGATAGCTCTCCAAGCTTCAGATCCCTTAGCCGTTGTGTGGGGACAAGAATATGCATATGATCACTTCAGGGAGACCACTGTGTAAAGGGTCCAGAGACAATAAGAATGTAAGGGATTATCACTATGATCTCTTTCTGGTTCCTGAAGCCGTCCATTGCGGGGCAGCTGTTTACTGGTGTCTGGGGCACAATTCAATCTGTAAAGTTCTAAAAGGGATGGTCATTGCTTAGTGTTCAAACTAACCAGCTGACTTCAAGCTACCCAGGTGTTCAGGCAGGGCCTCTGTCCTGCACCTGCTTCACCCAAGTGATGCAAAGAAGAGCGTGTTGGTTTCAGCTTCCTAATCATGACCGTCAGGACAGTGAGAGGCCCCTCTCTGACACAGCTTCCCTCTGAAGTGTTGGGTTTCTATTTGAAGACTCTTTTAGAAACTGTCTTCGACTTCTGAAAACCAAAGCGTTTGAAATATTCATCTTTTTTATCCCTGAAAATGGAAAAGGGGCACTGGCACCTCTCGTAAAGCCCCAGCCACACCTGCTGTTTATCCTGCCCTCACGCAGTGATGACTCTCCCCTTAGCGTTCATGGCATTTCCTTTGACACATCAAAGTGAAACTCCTAGAAGACAGAAACAACAGGTCTATTGTTAGATGAAGAGTAAATACTCTGTTTCAAGGCAAAAGCGAAAACACCAGGTTGAATTCTTTTTTGAAGTCCTAATACCTTGAGCGTTTAGATTCGGGGGATAGGGACAAGTGAATGGATATTGGTGAAAGTGCAAGCTATTATTCTGCTCAAGCCATCCCCTTGGGAAAGGACAATATTATAGAAATATCTCAAAGAGAAAAACAGACCAACTGAATTCCAAGGAGGTTTTCCCCAAGGAATGACTTGTGTCCATATCGAGCTGGTCACCAGGCTCCCCATACTTTGGATTTTACACTTAAGAGAATCCTCTCCTTTTCTTTCCCCTCTGCCTTAGTTCTGGTACCTCCGTCTCCTACCTGGATGGTCTCTCCTAACTAATTTTTTTGTTTCTGTGATAGAGAGAGGGAGAAGGAGACAGAGAGAGAGCGAGAGCGAGCGAGCATGCACGGAAGGGGGTGGTGGGCAGAGAGAGAGAGAGAATCTTAAGCAAACTTCCCACTGAGGGCAGAGCCCTCTGTGAGGCTCAGTCTCAGGATCCTGAGATCATGACCTGAGCCAAAATGAAGAGCTGGATGCTTAATCCAGGTGCCCCTCTCCGAACTCATTTCTAATGGCTTCTCTTTTCTAATCTGTCTCTCCAAAATTCCTACCTCCTTATCTATCTAAGGCCTTTTAGTGTGTTATGTTTTGGGGCCAATTCATTAACTCTTTGTGGCTTAGTTTTTTTCAGTCGTTAGCTCAAAGGGTTACGTGAGGATTTTGTGAGTTAATAGAGGTAAAGTGTGTAAAATCATGTCAGGCACTGAGGAAGGTCTAAGTAAGTGTTGGCTGTATGAGCTATTATTACCCGATTCGTGTAGTCTGTGACTTTAAACTCCTTGCCATCTTCTGGTCAGGGAAGGAGCAGCTCTTGTTCGGGGGCACGCGTCTCCTTATGGCTCCTGGCTATGGCTCCACCTCCCCTTCTGCTCTTCTCCCTCCGTCTTCTCTGTTCCAGCCACACTTGGACACTAGGCATGTTTCCCCCATGTGCTTTCTTCTACTCTACCACCATCATTCCTTGTAAAATTCTTCATTCTTCAGGGCTGTGCCCCAGCGAAACTTCTTTTAGGCTTCTCTAGGGATGACTTCAAGATGTCTTCTTTTGGTACTTTCTTCCATTGTGGTACTTCTTCTGTCATGCTTAAAAATAATGGAAATAACTACTGCTTTTTGGATATCTAGACTGTGCCAGGGACTTTACAGACATCATTTCATGTAATTCTTACAGCAAAAAACATTATTTTTTTAATTTAATTTACAGACAAGGAAACTAAAGTTCACAGAGTTAAAGTGGCTTATTCAGGGAAACCGTGGTGCCGGGATTGACACTCTGGTTTGATTCTGGAATCCACAGTCTTTTGACTACATGCTATGCTCTTTTTAGTGTGGTTATGAATTTCCTGTCCTTTCTCCTTCTCCAAAACTCTGAGCTGCCTCAGTGCCATAAACAGTATCCTCAAGCACTCCCTCATTCTTTATGGAAGAATCTGTTTCCAGGACACGTCTGTAAGCACCAGGCACCCTTGACTCAAAGAGTCCTCCATTGCCAAATGGGGACCAATGCTTTCATTTACTTTCTTCCATTTCTGATCCTTAACTGGATTTTTCTTCTAGGTCAATGACTCTTCTACCTGACTTCTGACACTGATTCTCTAGATGTAATGGTCTTCTAGTTCCTATTTGGGAATAGAGGAGTCACCACTAGCTGCCCATATTGGAGTCCTAAGTCCTTTCTGACTGAAGTGGCTCCCTGGTTGCCATTGCGTCCATCTGTCTAGTGTCCTTGCCTCCTTCTTCCTGAAGAGAAGGGAATTGACAGCAGACTTCTTTTTTTTTTTTGCTAAAGATTTTATTTATTTATTTGTCAGAGAGAAAGAGAGCACAAGCCAGCAAAGTGGCAGGCAGAGGCAAAGAGACAGAAGCAGGTTCCCCACTGAGCAAGGAGGCTGATATGGTACTCGATCCCAGGATCCTGGGATCATGACCCGAGCCGAAGGCAGTGGCCCAACCAACGGAGCCACCCAGGCGTCCCGACAGCAGACTTCTTGAGGGCAGCAATTGCACCTTGGATACATAGAGTGGAGCCCAGGATCTGGCACACAGTAGATACTCAATTATTAATGGTTGAAAAAATGAATGATTGGAAGATGCAGTGATAACCTATCAATAGAATATATGAAGTGGAAATTGAAGACAAGGAATGGGCCTTCAGAAAGGTAAAGAAATGGCATATTTTCCATTTTGAACCTAATGAGAACCTCATTAGTGGTTTCACATGAGGAGAGTGGAGGGTGGCTCAAAGGATCTGGATAATGGTTGTTTGAAGAATGGATTGAGACCCCTGCTGGTGCCATCATCTGCCTATGTGCTAATCAAGACAGTGATGATTGTGCTATCTAGCCACACGTGAGCTGGAAGACTTCCCCTTTTCTCAATTATTCATTTACTCCTTAGCCCTTTGAAATTTAAAAACTTTTCTGATTTATATCAATTTTTTAAAATTTTTATTTTAATTTATTTTTACATTCAGTTTGCCAGCATGTGGTACACCATAAGTTTTTGAAGTAGTGTTAGATGATTCATTAGTTGTGTATGATAACCAGTGCTCATCACAATATGCGCCTTTCTTAAGACACATTGCATACAATGGAATATTACTCAGCCATCAGAAAGGATGAACACCTACCATTTGCATTGACATAGATGGAACTAGAGGGGTTGTGCTAAATGAAATGAGTCAAGCAGAGAAAGACAATTATCATATGGTTTCACTCAGATGTGGAACATAAGGAATAGAGCAGAGGACCAGAGGGAAGGGGAGAGAAAACAGAATGGGAAGAAATCAGAGGGGAGACAAGCCATGAGAGACTTTGGGAAACAAGCTAGGTGATGATTTGTATCAATTCTAAAATTAACATAATATATCTTCCTCAAGGAATGAGATAATAAATGCAAAATACTTTAACACAGAATCTGGTCCATATAGAAAGGCTCATTATGTTTGCTTTGTTTTTCCATTCCTTTCTTTACTAAAAACATGTTGTGAATACTAGTTATGTATGATCCTTGAGAACACTTGTAAAAATTGATTCTTCTTGACAGCTAGTCAGTCTTCTAAGAAGTAAAGTAGAAGAAAGAGAAGGAGGAAGTCAGGTGCCATTTTAAAAGAGCCACACACTAACTATAAATCAAATCAAATCTGTGGGGAAGCCAAATATGCCACCAAGGAAGATAATGTGTCTTTGTCCCTAGAACCTCTATGAAAACCTCAACATCTTCCAAATTTACAGAGGAAAAAAACCTCCTGTGATTTCATTTCTCCGAAGTCCTTAGACATACGATCTTGTCTGGAGGAGGAGCTCTAGTGCAGAAGAAGATTTGCATTTGATCCCTTGTGCCTACCTCCCATGTCCCTGTGGTCTTACACATTACTCTCAACCCTGTCCAGTTCAACCTAGAGCTTTTTCCAAAGCTGACATCCTTAGGGTGTCACAGTTCCCTCACAAACTGTCCACCTCACCAGTCCCAAAACATTTCCCTTTCAGCCTGTGAGTGCTCATCCCAGCCAGCCATCTTCTTGAATTAGTGTTTCCAGGCCTTTCCAAGCTCCAGGGAACTTGGCAGGATTGTTTGGCAGCTCCCTAAACTTACTAGAAATACCAGAAGCCCACAGTTTGCATAATGCTAATTGAGTTTTCAGCTCAGTCTCCAAATCCGTACAGTGTTTAGAAGATGCAGTAATTTGGGAAATGTCCTCCATAGAGACTGACCAGAGAGGAGACCAAGCCCAACACACTCAAACACCAAGGCTGTGGAATTCACGAACAGCCATGGCCAGAACCCTTCAAGAGGTGGTCCCCCCCTTTTTTTTTTTAACTTTTTTTTTTCAAGATTTTATTTATTTATTTGACAGAGAGATCACAAGTAGGCAGAGAGGCAGGCAGAGAGAGAGTAGGGGAAGCAGGCTCCCCGCGGAGCAGAGAGCCCGACTCGGGGCTCAATCCCAGGACACCGAGACCATGACCCGAGCTGAAGGCAGAGGCCCAACCCCACTGAGCCACCCAGGCACCCGGAGGTGATCCCTTTTTAATTGTGTGTCTTCACTTGCAGTAAGAATCCTCTGAGCCTCACATCATTTTCTAGTATCACTTCCTGAGGCGCCTCTATTGATTTTTCTCCTTCTGCCCGGCAAATGTTTGCTTTTCACTGAACCGCCACACTCGGTAGGTGTGGTGATACTCTGCTCTTCTGCCACGCCTCAGGGGTGTGGCGAGATGGGGTGCAGGAGCCAAGTGACTTCCCCCGCCCAAGGTGTGGTGATATCACCTATTCTTACCACATCTTGGAGTATTTTATTAATCTGGCACTATAAGTCATCCATAGAGGAAAACATGTTGGTCTGGTGCTTTAAATCCCTCCTTTGACAAGCTTTAGAATATCGGTTACTGCCGTGGGGCTCATATTATATGTATATCAAGGATCAAGGCTCGCTTTTAAAATTTTGTATGCTAATTACCATAATATCTTCTAAGAAAGAAAATGCCATGTATGGAGACTGAAGTGGAATGGGAGACACTGGATTTTCCCCTTTATTTTGGAAATTCACCTATTTAGAGAGGGCACAAATCAGGGTTTGAACTTAGTCAGTGTTCCCTAAAACTGTGTTTGAGTGTTTGAGAAGATCTTTCAGTAGTGTGTGTATATGTGTGTGTGTGTGTGTGTGTGTGTGTATATATATATATATATAATTTTTTTCTAATTTAGCACTTCTGAAGTAGGTACTGATTCCCGGCTTCTAGCCATGGCTGGATGACCAGTCCCCTTCCTTGAGCTTGGAGTTTCAGTGCCCACATGGCCAGCATCACTGTTAATTCAGCGTAGTGGGGCCTTGGCCAAAGGCTCTGGGCCAGAGAGGTGGGTGGACAGTGACCTAGTCTAACCCTTAAAGGAGTGCCAGGGGAGCAGCCAATCCTACTGACAGGGAATTAATGGCCTCTGATGGTGCCTGGTATGGAGTTAATTAGTTTCTAAGGGAAAGAAAAATAAGGATAACTTCGGTTTCTTTCTTGGAGTGTTTCGAGTTTTATTTAAGAGTCAAAACTGGCATGAGAATTCATCAAGGGTTAATGGTAAATTATGTGGCACGGATCATAAATTCGATGGACACACAGAAAAGGTGGCCTTAAGGATGGACCAGAATGGCTGGGGAAGGCTTCCAAAAGGAGCAAGGACTGGCACTGGGCCCAGACAGGCACACTTTGGAAGGTCCTGTATGACCATTTTTATAAGGTTCAATTTGTATAAATCACTCTACAATAAACATTGCTTGGGATGTTGGGACGTGTCAAAAAAACAAAACCAGGTCCCCAGTTTCCTCATACTTGAGTTCTTTCCAGTGCTGATTATGAGAAGTCATTTATAGAACACACAACTCAGTTTAGGAGTAAAGTATATGTACTATATTAAAAAAAATTTTTGTAAATTATTAAAGGGAGAACGGTTGGTGGAAATTAAGATAAATGGTCTCAGTCAGGTAGGAGTAATCAGATGAGGATTAATTTATTTTTTTTGAGCCAAAGAATCCTATAGAACAGGAATTGGCAACAGGCAGGCCTAGGATCCAGTCAAGCCCCTTGCTCTTTGTACAGCCGGAGAGTAATTTTTATTATTTTTAACGTGGTTTAAAAAAAATCAAAAGACTGATATTTTATGAAGAAAGCGAAAAGTCCTTGAAATTCCAATGTCAGCATTCATAAATGAGGTGCTGTGGGAACACAGCCACACACTTTTGTTTCAGTATCATCTCTGACTGCTTATGTGCCCCAACAACCAAGCTGCAACAGAAACCCTATGTGGCACTTCCATTGTGTTGCATTGTCACTCCATGGGGTGAAAACTGCAGGGCTGTGATTATAGCTGACCATGTTACCTCCACATTTTTGGAGGTGAAGGGCATAAACTCTTCTTCCGGAGCAGCGTTAACAGATGAACACTTGCAACCAATTTGGATCCTTAGGAAACACTAATTTTAACCCCTATTAAGGAAATCTTAGCTCCCCCCCACCTAACAATTTCATTATTCATATTAGTAGATGCGCATTATAAAAAAACTGTACTCAATTATTGTATTTTGAGTTTCGCCCTCAAAGTTGCAAATGCCCTCTGATCTCCCTCAGTGGATGTCTAAAACCATCCATAGTCCCAAACACTAGGCGTACTATGATTTTTCCTATACCTGCATAAATATGAAAGAGCTTAATTAATAATTTAGGCACAGTGATAGACTAACAATAAATAGTGGTGAAATAGGACAGTTATTATAACTATATACCACAATAAAAGTTGAGTGAATGTGGTGTCTTTTGCTCTTTTCAAAATATTGTTCGGTGTTTACATTTCTTCTTGTGATGATGTGAGATGACCAAATACCTCCATGATGAGACGAACCAGATGACATAGGTATGGTGACGTAGCGTTAGGCTCCTGGTGACCTTCTGGCAAGATGGCAGCAAGAAGATGATCTACTTCCAGTCAGTGGTTGATGGTGGGCAACTGAAACCATGGATAACAGGGGACCACTGTAGAAAGTAGCTGCATAATATCCTTGATTTTGCCTCTTGGTCCACAAAGCCTAAAATATTTATTATTTGGTTCACAGAGAAAGTTTGTTGACTCCTGGTCTACAATAAGAGTTTATACCTAAGATCTGTTTATATCTAAGATCTATTGGAGGTTTTATTGTGGTTTATTTATTCCCCCTACCATCTCAGATGATCTTTACAACTTTATGAGGTGGTTTAAAGAGATATTGTTATCTTTATTTTATGTAGCAATTTTTCAAATTGAGAGAAGTTGATAGGTATGTCCTGTTACTTGAGTAGCCTTCTTTGTTTCACAAAGGTACATTAAATAACCACAACAATTGCTTGGGGATAAAATATTGTGATGCTTTGAAGATGATGCAGATGCCTGCTATAGTAATTTTGTCTTCAAGGTTGAGGTGAACTGATATCCCTGGTAAGAAAAGGGTCTTTCCTTTGGGTGAGAGGAAGAATCAGGACCATAACTCCTGCTTCTAGAGATTCAAGGTCTGAGAGACCTAATATGGTGGGTCCATAATGATGCTAAAGTTCCAGCATTTGGTTTGGATAAATATGGATGTTCATTTTGACCCAGTGTGATGCGTTAAATTACATTCCACCAAAAGAAGTTGAAATCCTAACCCATACCTGTGTATGGGACCTTACTGGAAATAGTCTTTATAAAAATAAGAAAGGTAAAAGGAAGTTTTTAGGGTGAACTCTAATCCAGTAAGATTGGTATCCTTCTAAAATGAGGGGGTTTGGACACAGAGACCAATATGTAGAGGTAAGACATTGTGGAGAGACAGGGAACATGCCATCTAAAAGCCTATGAGTGCCTGAGGCCACCAGATGCTACACAAAGAGGCCTGGAATAGAACCTCCCTCACGGCCCTCAGAAGAAACCAACATGGTCAGCATCTTGATTTCGGACATCTAGCCTCTAGAACCGTGAGACAAGATGTTTCTGTTGTTTAAACCACCCAGTTAGTGATGTTTCATTATAGCAGTCCCAGGAAACTCATACACCTACAGCCTCCTTAGCACCGTGGTCATGCTTGGGGACAGTATGTGACAGTAAACAGAAGAGCACAGCAGTGAAGACTTGACTGAGTCCTGCCCCTGGGCTGGGCAGTCCTGACTCAGTGGACAAGAATGACCAGTCAGAGTGTACAGGAACAGAGAGCAAAGCACACAGAGCTTCCGTGTTACACTGAGGGACAGCATTTGTTGTGACCTGGTCAGGCATGGTGACATCCACGTCTCTGAACTATTTGCGACCCATACATGCCCCTGGACTTTGTATTAATTTTCTGGATCTTGCTTGAGAGGAAGTTACCAGATGGCTGGTGAACAGAGCAGGTTCAATCTTAAAAGAAGTAATTTTTTTTTTTTTTCAAGATGTTACCTCCTTTGTTTTCTGGTTTGGGAAATAGCTTTCCCAGTTAAATTTGTAAGAGGAATTTGCTACATGCTAGTTCTGAGATGGTGTAGGCAGCAGGACCAAGAAAAGAGTAGCAACAGACAGAAACACAGATGTCGGGATCTGACCCCGTCCAAGCTCATCACACCATGCTGTGATCAGTTACGGGCTTTTTGCTGACTTACACATGGTCACAAAGATGATCTTCATCAAAAGACTTCTTTTTAATGAATTTTGCTAAGAATCACAATATTATTTACAGAAATGTATCCACTTGGGAAAGATTTAAGCATTTCAAAGCCTATTCACAATTCAAACCACATATTCACCAACTTAGTTCATTTTATTAGAACTTATTAAATTTCTCCTGGGCACTGGCAGTGTTGACAAGCAATAAATATGGCTATTTGTTGTTTCTCACCATTTTATCCTCAAACTTGAATTTCTCAGCATTGCATGGAGAGATGCTTTTTGGGGAGTCTATTAGAGACACGAGTGCATGGGTCTCTCTCCATTCCTTCACCTGTCTTCTCAGGAAGTCACTCACAAGAGAGTGTCCACATCCATATTTGGAATGATTTTTAAAATACCAAACTGTCATTTCAGTTAACGCATAATATATCCACTAAGTATTTATGAATAAATTTTCATTTGAGCCACTCTTGAGTGGCAATCTTGGTTGACAACCCAGTTATGAATAAATTTTCAAATTTTTTATGCATATTTGTACATATTCTGGGAAGCCCTTCTATTTGAAGCACCCAAAGTAGCAAGACATATTAGGGTAATTTTTGAAAGCACAGGATTGAAGCTGGAGTGAATGTGACCCAGAAAGTGTTGCTGGCTACACAGGACCATCTATATTTAGGAGAATAAGCAACCCCAGGACAATATGAGTTTTAATTTCATCATGCCTATTGTCATCACAAAATAAAGGTAGTGAGAGTCTAATACTTGCTTCCTCCAGGCCAAGTTGGAGCAGTGACCTGTCTGGTATTAGGTAATGGCTTAGCTGAGCTTGTCACTGATGTTTCCTTCTCTGATTTCCCCACTCCTTTCCTCTTGCCTCTTACATACGACTGACGGAACTGAAAAGTAGGGGAAAGGGAGCAGGGACAGAGGGGACCCTCACTAAAGGTGACACATAGCAGAAGCAAAGGAGAGCATCATGGCATCAACTAATGCACGATGCAAAGGTTAATGGGCACACCCTATGTGGGTGGTGAAGCAAACAGCTTCAATTAATGAAACAAGAAGCACCCAGCTGGAAGTGGAGAGGTGATACTGCAGAGGGAAACAAGCCTCCAGAAGATGGAAATCTTATTCCTGGCTTCAACATTGCTCAAAAAGCTCTCATATACATCCCTTCACAATGTGGGCTTCATTTTTTGTGGGAAACTGAAGAACGTGGGCTTGGCATTTCCCAGAGATTCTTGTGTGTACCTGGCAATCGCGTTTAAGAGTGTGAGTGTGAGTATATGTGCACTTTGTTCATGTGTTGGGAGGGAGGGGGTGGCAATGAACAAAGTAGTGGGTCCAAGCTCATTTTCCTAGAAATAGTAGTCAAAATTTTTGGATTGTAGACCACTTGCCTAGCACTGGCAAGTTATAAGGCACTTGTGTCTGAAGATAGTCTGGAGGCAAAATTTCTTTTTTCTCAGGGGACCTGCTCTTTCTATTAAGGTTTTCAACTTGTTGGAGAGGGCCTACCCACATTAACATGGATTATTTCAATTAGTCTGGACTGTAATCACACAAAGTAAAGAGAATTGTTTCCATTTTGCAGATAAGGAAACTAAGGCTTAACAAAATGTATTAATTACTATTCTCTGGAGAAACAGAATTAGTAGGATGTATGTATTTACTTATCTAGTGAGAGATGTATTTTAAGGAATTGGTTCACAAAATTGTGGGGGCTGACAAGTCTGAAATCTGCAGGGCTGAGATGCAGGGAAGAGTTGATGCTACATCTTGAGTGGGAACACAGTCTGGAGGCAGAGTTTACTCTTTCTTGGGGAGCTCAATCTTCCTATGAAGGTCTTCAACTGATTGGATGAGAACCACCCAGGTTAGGTGGGGGAGGATAATTGGCTTTAATCAAAGTCTACTGATATAAATGTTAATCACATCTAAAAAATACCTTCACAGCCATATCTAGATTCATATTTAGCCCAATACCTGGCTATCCAACTTGCAACATAAAATTAACCCTCACAGAGAAATACAGCCTATGTTACTTGGCGGTAAAAATAGAACCAAGGTTTGGACTAAGACTGCTTGACATCACAATCCATGGCCTTCTCACCTAGGCTGGTTGCTGGCATGCCTATGTGAGAATGGCCCAACGTATCTACTCCCAGAAGTCTCAGCAGAAAAGAACAACCATGCAGTTTCTGCTCTGCTTACTTCCTAGGAGGGCAGTGACCCCAGGGATAATGTATCCAATAGTTCTTAGCATGATGTGAAAAAATGTCAGTAGTATTAAAAATATGGGTCATTTCTTCCCCCTGCTCCCATGTAGAATGATTTCTTTGGGAAAGTAAATTAGCACAACCCTTTTTAGAGGGAAGTTTGAAATTTACTTTTAAAATAAAAATGTGAACTCCGTATGATCTTACAGTCCCACTTCTAGGAATCTTCTGTTATAAACAGACAAAGACATAATTTTAAAAACACTATTACAATATTCCTTCAAAGGCAAGAAAAGTTAGAAACACTATAAAGTGCACAATAATAAGGGAACATGTAACAAAATGATGATAAATCCATACTATGAGCTACAATAAGATTATTAAAAAGAATGAGAGGCTGCTATACAGAATACCTAAAAATGTTTTGGATATATTAAATGAGAACAATATGTTACATTCTATGTTGGAATGGCCCCATTTTTTAAAAGAAAGAAAACTTTCTGTGTGTTTATATTGATAAACATAGAAAAATGTCAATGTATATGTATTACACTGGTCCCCGTGCCGAGCAAGATAAGAAGGGAGGAAGGAGATCTATCTCTTTGGCCATGCTCTATACTTTTATATTTTCTGAATATGTTACAATGAAGTTTCCATTTGCTTACGCAGTTAGTTTGTTGCTAATTTACTTTGGAAATACATCAAATAAAGATTTAAAAATTAGCATTTGAGCGGAAGGGAGACAAACCATGAGACTCTTAATGTCACAAAACAAACTGAGGGTGGCCGCAGGGAGGGAGAGGGACAGGGTGGTGGGGTTATAGACATTGGGGAGGGTATGTGCTATGGTGAGTTCTGTGAAGTGTGTAAACCTGGTGATTCACAGACCTGTACCCCTGGGGCTAATAATATATTTTATGTTAATAAAAAATTTTTAAAAAAATTATTAAAAAATTAACATTTGACCTTAGCCTAGTTTTTCTTAAATACTAGGTTTACTGCTCTCCCACCCCTGATGAGGGGTCTAATCATTTAGATTTAGCCATACCTTGGCTAAAACATATCCCCAGAGGAAAGTAAGAAGAGGGGTCTTGTATGTCTTGTGACAAGATAAAACACCTTGACTTTATAAGGACATTTTGGGAAGACATCCCCTAACCTGTTCTCTCAACCAACAAACATTGTGGTACCCACAGGCAAGTGTTTTGGCATTTCTTGTCTTCTCTGTGTCTGGCAATACCCAACCTGGTGGGAAGATGATGGTCTTTAGATTAAGGCAATCTAAAGAGGTGTGAGTGCCAGTGCTGGCCCCCTGGGAAACAAAACTGTCAGAGAGACTCTAACAGCTTTCTGTATTGGGGGAGTGACTTCACTACAAATATAGAGCTCTTCAGGAAAAAAAAAAGTCCAATAATAAAAAAAAATTAATTGATTTTCCTTCTGTAATACAGAGCTACTAGGATGGTATTTTCATCTACTGGATGATGAGATAATGATTTTCAGCCAGAGACTGTATTTCTGTTCCCACCTATTGCTCTGAAGAGCTTCTAGACCATTCTACCTAACCAGAGCAGATCTTTGAATAATTAATATCCGAGTGGTGTTAGCTATCAATTGAAAGCTTCCTGGAGGCAACAGCTGGTCTCTGTTCATCTCAGTGTCCCTAACATCACCGTGCCCTAGGTCAACTGAATTAATCTTCTGCAGATTTTTCTATCTAGAAAACGTTTACATGTTGTATTTGATCCTGAGGCTGAGAGTTGGGCTGACAGTTATGCTGGTTCCACCACACAGAAAGTTGACAGCCAGTCTCCCTTCTGACTGGCCAGGTCTATGCCTTTCCAAGTTGCTAAATATTTAGGACATCACCCCTGCTTACATGGTCCCTGCCCACTGTCAGCCTCATCCCCTATTTGACATGCCAGTAGTCATGCTCTGACTTTGTTTTCCTTGAATGTGCTGGGCTCCAGGACACCTCTGGCCCCACTCATCACTCTGTGTCTTCCACTGGGGAATCTTTGTATTATTTCTTCACCAAGTAGATCATCTTTCTCTGTCTTCTGATCTTAGTTGTAATCTCAAGTCCACAGACACCTTCACTGAACCCCTGCTCCAGTTAGGGGTCCCTTTAGTACCCTTGCAGGGCACACTCCAGTTTCCTTTAAGCATTAATCATAACTTCAATCAAATGACAATTTGGGTAATTGTTTATGATAGTCTCCATGAGGCCAGGAAACTCCTCTTGTTCTCACAGCACCAATGTTTGCTACACAGAAGATTCTTAATAAATATTTGATGGAGTAAAAGAATAAATAAAAACTTGGGCCAAAGCAGTGTGAATAATCAACATCTTTCTCTGAGCTATTCAGTTTCTATAAATAACCCTTGTTGAAGAAGAAGAATTTCATCTCAAGCGCTACTTGCCTACTAATTTCAGCCATGTTTGAAATGCAGTCTCTGAGGTGTCTTAGCACTATTGCAGCAAGACAAACCTACTTGAACTACTTCAGGGCTCTATTTTTACCTTTGTTTGTTTGTTTTTGTTTTTAACATTCCCTTTGCCACTACTTCCTGATTGCATCCTTAATCTCTGGGGTCATGGTCAAGTAATGTTGAGTTTTTCCCATATGCGAAAATTATGTGAAAACCAACTGGAAACAGAAATAAAAAGTGGAGCTTATTGAATTTCTTTTGGGCTCTGTATCTCGACTTATTTTGGACCCTAGGATTTGAGCATGTGCTTATTTGTCTCTTTCACTTTTCTAGATCAGTTGTATTTTCCTGTATTTATTTGAAGTAAAAATATTTTCCCATATGAAAGAGTTATTTTGAGTAATGTAACAAAGCAGAGTTGGCAATGCACATTCTGAATGCTATTGCCAGTACATCTTCTTCTTTTTCTCAAGTTTGGCTTTAATTAGTTTTATGACCCATCACATAGTCATTTCTATGAATGAACCCTATTCTCCATGACTCTACAACTACCAGCCATTTTATTCAGCATTAATAGTCAAGACAAATCTCTACATTAAACCTTAAAACACAGTTGCAAATACCCAACTAAAACTCCCCAAACCAAGCCAAACACGTAGTAATTTTTTTCTTTTTTTCAAAATGGAAAACACATTTTTCTTTGGGTACTATCAATGTTCACTTTAATTTTTTTTTATTTTTGTCTTTAAAAATTTTATTTCATTCAAATTCAATTAGCTAACATATAATGTATTATTAGTTTCAGAGGTAGAATTCAGTGATTCATCAGTCTTATAGAATACCTGGTTCTCATTACGTCACATACCTTCCTTAACGTCTAATACCCAGTTATCCCACCCCCCCATCTCCCTTCCAGCAACCCTCAGTTTGTTTCCTGTAGTTAAGGGTCCCTTATGGTTTGTCTCCCTCTCTGATTTCATCTTATTTTTCCCTCCCTTCCCCTATGGCCCTCTATTTTGTTTCTTAAATTCCACATATGAATGAAAGCATTTAATTGTCTTCCTCTGATTGACTTATTTCACTTAGCATAATACCCTCTATGCTAGTTCCACCCACGTCATTGTAAATGGTAAGATGTTATTCTTTTTCATGGCTGAGTAAGAGTCATGTGTGTGTGTGTGTGTGTGTGTGTGTGTGTGTAGAGTGTGTACTACATCTTCTTCATCTGAAATGATGTATTAATTTTCCAAGTTTCTCCCCTAGCTGAGATGATGCTTCCCAATGCCTATAACCTTGGAATCATTAACTAAAGTCAAATTCCCTAAGCAGATTTTAATGTAACCGTATGGAGGAGAAAGTATGATAGCGGGCAAGAGAGAATAAAGAGAGACTAAAGGGAAATAAAAAATTGTGAAAAATCAACAGATGTCCCAAATGGTACAGTTTAGGCTCTGGTCAAAGCCAGTGTGGGCTACCCAGAAGTAAGCAGGCACAGATGAAACAAGCCGGTTTAGTTTAAGGAGAGAGGTACTCTAGTGAATCCCAAGATAAGCCCCCGGGTTCCCAGCCAGCTCTCCCAAGAGAGCACAGAATTCCCCACTTATGGGCATTCCCATGATTAATCACTTGGCTTTGACTGTTCCCCAGATGTATGTGTGCAAGGACAGGAAACCCAGAAAGGTACAGTAAATTCTTAAGGGAGTGTTCCACTTGATAGATCCTGAAAACCTACTGGATTTTTTAATGCCCCTGAAATTCCTCCATCCAAGAATCTATATTCAGACATGCTTTAGGTGAAAAGCACCTGAAAACAGTCCCTTTTCACTCTCATTATTAAGTTGCAGGAGGAAGGAAGGTGTGTGTCATTGTCTGGTTAAGGTACCATCGGGATGAAAGGAATTCCTTCATAGCCTTAGCTCAAGGCATCTTCCCATCATGGCCTTCCCCAAATGGGCTCATAGCCTATGATGGAGCTTCTACTCTGTGGACTAAAGGGGCAGGCTGAGGACAAAAGGCTTCAGCTCTGATTTTTTAAAAATTTTATAAGAACAGTCAGAACTTGGGGCTTGTCTAAGTTTAGCTGTAAAGCTTTGTTTGAGGCTGACTCTGTTTAATTCCTTTGAAAGCTTAAGTCAGGACAGGGAGCTTATTGGAATTCTCATATTGCCATATTACTTAGTGAATAATTGTACTGGGGTCTCCTTTTTTTTTTTTTTTTAAAGATTTTATTTATTTGTCAGAGAGAGAGAGGGAGAGAGAGCGAGCACAGGCAGACAGAATGGCAGGCAGAGGCAGAGGGAGAAGCAGGCTCCCTGTGAGCAAGGAGCCCGATGTGGGACTCGATCCCAGGATGCTGGGATCATGACCTGAGCCGAAGGCAGCTGCTTAACCAACTGAGCCACCCAGGCATCCCTGGGGTCTCCTTTTGACATAGGAAACAAGTGACTGCATTTTCAGGTTATCACAGTCACAGTAAAAAAACCGGCTTTTCATGTTTCTATGTTGACTTGTTGAAGAGGTATGGTGACTGAGAGAGGAGGAACATCTCCAAGTTAAGGCTAACGGTCCCTAAATTGCTATTTTTGTAAGGGCTGATAAAATTATGGTTTCAGTACAAGATTTGTAAAGTTTCTAAATGAATCTACATTTATTTGCAATGAATCCAGATCAGAAGAGTTAAAAGAAGTTTCACTGCTTGGCCAGGATTAAGACATGTTATCAGAGATCAGTGACAACTGGTGACCACTCTCCACATATCAAGGCTCTTTGCACTCAACATTTGAAATGAGAATGTTTGCCAATAGAGTTTATAGGAAAGTAATTTTTTATGTTTCTCTGCTTTTAAAGGTGTAGTCCAGCTATCCATGTCAGAATGCTTTTTGTTATAAATTTTAAAATCTCAACTAAAAATGATGCAGCAGTAAGGAACATCTGTATCCCACATAACAAGGTATTTGGAAGTTCAGTGGTTTCAGTTTTGTTTCGTTTATTGTTTAAATGATATCATCAAGGTCCCAGGTTCTCTCCATCTCCCCTCCATAAGACATTGGCTTATCTTTTAAATGAATTTTCTCATGACCCCAAGATGGCTGCCATTATGCCCATTCTCAAATGCAGACAGCAAGATCCAGCGGCAGCAAAGGGTTTGTTTCTTCTTGAGTGTCTCTTGTTACAAATCAGGAACACTTTCTATGAGCTCCCAGCATATTTTGCATTTCACTGTCAGGGGAAGAAGCCACGGGAGGAATAGCAGTTTAGTAGACAACAAAAATTATTTGTCACAAAATTAGAGTTCAACACGCTAAGCACCGATGGGCTTTCCTAGGAGAGAGAGGTCTTCTTAGATGCTTAATCATTGGCAATATTTGGCTTCAACATTTTCCTACTTTCACAAAGGGATGAAGCACTTTCTTTTTTGGAAATGAAAACTGGGGAAATAAAAACTATTCACAGACAATAAAATTTTAGGTAATACCTTCAGTGATTTTCAAATGGGGGCAGCGTTAGAGTTTTTTTCTGTAGTATATTATTCTTAATAACTTTGATTCTGTAAGGGGAACCTGGTGTTTTAGAGATCTGGAGAACACGCCTGCTGTATCTTTTCTTTCTTAAGCTTACTGAGTGATACATGTAGGTATCAGAGATCTATTTTGTATGCCTCAACCTCTCTCTGAAGCAGAATGAAGAAAAAAGCTCAAGTTTATGGATTTCTTAGACTGAGAAACTAGCAGGGAAATTAACTGTGGAGGGAATTGTGGCATAAAGACAGGAGGAGAAAAGACGTCTAGAATCCAGAGATGCAAAGGTCGTAATGTCCTTAGATGGGTTTTTTTCAGGGTCCACCACTCCCACCATAACCTCTCACACTGCATATCCCCCATGTTCCCTGGTTTTGTCTTGGAAAGGGGATATCCATGGATTTCTCTTTGCTGTATAATGATCCCAGTCTTGAAAAATGACTAAGAAGGACAAAAAGAAAAGTTACTGTGAGAAAATCCAAAAGGGGGATAGGGGAACAGGGAGAGAAGAAATCTCAAGACCTGAGGTATTTCAGAATCAGAAAAGAGGAGGTTAGCAAGCTAAGGGAAATTGAGGATCAAATGTAAAAAGTTTATTTCTTTATCTGCTTTAAAAATATCTGTAATATATTTTATTACATATAAATATATGGGGTAGAAGTCAAATATTTAAAGAGTGGAAATGGAATATAAGATGCTAAATTTTCTCAATCTAGGTTTGAAAGAAAACCTTCAGATACTCAGTACTCAAGCGGTGATCACATTCAAGTCCTTTAATTTTGTACTTTTTTTTTTTTCATCCCTGGATTCCCTAGTTCCCAACACAGTTTTATTTTTAAAGCCTTTGTACAAGACAAAGTGACCAGAGAAGAACTGTTTTTTCAAAAAGGGTTTGAAGTTTGTTTGCTTAACAAAGTGTTTGCAGTCATAATTAGGTTGCATATTAAAGTTCAAAACCATCTCGTGTTGGAAGTGACTGAAAATTGTTACCATCTGATGACTTTGTGGGCAGAGCTTTCACAAACGACACTGCACGCACGAAGGAATAAAGACCCAGTTTTCTGGGCATTGCCCTGGGACGCATCCAGGGTCTGGGCAACACTCAGACTACAGATTTCCCCTAGTGGCATTATGGGTCTTAAATCTAACTGTCATGCTGCTGTGTCCTTGATCTGTTGGCGTCATCCCAACTTGAGTCAGTTCTGTTGCTATTCTCATCTTTGAAGCGCTCTCTGATCTCCAGTCCACCTACCTATCATGGGACCAGAGGAGCCATGACAAGTCCTGGGCGCAGCTCTGTAATTGTCACCATGGAAAATTCATCTCCAAGCCAGGTTTTCTGGGGGAGAGAGAGAAAAGGAGGGAAGAGAGAGACTGGTTAGGGTGTCCGGGATGAGTCAGCTCCTCATCTGTTGTGTTGAAAGGCAAAACTGTCTTTAATTTTAACAGTGCTCCACTTCCCTCTTCACTGGCATATGAAGCCTATTTGGGAACAGAAAGAGAAGTTTTACATGGCACATTTCAAACATTTTGCCTCAGGCAAGAACCTTACTGTATCTGGGACAAAAATCTCTTTCCTGGCCTCCACACCTGAGTCTTCCACTTCTACTTAGAAGAAAATGGAACAATAGAAGCTTGTCTGTGCTGATGATGAGCACAAGGCAAGAATTAAGGTCTTTAAAAAACCCCTATGATGGGGCATAATTCTATGTGAGCTAGTTCAGATGACCATGATGTTTGGAGTCACCACAGAGTGTTTGCTGAATATAATTTCATGTGTAGGTTCAGGTCTAAATCAGGAAACCCAGGTTTATGTTGAGTAAGAATGAGAATGGATTTTTTCAATATTAGAATCATAATTTAACTTGGGTCAACTTGAAGATGAATTTTTGTTATTATCTCATTAATCTTCTTGAATATTGGAGTTTGATTCCACTGATTTCTTTTTGGATATTCTGCCTGAAAGGAAATGTTTGCTAGTATACCCATTCTGCTTAATAAAATAAACTAAAAAAGTGGGGTCAGAATTTGGAAGAAAGCCAACATAATGACAAAGGAAACGACTAAGTCTTTGGTTTTGTGATTCAAAACAGAGAACAACTTTAAACAAAATAAGAACCATAAAATATAAGATTGACTTTACAATGAGCAGAATGTTTGGGGGAAATGTAAGGCAGGGGGAGGACACAGCTAAACAGAATTCTTTTTCAGACTTTTCTGAAAGCGAATTTTGGAAGAGTTATTTGAAATCTATATCAAAACCAGGTGCTTTCAGCAATCCGTAACAAATGAGTGTTGTCCCTTTCCCTTCTTATCCTACTATAGC